>NC_135767.1:12840701-13018201 GCF_052425735.1 Oculina patagonica
CAGATCCCCGGAAAAACTTATGGGGGGGGGGGGGGTGGCATCCACGCCTCGTCCAGTGGGTTACCCATTATACACCTGGGTGGAGAGAGGACTGTGAGAAAGTGCTTGCCCAAGAACACAACGCAGCGCCCCGGCCGAGTCTTGAACCCGGGCCGTTCGACTCGGAGTCGAGCGCGTTAACCATAAGGCCACCGCGCCTCCCCGGCCATAGGCGTAGGCGTAGGCGTAGGCGTAGGCGTAGGCGTAGGCGTAGGCGTAGGCGTAGGCGTAGGCGTAGGCGTAGGCGTAGGCGTAGGCGTGACAATGAAAATAATAATAATAATTTATTTATGTAGTGCTATTTCTATATCTATCCAATAGCGCTTTACAACTTTAAAGAAACATTTAAAGAAACAGTTTTTGGTCGTCATCTTCTGTTACAGCGTAACTCAATCTGTAAAATCTCTTCTACTTTACAGCAATCTGGCATCAAACACAATTCAAAGCCTTCACGAGGATGCATTTGTTAATCTTGCAAGTTTAATAACTTTGTACGTTCTTGCATTAATGATATGTGAAAATATATAATTATCTATAATCCCTTTCCGCATCAAATGTTGTGTGCCGGGAGGTGATGAACTAAAATGCCCCGTATTGAGATAGGAAGCTTAGTTTGTCATCTTACAGCAAACGATTGTTCTAATTTCTTTTCGAAGTTAGTTGAAACTAAAAAATGTCAAAAGAGATTCAGAGTAATATTTCAGTTAAGTTTTAAAAAGTTCCAACTGTAACGTTATGCGTCACGCAAACTCTCCTACATCACTTGATTTCGAGAGCCAATGAGTACCATTTACCGGTAATTCCGTGTACTTAGTCATAGTGATTTGCGTGAGAGTGTGTAAGCCTTTTTGTGTGTCTGGCGTTCAACGATTAAAGCGGTGAATTTCTACACACTGGTGAGTTATCCTTAGTGATTTCCCAAAATCAACGGTGACTAAAAAGACAATACCGGACGTTTCCCATTTGAAACATTGACCTGAATGTGCTCAGTTTAAATATTTGAACTTTCCAAGAGTAACAGTATAATCGCAACATCCAGTTGACAATAAATATATTTGTTTGACAAAATAAAGGTTTGAGACTCACCTTATATGAGTTCCAGGCTAAGTGAACTGACCAGTTAACTAATGAAACATTTCCGCTCAAAAGTTAAAAATTCCCTCGTGTAACTAAACTAAATGATTATTTTTGTCGCGCTCTCAAGCAAACCTCTCAGTAAATAACACTGCAACAAGAAATAAAAGTCTATAAACTTGACAGAATTACGCAATTGACAAAATAATCAAACAATATTTATATTGACAGTTAAAGCATGGCATAAAATGATGCTATCTACCTTATTCTTACTAATTTTCGCGCGTGCTTTATTTCACGATCATAAACGATTGCAAGTAAAACTAGAGCTTAAGTGTACCAAATTTTGCGATTTTGCCAGTGTTTTACTTTCTTAAACCCTGAGCACAAATTAACTCAATGGAATGAAAAATAAATTAAAAGCAAGATTGTAAACATACAATAGAGTCTCAAAGTCGTTCGCTTCTCGTTTTCGGTTGGCAGACCCAGCCCCGATCGTGTGAGCTCGACCTTTAATTTAGGCAAGTCTTGCTTACAAGTACCCTACACGGAACGTTTACACATCAATAAAAATATCTTACTAATATTAAACTAAATAAAACATAACAGTTTGCTATGGAAACTTTGATGACTATACTGAAGAGGTTTTGGCCGAATTGCAAGGTGAAGAAAACAGTGAATCACCGGACCGGAAATATGTTTTCAGAGAGAGATAGTTACAGTTTTAATTCAGAACAATAAACCACAAGGCCCGATTAACTCAGAATTTTTAAAAGTCTTATTCTTTTGTTATATGATGTAATAAATTTTGCGTGTTTACTGAATTTCGAGAATTTTTGGGGGGGGCGTATTACATTTCGCGATTTTTTTTTTGAAATCGCGAAAATTAGTAAGAATAAACTTAATCGCAAAATTAGTAAGTGACTCATTTTTTTTCTAATTGTTTCTGTCTTATTTGCAGGGATTTGAGCTCAAACAATATTCAAAACCTCCAAGCAGATGTATTTGCCCCTCTTAGAAGTTTAGAAACTCTGTACGATTTCTTGCTAGCTTTTGGCGATTAATTAGCAATCTTCTAGAAACATTACAATTTCTGAACTTTCCCTGCAAGGCAGAACGTTTTGACCGTTTTAGTTTACATCTATAATCGTTTCTAAAGCAAATCAGAGCCAAATAAAATGAACCGACCTTGCTTTCACTAACAGGAACTCTTCACATTCTTCTTATTTTACTCAAAGGAACATTCTTTTTTACAGGCGTCTGGATTCAAATAATTTTTCAAATCCTACTGCGGACGTTTTTTCCATTCTGAATGCGACTTTAACAACCTTGTAAGTATGTGCATTTTGTATATTTTTGTATTATTAACCATTCTTAAGTCAAAAAAGTTTTTAGGCCAAATTTTATTAAAAAATTTATTTATTTATTTTCAATTATTTTTTTCTGTTATGACTGGAAATGCTTCTGTATTGCTGCAGGTTTCATTTTAATGAAAACTGTCATTCTTATTTGCAGGGAACTTTCTTCAAACAATATTCAAAACCTAAGCGCTGATGTATTTTCCTCTCTTAAAAGTTTGCAAAATCTGTAAGTTTGACATGCAAATTTACGGACGGACGTTCTTCCATACGTCTATCAATCAATCAGTCAATCAACCAACCAACCAAACAAACAAACAAACAAACAACCAATCAATTAATCAATCAATCAATCGTCGATTATTGTCGTTGTCGGGTCGATCGATCGCTCGGTCGCTCGGTCGGTCATTCAGTCAGTCAATGAAAAAACCCATACATGATATATCGGGCCTAGAGCAAGTCTTGTTTACATTATTTGTAAAATATGGTATAAAATTTAATTTTTATTTGTTGTCTTTGTCATTGTTTATTATTTTTCAATTATGCAGGTATTTGAGTTTCAACAGGATTGAAATACTTCCAGCGGGTGTATTTTTAAATCTTACTAGTTTAATAGATTTGTAAGTTTCACAGTATATTAACCCATCGGCTTAATCAGTACTGGTGTTTGTATACCAGTAACGTCAGTAGGACTGAGTTGAGTAAAAATTCTTCCCCCCGGGGGGGGGGGGGGGGGGGGGGGCGACGATCATTGGGATTATTGACATATTAGACAACGACAAATGGGTATCTGGTTTCTATTTACGAATTCATAATGATGGAGAAAACTGAACAGGGCGAAGAGACCTGTTACCAATTGATCACAATATTCCCGTTTTTTTTTTTTTTGTTTCCAGAACAAATTAAATTTCCAGAAAAAATTAAAAAATTACCCGAAACACTGTGTCCGAGCTTCTTCAATGTACCGGAAAATAAGTTCCGTCTGATAGGTTTACAGTAACTTTAAAGTGATTTTCTGATCTCATTGAAAGTGGCTGTCTAGTTCTTTTTTAAAATTTTCCTTACTTTTGGTGGCAGATATCTGGATTCAAACAAAATTCACACCCTCTCTGCTGATGAATTTTTCAACCTTACAAGTTTAAGAGAGCTGTAAGTTCTGTTCGAGATTAGATGTGCTGTTAACGGCCAAGGCCACGTCTAGTTGCTGGAAATAGATAATAACCTCAATAAAGCGTGAGGATAATTTTGTAAGGATGCAAACATGATTCATTTGTCTTGCCATGGCAAAACAAATTTATTTGCTCCCAGAAACGATTAGTTTGTCAACCACAACTATATCTTATCGCAAAGGAAAATACCTAAAAGACACTCTAATTAAAGCTTGAACTGTAAAGGGTTTTGACATTATTCTTTTGCGAACCGCAGGAGTCGTGCAAGCCCGTCAACACTTAACACGCAAGTTGCAATCGCTTTCAATCGATCCCAAGATTGGTTTATAAAACACAGTGGTAGGGAAAAAGAAAACATTAAGGCATGTTGCTTTACTGGATGTCTTATGTTTATTTATTTTTGCTTTGCCGTATTTTCTCCGTACATCGTAAATGAAACGATTATGTACTTTGCAGCTAAGATTGATAACACTGATTTGCCCGACTTAAATTATTCTGAATATAAATAAAAAGGATTTCTCATCGATATTTATTAATAAAATACCCCTCCTATTTTAGCCCTGCCATACTTGCGGTCATTTGGCTTACTTAACTTGTTTCCGAGTACAGTCAACTCTCGCCTTGCGGACACCCCGTTATTGCGGACACTCGCTATTACGGACAAAATCCAGATCCCCGGCGAAAGAGATTTGACTGGAAATGACTCCCGCTATTACGGACTCTCGCTATAACGGACAATAAACGACGCCCCGAGCGTGTCCGCTATAACGAGAGTTGACTGTATCACGTCTGGACTACTACATGTTTTTTGCCTTCCTTATTTGTTCTATTTCCTTTCTTGTATTGCAGGCGTCTGGAATCAAACAATATTTTTAATCTCGACGTCAATATATTTTCCACTCTCTCCTTATCCTATCTGTAGGTTTGAAGCCTTGGTTGTTTGTACACACAGCACTTCTAAAAGCATCTCAAGAGTCAAATTAAACCAAATTTTGAAATGTTTTTATTTTAAACCAAAGTTCTAATTATAAGAAACAAATGATCACATTTCGAAGTTTTAAAGTAATTAGAATTTGCACCTTAGAGATATTTATTTGGCCTGTATAATCGTAGGGCGCTCGGGAACATTGTGGGACATTGTCGTAAACACCAACCTCGTCCGCAGCGAGGTTGCAAAAACACCAATTATGACGTCACTGTTGTTGTGCAGTAAGATCGCAAGGCATCCAAATTACGATGAAAGAAAGGATCTTGCACCGGTTAAAAACGGCTTAGAACTAGCTAAAATATTTGTTATAATAATAAGCACTTAACGTTCGTTGATATGGCTTGTCAAGCAAGCTTAAAAAGATTTTAAATTCGTTGGTTCAATATTCTCACCAAAAATGAATTAGCCTACAGGCGTGCACGTCCACTTTGATCGCAAAGCCATCAAAAAAACCAATTGTGGCTCGGAAATCTTCGTAGTTTCGCTGTATTTCGCGCTTAAAGGCTCAGAAAGTACAATTTTTCCTGCAGTTAACTTAATAATGAATTGTTTTAGTGTTTGGCTGCTTAGAAATGGCGAAACAAAGAATGTCGAAATTTCGGTTCGTTTGACCTTTAAGACAGCTGAGACACGTATACACGTATAAAGACTAAGACTAAGATACATTAAGACGTTAATTAACCCCAAACCGTTGTTCTTAACTTACTACAAAATACCAAAAGCTCTGGAAATCTGCGACTGCAGAGTTCTACACTTACGACTGCAGATTGCGACCTTCGTTGAAAATTTGAGTCTAAGCCAAATTAACGCCCGGTCCACAATAACCCACAAATAATGTGGACGGAAAACATTTTACGCGGCCTTTTCAAGTTTCTCCGTTTTCAAATTTACCCGGGTCAGTGTGGACGGGGCCTAAACATCGAGCAAACGGAGGCCACGGCCAAATTTTTGTTTTTGCTCATATTTTTCCCATAGATAGGTATTACCGGTCACCGAAAACGAAACTTTTCAAAAACGCTCTCCATTCAATATTGATATTGATATCTTATTTTGCCGATTCATATCGGCTGAAAAAATATAGTAAAAACAACTAAAAATTAGTGCTTGTTAGTGAAAACTACACAATAACACTAGTGTCTAATAGTATCTAATTGTGCAGTTACTACATGTCAGCAAAATAACATTAATATATTTCTCGGCTGAAAGAACAAAATAAAAACATCTGAAAATGAGTGCTGGTTAGTGAAAACTAAACAAACGAAAACAATAGAGTGGTTTTACTTAACCTGTGAAACAACATGTAACAATTAGTGCATAATAGTCAAAACTAAACAAAAGGAAACAAAGGAATTGGTGTGTAATACTAACTAAAAGTTTAGTTACTATTTCACAGGTTAAGTAAAATCACTCTAACATTATTGTCTAAAAATATCTAACTGTGCAGTTACTACACACTCTAAGCAAGCTATAACGAGAGTGCATCCAAGGCAAGAATAATCCCACTTTTCCACGTAACATTGGGACTTTGTATACCTTATTCTTAATTATTTTTGCGAGTACTAACTTTCGCGATTTTCGCGATTTCAAATAATCACGAAATTTAGTACGCGCGAAGAAAACATCGCGCGAAAGTTAAACACGCGAAAATTAATACCATATTATATACATCAAAAGAACAAAAATTTTAAATGTTTGGAACTGAAATTATCTACCTCTGAAAATATCTTTCCGCCTTGTTTTTGACTATCAACCCTCCTCTGATTACAGTTTCGCTCTGGTAAATTGGCCAAAACCTCACCAAAGTTTCCGTTTGTAGGCACCTTGTAGTTACATTGAGACAGACCTCTGTGCATTTTCAGTAGTTCCTTCGTCTTTGACGACTGCTCCATAAAACACTGACAAAATCGCGAAATTTAATACACGTTTTCTCTATTTTTTCTTGTAATCGCGAAAATTAATACTCGCGAAATTTGGCTCTCGAACTTTCGCGAAATTAAGTACGCGCGAAAATTAGTAAGAATAAGGTAATTTAGATTTTCTATTCATTTCTGCAGGTTTCTGAGTTCAAACAATATTGAAAACCTTACTGTGGGACTATTTTCCAGTGCTTCAAATTTATATATACTGTACGTTTAAGATGGTTTTTAATTAAACTTATTGTTAATTTTCCTAAATGCAACCGCTTAAGTAAAGTTTAGCCTTTTTTGGCCTAATTCTTTATTTTCTAGTTTTTTAAAGCAACATGTATATTTTTACATCCATTGAGCATTTTGGCTTGATTTTGTATTTATTTGCGTCATTTTCTGACCTCACCAGAGGAAAGTGAAATCCAAGATGGCGGATCCAAGATGGCTTACTTAAGGCGTCACATGACGTCACGGCCAACACAAATATTGCTTCATCTTGGGATATATATATGTATATAATGGAAATGCTGATTTGTCTCGTTTTAATGTAAACGTTAGAGGGAATGCCATTATAGCTCCCCCTCCACCACTGAACGGCGGAGATCTGAATTACATGTATGTGCGAGAGTTAATCGGTGCGTAAACTGCTCTGGAACGCATCCTTTTTTGATGGGCCGATGAAAGCACTCATTTTAATCATTATAGACGGTGTAAGTTGAAAGTGAAGTGGCAAGTATATATCTAACGTCGGCCTTCAAGGGTGGGCATAGTCATGTTTGGGTCACTTTCAACAGTCAGTCACACCAATGGTATGGTATTTTTTTCATGATTGTCATGTTTTTGGCAGCTGAATCCAACTGGCTGCAACCCTGTGACAGCTTGGCTGTGATCGGGGATGACAAGACACTCCATCCACCCTCCCCATTGAGGTTTCCTCGAGATTTTGAAAAAAAAATTTACTCAATAATGCTGAAGCTTTCAGTAGCTGTTGATTCATCCATTGCGGAAATTTTGATATGTCAACAATGTGTCCATGATATTTGACGTTGCCATGGCAGGTCTGGCCAAACATGTTTTCTTTATTTTTTTCTTTTGTACGATTTGTTTAATGTTACATTCCCTCAAAATTTTATCTACGTATTTTGGGTTTTCGTAAGCTACGAACTATGGGTAAATGTACCAGTCGCCATCTTTTTCCGTACGGTGGATTTCTCATGCCTTTCACTCCTAAGAGTACCTAAGTTAAAAACGAAAAATGGCGACAGCAACATCAAATATGAAAGTACTGCTAACGAGCTTTTATTTGGAAGGTCTGTTCAAAATCTTGTTAACGAAAATGACAACCAGCCCTAGTTAAACTATCCCTTGTACATTTTTTTGCTTTAACTATTCTGTTTCCGCCATCTGCAGAGATCTTTCTTACAACAAAATTAAATATATACCCAAGGATATTTTCTTGGACATGGAAAAGACACATTCTATGTAAGTCTGCAAGTAATAATGGTTTTTAAGCAAGACAGGAGAGGATGAAAATGTAAACGCCTTTAAATAACAATTGAAATTCATGAGATAACACTGTAGATTAATATTAAATGAACACATTATTTTGCTCATTTGTAAACGGTCTTTTCATCTTTTTTAACAATATCGGTAAAACATTGTAAGTTTTTTACCTAATCCTGTAAATTTAAAGACAAATTTCTCAACAAGCATATAATTAATATGTAACGTTCGTACGAGAAACCTGTCAAAAACATGTAAATGGTTTATTTACAACATGTAAACAAAGTGCCAATAAGAAGATATAAATATTGATTTTTCGATGCAAAAAGGTGAACAACAGTAATGACTAGCCGGCTCTATTTCGCGGCGGTATTTTTTTTCGCACCGTGCAAATGCGACACGAATGTGGTCGAAAGCTACAACAAACCTACGATTAGCCGAATTTTACCTAGCTCTGTTTTGACCTCTAGTCTTTTTTTACCTGTCGCTCGAAAAAAAAATCATCGTTTTCACTGGTAAAAGCAAAAGCACATAGACAAGTATGAAGATAAGCCCATAAGAGGGAGATGAACGAGCACACTCATTCTTTAACTGTTGTCCATACTGAGAATGAACATAATCATAACAAAAAAAATGCTCCTTCTTCTTGTTCTTCTTCTAGTAATGACAGCATGAGAAGAAGGGGTTTGTTAGCTTATGCCTCTGCTAGCGCTTATGCTTAATTATGTCCAGTATACCTACCTACCAACCTACTAACCCACCTACCTTCCTACCTACCTACCTACTTACCTACCTACCCACCTACCTACCTACCTACCTACCCACCTACCTACCTACCTACCTACCTACCTACCCACCCATACCTACCTACCTACCCACCTACCTACCTACCTACCTACCCACCCATACCTACCTGCTTACCTACCTACCTACCTACCTACCCACCCACCTAACTAACTACCTACCTACCTACCTGCCTGCCTGCCTACCTACCTACCTAGAAATCGCCACATTCTCACTGAAGGGGTGGTTGCCTTATTTCGAGTGTTATTTATTACACCGCTCCTTTTTGATTTACATTGGCTCCCAGTGAAGTTTCGTATTGAGTTCAAAATTCTTTTAATTACATTTAAGGCTCTTAAGGGTTTGGCACCTACCTATATAGATTCATTAATTAGTATCAAATCAACTTCACGGTATGTCCTTAGAAGCTCTAATGACAGCCTTCTCCTTCGTTATCCAAAGCCGTTATCCAAGGCAACACTGGGTGATCGCTCCTTTACATATGCTGCCCCAAAACTTTGGAACGCTCTTCCTTTAGCCATCAGATCTGTGAACACTGTTACCGATTTTAAAGGCAAACTTAAAACATATTTGTTTTCTAAAGCGTTTTTATTAAAATCCGAATAGAATTGTAATTTCTTAGAATTTTAGATTTTAGTTAGGTATAAATTGTACTGTAACGCTTGTAATTTTTAACCTATAACTTAGTTTTTTAGAATTTTAGTTTTTAAGCTGTAATTTTAACTTTTAGCGGTAACGTTCATTTTTTTTGTAATGCGCATTTGAACATTTACGTATGGAATTTGCGCACAACAAATTCGTAATTATTATTATTATTATTATTATTATTATTATTATTATTATTATTATTATTATTATTATTATTTCTTAGATATTTGCACAACAACCTAATAACATTTTTTTCAAGTGAAGCCTTTGCCCAAACCTTCAACATTGAAAATATGTACGTATTTAAAAGTAAAGCGTGCGCGTATTCTTATGCGAGGGTCCTGAAGGGGTAAAATGGGAACTGGGATTTGCCTATTTTGACTGGGATTTGCGTTTATTTTCACTGGGAAAATGGGATTTAGGTAACTGGGACTGGGATTCGGAAACAAAAAATGGGAATGGGAAGCATGTCAGTACATGACGAGACCTGCATAATTTACGCTCTATAATATTCTTAAAGTCCGGCATAGACAGTTAAAACGCCGAAAATTAACTCTAAAACGAACCCACTACACTGCACGAGTGTCCATCAAGCGTCAATCAATTTTCGTGTAAGTGATTAAGTTATTCAGCGGAACTGCTATGACTGAGCATGGGCACAAATGGAATATTTAAAAGAAGTGACAGTAAGTTTTGCAGGGTAGTGGTAAGTAAGGGATAAAAACTTGATAGCTTTAGTTAAAGCTTCTGAAAGTTTCTATCATTTTCTACAAGACAAACGAACAAATGAAAAGTGATGATCTCAACAGAACTAGCAGAACATAATTTTGGATAGTCCATTCCCTGAACTATTCCTTCTGCGAACCAGGTGCGAGACGGGGACAGTCTAGGATAACTTGCATGTGCATGCTTAAAACAAACCAATGAAAAACCACAGAGACGTGTGGCGTTTCTTACATGCAACGTGTGCGCTAGGGTAAAAATAGTTTGCTAAAATGAAAAATTCAACTTCGCAACAAATTAGCGCGACATCTACAAGAAAAATTGTCATAACCTTTGTCTAAAGCCGTAATACTTAATTACTTACTTATCCTCATCGGGCCCATGAGGACTCTTGAGGCCGGTCAGAAAACTAAAACTGCGCCATCTATCCCGGTCCGCCGTCGATGCGACAGCAGCCCTCCACGAACACCAACCCAGCCGGTTTCTTTTTTGTCTCCACGGTAATAAATCTCCGTAATGAATAGGTATTAAACCCACAAGTACTAATTTTTTGAATTTAACATCTGTGCATGCGTTTCCAAAAGTGCTGTCGTTTATGGTTTGGTTTCTTCAGCTTCCCCCTTTTTTTGGGAGGGGGGAGGGGGGTGGGGCTGACAGATTTCTGAGAATGCGCATGCAGGTCAATATTTCTGGACTCGCTCAACGACGCCTGTACCTGGGTTCACCGAAGGGAGAGTTCAGGGAGTGGACTACATTTAGGACAATCAAAACAACAAATAGTCAAAGTCCGGTTTTCCATACACTGGGAATTTTACTACTGGGAATGGGATTTGGACAAAAAATAGGCTGGGAAATGGGATTTGGTACCCCCCCTTCAGGACCCTCTTATGCGGTTCGTAATACATTTTCCTATGTTATCAAGCGCAATCCAAGGCTATCTTACGTTAAAGTGGGGAGCACTGAGTAAAGATCAAGCAAAAGAGACGAAGATTAAACATGATTAAAAAAATATTGTTTTACTGTCAAACCGGATGATTATTTTGGGTAAATTCGGCCGAAGAAAGGAAAGGAAGATGGTTTGGAGCTTATGTGGTTAATCAAAAGAATCCTAATTCTGTAACCAGTAGTACGTTGCATGTTCCTTTCCTTTTTAAACTATTTATATACCCCTTTTATTTCCGGTGCTCGGCGATGTCCGTGGAGTTGTGGTCTTCCGGAGTGTTTCGGCGTTGCTGTATTTCGAAGTGTTCCGGTGTTCCGTTTCAGAGTTCTAGTGTTCTGGAGGCCCTGTTTCTAGTACATGCCACGAAATCTCAGCGACGAGCAAATGACAAAATAAAACCGGCGCGTAGGTAAAAGAATTCTGGGCAGGCTGCAACCTGATCGAACCAAACTGTCAATCAAACCATCAATGTAGCAAAGGAAGTTTTCAAAAATACCCGCAAAAGACCTCCGGTTTGGCTGTAACTGTTTTTCTTTTTCGTAATTGATTTATTTAGTTAACACCACATGCCATAAAAGAAAAACTTACAAAACATACGCAACTCACAGTACTTACATTATAGTTACAAACACTCCTTCTTACACTATACTTACAATTAAACTAACGATACTAACGACAAACAAAAAAAGAAAAGAGGAAAAAAACCGAACTACTTGCACCATTTTCACCAGTGCCGAGACGGATACTGAGAATTAGATGGCAGCAAACAACTACAAACAAGAGAGTGGTTGAAATGGCAGAGGTCAATGCAATAAGCTGCGAGGTACGACGAAGAAGGTTGAACTGGTTGGGACACATACTCAGGAGAGAAGGTGCAAATGACTGCTTTACAGCATTGGGATGGACACCAGAAGGCGAAGAGAGGAAAGAAAGGAGAAGGGGGGGGGAGAAGAAAAAAAAAGGGGGGGGGGGGGGAGGGAGAGGAGAGTTGGTCAGAAAGCGTGACGGCCTTATGCGCCTACTGGCGCGAAGAGACTTGATGATGATGATGATGATGATGATGATGATGATGAGGATGATGATGATGACTTGCACCATTTTCATACTTTACAAATACTTACAATACTTGAGACTACTACTGCTTTGAATAGTTACTACAGCAACTTAGTATAATATAAAATGGCACCACATACAAGATATATAGGCTGTAACTGTTGCTTTAGTTATATTACTTTAATACGTTATTTGTGTCGCCTTGAAGTTTGACAAAACGGTATGCAGTCGTACATGTCACGACATTCATGTCAATGTTTCTCTTTACATTTTAGAATTCTAAGCGCAAACTTATTGGAAAATATTCCGAGACGAGCGTTTTATTATTTGCGTCACGCCGAGTACATAACATGTTCTACATGTGACTTGACAATGTAAGTATCTGGCAGGAATCTAGTTAGAATAGAATTAAACAAACTGCAAAGGGAAAAGAGCATGGTTTCAAATCTTAGCTGGTGGAAGACTTACTCATTGGCTATTTTGCAAGCGTAGGTAGGCAGTTGAACTCAAAAAACAACAACAGTTTGTTTTCGAAGGACATGACTCCAGTTTAAACTCCAGCTGTCTATCCACTCGGCCACGCTGGCTTTTATTCGTGAAAAGGAAAATCCTACGAAGGATGTTAGGTATATTTGTTATCATTTTACCCTTTTTCCCTTTACTCTCCTTTTGTTTTGTTTTGCTTTATTTTATTCTTCTTTTATTTTCTTCTATGAACTTTTTGTTTTCTTTCTCTTCTCTTCTCTTCTCTTCTTTTCTCTTCCCTTCCCTTCTTGTGGTCTCTTCCCTTCCCTTCTCTTTTTCTCCCTTTTGTCTCTTCTCTTCTCTTCTGTTCTCTTCTCTTCTCCTCTCTTCTTTTATTTTCTCTTCTCTTCTCTTCCCTTCTCTTCTTCTTCCTTTTTTCTCTTCTCTTAATTTCTCGTCTTCTTTTGCATTATTTTCCATTTTCCTTTCTTTTCCTTTCCTTTTCTGCTAATTGCTGTTCAAAACGTATCCTTTACCCACCGTCGCTTAATCTTGTTCCAATAAAGAATACGAACAGATTCAGTAAATATTGGAAGAACAGTTTAATTTTTTTGCATAAACCCGTTCGTTCTTTCAGACACAGTCGACGGCGGCTGTTACAGTTGGCAAATATCATGTTGTGACTTTTCTACAAGATTCTGGGATGAGCAAGAAAAAAGATGTACGGAAGAGACATGCTAAGTGTATCTCAAAACAGATGCTTAGAATTTTATTACCAAGTCCTTGTTTGGAGGCTCTGAATTTTTTGTTTGTTTTTCATTTTAGAATGGTAAACGATAATCCCATAAAGACAATCGAACCAGAGGCATTTCGACTGGAATTGCTATTTACAAGAATTACAAGCGTGTAAGTTATTAACAGAAATATATATTTCCCTTTCTGTGACATAATTGTACATTCTACGGTTTGCTTGCAATGCCAGACTGTCAAAAGTTAAAAGCTTTCTGTGTGTGTGTGCTAAACTTGAAAGAGGGAAAAGGCAGACTATAGCATTCTGCGATTATTTGTTAGTGCACATTGGGCAAGATATTTACACCTGTGCTAATGCGATGCTACAAAGGGCACTTCTAGTTTACATAGCCTGGATATTTGTATTTTCAAGTTTTATCGCTGATGGTAGTATTACGTTTTTTTACTGCCGTCAATCCTGTTAGCGGACCTCTCAGGAAACAGGAACCTGTTTAACAGGTTCAAAATATCCCGTTGAACGAAACAAGTGACTTGTAAAACTTTATTGCCTTATGAAAGACTGTTCGACTGTAGAAAATATAAATCAGTAATAAAATTACAAAGGCGAATGGTCCAGTTGTAAATTTACTCCGCCATCTTGGAATTTTTTAAAATAGGCTGATGGAAATACCGGGTTCAAATAAAGGCATCTTATCTTATCTTATTTTAACAGTTTATAATTGGTATTTTCCTCAAATATGCATTGAATAACCTTAATTTTATCTAACTTGATAAGATATTGCTAAATTAACCGAAAAAGCACTGCTTTGACTCATTCGAGTAAAATGAGGCTGAAAGTAAGTGCGTGTTTAGGAATGTTTTGTTATTTTTATCTTTTACTACCCCAAATTTACTTTTTAAAAATCTTCTTTGCATTATTTCTCTCTTTCAGATATTTACTGCGGACTAGACTGAAAACATTGAGGCTCGAGATCTTCAGCGGTCTTGGGGGTCTAGATTCTCAAATGTGACGTATTCACATTTAACCATATTGGCCGAACGGTTTAATGCCACTAAAAATGCATGTAGAAGCATTTTTCAAGTCGGCCGCATGAACAGCTTATTCGAGAAAGGTTGTCGAAAAAAGCACAAAAGTACACATGACAAGACTGGGGCGGACTGGGTATTAACTTGAATTTTGAATATTGGCCAAAAGAAAATTTACAAGTTTGTATTTTTGCAGGTGAAGATTTTGTTTTTGCTCTCAGGAGGCCTTTTTCCAAAGCTTTACTTTTTCTGTCGCATGTCTTTGAGTTTTTGGAATTTTTCTGAAATTCAACGTGGCTAAAAGTACGCTGTTTCCACACGTCTAAGAGAAAGAAAACGTGCAAATTCGCGTTTGTCATTTCGCCATCTAATAAGTATTCAGCAAATACAGTAACTCTCTTCTTCTACCCATAGTACTGTTCGGTATTGTCGCGTGCACTTTTGTGTTTTTTTTTTCGACCACCTTTCTCGAATTTGCTGTATACATTGTCGCAAACTGCAAATCTGATTAATGTTTCCTTACTACTGACTGCATTTATTGGATCAGCCACTGGACAATACCAATAAAATGCATACTTGGTCTGGTGACCCGACAATTATGCCAGTAAAGTGGTTTTGTCAAGGGCCTATGGGCTGATTATTGGCCGCGGAAATATTATATTAAGAAAAACACATACTTTTCTAAGAACGTATTTCGATTCGTTTAAGTGTTTATAGTCAATATGAAATGTTTAAGACCAACTTTCAAACGTAGGCCGGAGACATAAACAAATTTTTAATTTTCTCTTCCCTGGCCTTCCTAAAAACTAAAAAAAGGCAAACTTTTCCATATAAATTTCTGTGTACACGTATTGTTAAGAGATGTCGTTCGTGTAGAAACAAATTTTTATTTCATCTGCTGACTCCATGTTTTCCAGTCTAAAAACTACAGTTGTTTGGTATCTTCTACGTTGTAACGAATGTAATTTGTCGTAATCATTAGGCTCTCAGTTTCTTTGTTTTTATAATTTTCTTTATTTTTAGGTTAATAACGAATAGAACGATTACGACAATAAAGCATTCCTCCAACGGCCAAAAACGCCTCACGATTTTTCTGTTAGTACATTCAGTAAGGCACATGCAAATAGTCTAGCTTTTATAACAACAACAACAATAAAAATAACAACAATAAAACCAACACCAACAACACCAAAACAATAACAACATACATAAACTGCGGGTAAAAGATTTAAAGCATGAAAGACCATCGTAGCAATTGCGACAACAAAATAATTCACATTACTTCGTAACTTGTAATTGTAAGAATTACATCAATTTGAAAACAAATGTTGAATATATATTACTTTCCATACACCTCTCTTGAATTTGTTCTTTATGTAAGCCGTGTTAATTGCTGTCTTCAAGGAATCCTGAAAACTCTGAAGAGGAGGCTATCAAAGTCAAAGACCCTAAAGGTTTGAAAGAACCTTTTGTTTCCGTTCTCTTGACGTCGGGATTCAGACAAATAGCTGGCAATGACTCAGTGGCGTACTTTCTACCGTGTCCTGTGGGAACCTTCACCAACTCTTCCTCTGATGGAAAACAGGTCTGCACGGCATGTCCTCCAGGTATGTTTAGACAATGATCAAGTCTAAGCGCTGTTTTCGACTTGGAGCTGTGCCTCACAGTACAGCGCGTGGTGCCCATTGGAAACATATTTATAATAGAAATAGGACTGAGTGGAGTCCAATTTGGTCAGTTATAATACGAGTGATTAAAGAAATTGGACGACCGCGAAGCGGGAGTCTGATTTGTTTAATGACGAGTAGGATTACAGACAGAATTGGACGACACGAAGTCCTGTTACCAATTAATCAAAACTATAACAACATTTGAGAAAGAAACTAATCTTCGGTTTAATAGTTAAACGTCTTTATGAATACTGAAAAACAAAACAGTTTACTCAACAAATGTACAACAGCGCGCGCAAAATGACGCGTACTGTCCAATTACACAGGTATGACGCGTCAACTGTCCTATTGCACTGTCCAATTACAAGCATGACGCGTACTCTGTCCTATTAGTGCTCAAATCGGGCTACTGATAACCAATCACGTTCGAGAATTTTGTTATGGTTTTAAGACCGAAATAGATCGTTAAAACCAATAGACGGCAAATAAACAAATGTCTTCAACCGGAGTATCTGAGTCCTGTCCTCTTGTTTCATAAAGGGAAATCTCTACGCAGTTAAAAGTGGCCCACAACTCAGGAGCTTATCTGATCTCGGATTCAAAAGCATAAAGAGACTTCATTTAGGGGCATTACTACCACTCACACCTGAATGGAATGCTAGTTCGTCGCACGTTGTTTTGGAGTTCAATGTTATTTTTTCCTTTTTTGCAGGAGGTTTCTACTCAGATGATGTCGGTCACGTGGCCCCAAGTTGTAAGAAATGTCCAAATGGTTCTTATGTTCACATCGATAAAGCACCAGGAACGCAGTCTCAAGATTGCAAGTCTTGTCCGCGAGGTAACATTAACAATTTCCTGTCGATTTTACTTAATAGTACCGCTTTACCTTATGACCACACACAAATAACAATAAAAAAATTAAAGCAAACAAAAAAGCAAACAAAAACGAAACAAAAAACATTTGTAAAAAATCCTCCAACAGTAACAGCCATAATGAATATTGCTTAAAGCGCATATGACAGATATTTTTTCACTTGCATGAACGACTCTATATGGCGTTTGTTATGAGAACTTCAAATTTAAATGCGTTTTCTCTGTTTTAGCCGTACAAAGAGTTACATTTCATTTCCGGTTGGGTCAAAAACGGTGCGAAATGGAGACTGGGTTTAGTGGAGGCGTGACGCCGAAAGAGAAACGTCTTTGAGAACCAAACAGATAGAAAGGGGTTGTACTAGCTGAAAGTTTTTAATTTCTTATATACCTTGATTCAAAGGAAGACTTCGCAAAAAGAATTCCTGTTCTTACGTCATGGCTCGACTAGCCCCAGGACCTCCCTTTGCGCGGTCGTTAAACCAGCCGAAAGTGAAAAGTCTTTAGACGGCTATAACTCGATAAACATAACGCGACTTAAGTAAGATTTTGGCTTTACGAACAGTTCATTTCCATATCTTAGTGGAATTATGTCAATTAAACACCTCCCCCCCCCCCCCCCCACACTCAATCAAACCCCTCGCCCTCAGGCTCACAATGAAAAATACTCCTCGTATTAACCCTATTCAGACCGGGGGGGGGGGCTTTTGAGGCCCGCGCTGACTTTGAACTTTTATAACTTTTTTAAGATTTAACCAAACGCTGCCAAACTTTCTGAGTTTTCCTAAAATTTATCTGGTAACAATTTGGTAGGGTTGGATGATGTGTCATAAACTTGACATCACCATGGCAACGGCATTTTTACAGGCATGTTTTTCCAAATTTGTAATTTTGCGTGTTTCTGTTAATAAAAATCAACTTAAATGGAATTATTTTACATTTTTACGAGTTTAAAGCACATTTTTATTTATTTTGAGTACTTTGCAGTGATTTTGGGTGGTTTTCTGGCATTTTGGAAAATTTTTGAAATCCAAGATGGCGGATCCAAGATGGCGGCTGTTTTGACATCATGATGTAATTGTCACGTGATGTGACGTCACCATCCCACGTGACGTATACCAAAAGAAAGAGTTTCGGACTTACACTACATCCTATAAGTTTCATGGTGATTGCTTAAATATTCTGGAAGTTACTTAAGGGGGGGGGGGCTTCCGAAGCCCCCCGGTCTGAGAAGGTCCAAAAAGGCCCGGTCTGAATGGGGTTAATATGATAAATAGGCCGTTGTTCTTCCTCTCGGATTAAACAGAACGTGCCTTCGATATTATTCAAAATGGTCTGATTGCCTTTTAAATAACTGGATAGGGAGCCTTAACAGAGCTTACGGGTGTGGTGTCTGCTGTCGTAAAATAACCCTTTATTTCTTTTCAATCTTCCATAGGAACAGAGACTGATTTCTTTGCTGGATACCGCGCTTGCAAATGTTTGGAGGGATTTTATCGAAAGCACATGTTTGAGCAATGCTACAAATGTGTTGGTGGACTGCAATGCACGGATGACTACGCTTCTTTGAAGCCCGGTTATTGGTGGAAATGGAGAAGCCTAACTCACAAAGATCGCTACAGAGCTTTTATAAAAAATCTCCAATCACCTTTACCAGCCCTAAGTGCTGATGATATTCGATACTCTTATCCGATACCAACTCCTTTCCAATGTCCAAAAGAAGAGTCTTGCGTTGGCGGTTTAGATTCACCATGTAATACTGGATACGAAGGCCCACTCTGTGCAGTGTGCAGTTCAGGATACCATGAGAAATTGCAAACTTGCAAACAATGTCCGTCAAAGAAATGGATTGTGGGACAATTGTCGATCGTTGCAACCATACTGTTGATAATCATTGCAATTTTGGCCTGGGCAAGGAAACGAAATACCAAAAATGACGATAAACACTCAGTAATTGACGTATTTCTGTCCAAAGTGAAGATCGTAATTGGCTTTTATCAAGTCACTTATGGATTGTTGGAAACTTTCTCTTATATAAAATGGCCAGATTCCCTCCAAGCTATCGGAAAACATTCAGAAGTACTTCAGATGAATGTTCTTCATATTGCACCCATTCACTGCCTTTATGCTGCACTTCAAGTTGATGCCTTTGGGAACTTGTTTGTCATGATGGCAACAAATGCTGCTGTCATTTGTCTTTCTGTTGTTGGGTATGGAATTAGTAAACTGATTGTCTCAAGAAATGGAAGAGTAAAGGACGAAGAAAAGACAATCAAACTCTCACAAACAAAAGAGTTCTTGTACAGGAATGTGTTTTTCTTCCTGTACACGACTTACCTGAGAACGTGTTCCATGACAGCCAATGTTATGCCACTCGTCTGCCGGAAAATTTGTCGAGATGAAGACGAAGAGCTGTGCAACAAATACCTGAAAGCAGATTACAGCATTCAATGCCAAGGCCCAAAGTACAACCATTTGCTAATTTTGGCATACCTATCTGCAGCTTATGTTATTGCTATCCCTGTCGCCTCGTTCATCGCCCTTTGGAGACAACGAAGAGTGATATTGGCCGCGGAAGATGAGGAGACATCAGAGGATTCAGGTCCTAACACGGAAATCATCGCAGGATTGCGTTTTCTCTTTGAAAACTATAAACCTTGTTCGTGGTATTGGGAATTGGTTGAGATGTCCCGTAAAGTAATCCTTACATCTGGTCTGATTCTTGTGGGAGAAGAAAGCAGGTCCTACATTGGTTTAACATTGGTCATCGCAGGCATGTATGGAATGGTATTCTCCTGGATGAAACCCATACAGGACGGGTTCGAGAACAAAATGATGACGATATCTCTTGCCGTTACTGTTTTTAACCTGGCTATTGGCGCTGTGAGTAGAATTCCCGCAGAGAACGTATCATCATCGAGTGAACCATACGTAGAAGCATTCGTATTCAAGATGCTTGTGCTTGGGGCAAATTCTTTGGTGATTGGCCTACTTGCCGGTAAGTTACTCCTGAGAATTTCACGATAATGACCATTATTAGCGAGATGAACATTGTGTGTTTACTGTTACTATTCCTTCATTCTTAGTGTAGATTTTTTTGCTTCTTTCCCACGAATAAACAATTTATCTTGATACCACGAATAACGCCAAACATAAAAGTAGAGTCTCCATGTGCACTTTTTTAGTTTACCTTTGACAAAAATTATTTGATATTCTCTCTGGGCAAGCGAAGGCTAAGCTCCACTGAGCCGGTTTTATTCTCAAGACTCTAAACAATCGACGATCGAATTTCGGTTACGAATGGTGTCTTTTTCTGAGGATGGAATTTTCTCAGGATATCAATAACAGTCAATCACAGCAGAACATGAGGACTGTTGACTCGAGCAGACGTGAAAATTATAAAAGTCACGTGAACTCGGTCACCTCTTTTTGCTTCAGCAGCAATCGGAGTTGACTATGCTGCGTCATGTTCTAAGAAAACTTTCTTGTTTTTTTTTATGTGCTTTCAGTTCAGTACCTTGTTGGCGTGTACCGTTACTTTAAAGAATGGCGAAAGAATCCACATTGGTCCTTTTCTTGCTGTCTGGCTTTGCTTCTCCCTCTCAATGATTTGCGAGGTGAAATAAGTGGTTTAGCTGAAACGAACGTCTTTAAAAGCCAGCTTAAAAGCGGAGAAATGGAAATGCCTACTATAATGATTGCTGTGGAAGACAGCAACGACAATCTCCATGCAGAAGGTGGAGACCAGCATGATAAACAGGACAAGCAAGGTTATGATGACAAGATGGTGACGCAAGAAAATAGTTTGCCAAACGCAAAGTCCATCAAGCGGTGTAATCAAGGAATACAAACAGAGTTTTTTAAACTTTCCCTCGCGGCTAATGTTGTGGTATGTGGACCAACTGGGAAAAAGTGATTATGATATTCTGTGAGTACATTTATTCCAATTAATAACGTCAAGAACATAAAGTTTCAAGTAATACGCGTGGCTAGAAAAAATCACGCATATTTTGTTTATATTTTATTTAGTTTCCTGGGCCCTAAAAAGGGGAAAATTAAACAAACTTTGACAAATGCAAGTAAAATCATTTCTCTAAATTTCCACGTCTATTTTACAGCACGACGAAATAAAATAATAATAATAATAATAATATTTAATACTTATATTGCGCTTTTTCTATAAAAATATTCAAAAGCGCATTACAAAAAAAATGGCAAGGTTTACCTATCGACTCAATTAATTGCAAACTGTCATGAAGGATTCCCATGCTTTTCTAATCTTCTTTTTTCAGGATGTTAAGTTATTGCTTATTGAAGCACATTGCTAAAAAAAAACTTAGTATATCAGCAGTCGAAAAAGTAGTTTTCATATTTGAGGTATGAATTAACTATGTTATGATCAAAGAGAGCCATTGAATGATCAAAAATCAAATATCCTCCTGCCATTATCCACAAGTTATAAAGCACGGACCGCGGATAGTGTCTTGACGTAACAACAAATTCTTAAAAATACAATCTTTTGCAAAAGCAAAGAGTTGAGACACTTTTGGTTAAGAATGTCATTATAGACATTTTCTCATTGATTCCTTGTTTTACCCTTTTCCCACTGATCCATATTGTCCGAATTTCGGGGTGATATTCAAACATTTAGGCATTGACTGAGAAAAGAAGACAGGGTTCAGAATAATAACTATTTGTTAACTTTTCCAAAAAGCGGATGAAGTAAAAAGCCGTTTCTGGGAGGGTATCTCAAAAAATTTTGCAACTAGTTGTAAAGTTGATCACAAATAAAAGATGATGCGAGCGTAATGGTTATAAGAAGGGTTAAAATAAAAGAGATTGTATCTAGCGTCCAAAGGATTATCGTACAATTTGAAAAAATACCGATCTTCTCAACCAATATACCCGGTTATAGTGTAATGTGATTTATTATATGTTCCAAAATTGAACCATTTTAACTGAGGTTGTTTCACCTAAGAAGTTTTCTGTTTCCATTTTACTTTATATGACAGGTCCCAGTTGTTGATATCAGGTGAAATATGCTGTATTCGAACAGGAAGACGTGTGAAGACAGGAAATTGAGTAGAATATAACGGATCAAGTACTTTGTATACATTCCTTACTCTCGTTATCGTTATCACTTTAAAACCATATTCATCTCTTATACCAGAAACCCATAAGGGTTGAAACGTGTAACTCCCTATGATTCACATTGTACAATGCGTTTGCACATTCGTTTCTTCTAAGTACCATATTTGGAAAATCAGGGGAAAAACTTAGCCAATCAAAATTGAAATATTTGGATTAAATCCACAGCTCGCGCTAGCTCGCGCTCGATGGCGTAGTCTTGTTGTTGAATAGAGTTGAATTTCGTTAAGTTTTCCTGTTTTGTCGTCGTTAATTTCATTGGAGAACTTCGCTTGGATACACTTTATGAATTTCTTTAGTTTCTGTAAGAAATTTACGGCGTTTAGGTCGGAATTCAAGTAACTCACTGCAAAATCGAAAATGTTGTTGCGTGTATCATTACGTGTGTAAGGCATTCGCGTACAAACTCTTCGTGTTTCTAAATATGGTACTTGTCAAAACTGAATATTCAAACGCTGTGAACGCGCGTTACACGTTTCAACTCCTATGAGTTTCTGCTTTTACCTATAATAAAGTTTATCAACACAGTAAAAAAAACCGCGAGTACGACCTTATTTTTAAGAAGAATTTTTTGGCTAAAATGTGCCTGTTAGACACTCACTATATAAGACCCTCTTTAGCCTAAGATTCAGAAATTGGTTCTTATTTTCTAAAATCAATTAAAAATGTGTACTTTAAGGGAAATAAGACAAGTCGACATTCTGGATTCTCTTTGGTGACACCTAAAGGCCTTATCACTCCAGTTCCAATGCAAATGCCAACTTTGAAAATCCAGAAATATTATTTTTGATGCAATCACATATCTATATCTGTATGGGGGGAGGGGGTCCTGCATAGGGACATACCCATCACTCCAAGTGATGAGAGATACACATCACTGCATGAATATAATAAATGGCATGCAATGCATGCAGGAGCGATGACGTTTCACAAGGGGTGTTACATAATTTTGAGGAAATTTGTCAATAACTTATCGTAAATAAAAGTAGCTGACTTCTTGTGCGTGAAAAAGACTGTTATTCAACTGCAGCTTACATTTTTCAAACATAAGAAGCAATGTTAGTGATTGTATAAATAGCATAGTTGGGATCTGATTGAATTTAAATAAATACAGTACTTATAAATTCACAGGCAAAGGATGCAATTAATACATTTTCTTTGTAGATTTGCTCAATTGAACAACAAATTTTTTTTTTCAAATTTCCCTATGTTGTCTCAACAGAGATTGCGTTATATTATAGTGTGACATCTGACGAACGACATACGATATGCGCGAGCAAGCTTTTAAACAAAGGTCAAACGGTCTCTTGCTCACAGCGGCCCTTTATATTATAAGCATTAGAAATTTCTGTCTACTAAATCTAATATATCCCATCATTTTTAATTAATCTGTTTCGTTAATACATTGTAGTGTTCCATTCTTACTGCACGGGAGTATTTTGGTTTTTGTGTTCTACACGGCGATTTCTTGTTAAGTTAAACTTGATTTCTGTTCGATTGCCCTAACAGAATAAAAGAACCCGTCGTGTGATGACAAAAAGCGATTTTTGACGTCATCGCTTAAAAAATGGTATACAAATTTCATATACGAAGAAGGCCAACTACCACTAAAATCCTACAAGTGACAATGTAAATTTTTCTTTAGAAAATAAGAACCTAAATAGCCTAAATGTGTGCTAATTGTAAAAAAAAAACCTGTTTAGGCTAACTTGTAAAAAAAAAACTTGTTTAGGCTAACTTGGGAAATGCGGTTCTTACTCGCGGGTTTTTCCTGTATTCGTACAGTATTTAGGTCAAGGTAAAATGAGGTAAACGAAAACAAAATCAGAAACAAGATAATCATATCAAGGAGTATCAGTATCTTAGCTTGTAGCTGTACAAAATCAATCAATGTGTAGCCCTTTCTATAGGTTTCAAGCAAACACAAATATAATCAACACAAATGTAATCAAATTATTTACTCATAGTAATTGCACTGACATATATTTTGTAGGTTCGAAATAACTTTGCTAAAATTAACCTTAACAAAGGAGAAAGAATAAACATCATAAAAAACGTTGCTTTTAAACTTGTCGATTAAACACAAATATAGCCCGTTACAAATAATTTTGTCCTTTGGCAGTTACTCTTTTACACCTGACTCGTCCCCAGTCGTCTTTTGAGTCCGTCTTGAGTCAACTGCTGACCATCATCCTTCGCGTTTGCAATTTTCGCATAAGAGACGACTGGGGACGAGTCAGCTTTTACACCATATCTTTGATGAGATAGCATCAGTGGACATCGTCTTCCCCTACCCCACCCCTCCAGGATTAACCTTTGCCACCGTCTTCCCCTGCTTTCCAGTTTAGATCATCTGATTTTTTTAAAAAAAAACTGACCATATAATAATTTGCGTGCCCACGAATGCTATATTCTTAGATTACCAAAAGAACAATTCGCTTTATCTATGGAGCCAAAAATCACCACATTTTTTTTTGTCGATTAGATTACTAGTTAATATCTAACAACTTGCAAGACTTGTTAACTCAACGGATATTACTCCAGCGATAAAAACTGATTATGCGGCGATTGAAATTATTCTGACCGAGACAATGTCCTTCTCTCCCGGGGGGGGGGGGGGGGGGCACTCCCATATATGGGCTATATAGGTATGTGCCGCGGGATAGGGTATGGTTTTTAAAGTTCTCGGGCCTTAAATAGGGTATCATTTTTGCTCCTTTTGGTATTGTGTTCCCGGTGTGATCGATATGTGTCGTGTGACCATTGCATTCAGTGGTTGATTTTAAATTGTGACGTATTAACTTTTACTATATTGACCGGCTGCTCACTCTGAAGTCAGGAAATGTGCGTAGAATCCTGACGAGAATGACAGGCTTCCTGAGTGCAGACATGCGTGATTTTTTTCTTTATCAATCTATACCGATAACTATTCTCTTAGTGAGCTCACTAAGCTATTATCACTATTATCTGTATTTTTATAGCTTTTTGTTAAATAATCTTCGAATTATTTAAATCATATTTTTAACATCCACGTAATTAAGATCACCATGATAATTCTTATTTGTTTTTGCTGCGAAAATGTTATTTTTGACCTGAAAGTGAGACTTAGCAGAATCTTGACGATCTGAACACAACTCAACGAGAGTACATGCGTCAACGAAAAGCTACTGTTGCGGTGCGTAGAAAAACATTGTTTCGAAAAAATCGTTAGGGAGGATATACCAGGAATCGCTCCGAGAACAAATGGACATATCACAGCCTCCGTTTTAACAAGTATAAAAAACCGTTTTAGCAAATATATAAAATCGCTTTTTATCAAGCCATTATCGCACAAAAAATAAAAAAATCATCTAAAATCAAATGCCATTTCCTACCAAAAAACAAATTACAAACATACTCTAGCATACATCAGCAGGCTAGTATAAAAAAAAAAACAAATTAAATCGGCAAATATTGTCTATGGTGTACAGATTTTAAGTGAATACTTGTCGTTGTTCTTGCATATTCAACTGGTTTGTTATTTCAGCAACTTTGAGTATCCTCATGATTTTTTATGGTCTAATCCTGGGATGCCTTTCTAGCCTTTCATTTACCCTTGCGGGACAGGTTTTATATATCTTCGTTCTTATGATACTTTTATACGTAGTTAGCGTCTTGCCTATGTGCTTCTTTTCTCGCATTCCTAAAACTCTTGAAATCCTTATATATATATGGTTTGCGGCGGCCTTGAATTAAACACAGCGTAAAGTTTTGAAAATTGGAAAAAAATAGTATATCATGCAATTGTCTAAGGCATTCAATAATTTGGACTGTCGGTTTAGTACCTCCGTGTAGCTGGATACTAAAAGCAGCGATCAAATCCAAATAAAAATTCAAACAAGTGTAGCATTGTGGTTCACTTTTTACAAAAAGTGTAGCCCGAATTTAACCCTTCTTGTTGTTGTTTTATGTAGAATGTGCAGGCAAAGTTCAGCTAATTACGCCTTTTGTTTTGCAACCTTCTGATTAGTTGTGGTTGCAATTCTTATTTCGGCTTAAGTAATGCGATAAGTCTGATAAGTGGCGGTAAAGGCCCTCTTGAAGAAGTTGAAAAGAACCAAGAACTTCTCAAATGTTCTTCGACAAGGAAATTCAAAATAACACAATGGTAGGTTTTAAAAATCAAATCCGGTCCGGGGCCGATGTATTTTATCGAAATGTACGTTCCGTCATTTGTATGGGTAATCAAATGGTGACGAGTGAAATTAGGAAATATAAGAATTTTGACAAAATGCAAGTGAAATTATTTCCTAATTTCACGAATATAACATTTGATTTCATATTAATATCATAGGTGACAAATTACGCTTGGAATCTTAGGTTTTTGACTGGTATACTGCATCGCGAACTCCGAGCGTGAAAAGTTGAAAGCATACATTTTGCTTAAGTTCGCAAGTTTTTTAGTCTTTGAAGAAAACCTTTGTTCGACTCCTTTCTGCTGTTGACAAAAAGTTTCAAATATAGCTGGCTAAGATGAAATTCAAGCGAAAATAAACAAAGTTTAAGCTTTAAAACATCTTTTATCCCGGACGCCATCTTGCCGCTAACTACGTTGCCGTGGCAATTTTATAATTTCACATGTGAAATTATAAATTAGCGTTAAAATTTCGCGCCAAAATTAAGGAGTAATTTGTCACCTATGATATTAAAACAATAATTATGCTCCAGGGTAAACAATATGCTCCAGGGTACAACAACATTGGCAACCAAAGAAAAGGATTAATTAGCAACCACCGTTCAACACGTGCACTAACGTTTAAAGATTTATAGTATATGTAAAGATTTAAAAGTCTTTCCTTATTTCTTAACATCTACAAATCTTTTTTACCCTCGTGATGAAATGCCGTCACCAAGCATTTTAAGCTTTATTTTCTCTCCGGATCCACAAAGGCCACTTTGAAACTTAAAAGGTACATTTTGGGCCTTTTTGGGAAAATGCCATCACGTAGATTAAGCCTAATGCTCACTTCATGTCCAAACGATTCAAATGTTTACGCCCACATGCCGAGCGCGAACTGAAGCTTTTTTACCCTCGTGATGAAATGGCGTCATCATGGCGAGTAAGCCTTATTTTCTATCCAGATCCACCAAAAACGGTCAGTTTGATACTTGCAAGGTACGTTTTGGGCCTTTTTGGGAAAATGTCATCAGGTGTATTCAGGCTAATGCTCACTCCAGGTCCAACTGAATCAAATATCTTCACACACATGCCGAACGCGAACTGAAGATTTTTTACCCTCGTGATTAAATGCTGTCACCACGTAGATTAAGCCTTCTTTTCTCTCCAGTTCCACCAAAGACGGCCAGTTTGAAACTTGAAATATACATTTTGGGCCTCTTTGAGAAAATGTCATCACGTATATTCAGCCTTATGCTCACTCCATGTCCAACCGATTCAAATGTCCTTTGGGCCCTTGTGTTGAAATACCACCAAGAAGGTTAAGGCTTATTTTCACTCCAGATAAAGCAAAACCGGCCAGTTTGAGAATTGAAATGTATAGTTTGGGCTTTTTTTGGGAAATCGCCATCACCTGGATTCATCCTAATTTTCACTTCCGGTAAAAAAAAAAAACGAATATGAAAGTGTTACATGAGCCAATGAAAATGACGATTTTGGGCCCTTGTGTTGAAATACCACTAAGAAGATTAAAGCTTATTTTCACTTCAGAACCAGCAAAACCGGCCAGTGCGAGACATAATAATGTACAGTTTCGGCCTTTATGCTAAAATGCCATCACGTGGACCTTTCACTCCCTGTCGAAAAAATTCAAATAAAAAAGTTCTACATGAACCACTGAAAATGATGATTTTGGTCCTTGTGTTCAAATACCACCACGTGGATTAAAGATTATTTTCTCTCCAGATCCAGCAAAACCAGCCTGTTTGAGACTGAAAATGTACAGTTTGGGTTCTTTTTGGAAAAATGCCATCACCTAGATTCATTTTGATTTTCACTCCAGGTCCAAACGGATCAGAAAAGAAAGTGCTACATGAGCCACTGAAAATGACTATTTTAGGTCCTTCTGTTGAAATACCATTACATAGATTAAAGCCTATTTTCACTCCAGCTCCTGCAAAACCGGCCAGTTTGAGACTTGAAATGTACAGCTCAGTTGGGTCTTCTTTGAAAATCGCCATCACGTGGATCCATCGTAATTTTCATTGCAGGTCCAAAATAATCGAATAAGAAAGTACTACATGAGCCACTGAAAATGACGCTTTTGGGTCGTTGTGTTGAAATACCACCACGTAGATTACAGTTTATTTTTCTCCAGATCAAGCCAAACTGGCCAGTTAGAGACTTGAAATGTACAGTTGGGAAGTTTTTAATTTTAATTTTCACTCTCGGTTCAAAAGAATCGAATGACAAAGTGCAACATTAGCCACTAAAAATGTCGATTTCGGGCCCTCTTGGTGCTTTGAGCCCTTGTTTTGAAACACCTTCGCGTAAATTAAAGCTTATTTTCTCTAACCGTCAGAGAAGGTCCAAAAAAAGCCCGGTCTGAATAGGGTTAAGACTTATTTTCTCTTCAGATTCACCTCCAATGGCCAGTTTGAAACTTGAAACCTACATTTGTGGCCTTTTTCAGAAAACTGCATCACGTGGCATTTTTCAACTCAGAAATATGTACAGAATTTGAAACTTCAGGATTATGCTGCTTAAAACAAAACTTGCCTAAGAATTTGTCTTTTTTCGCCTTATTCAATTGTTTGTGATTATTTTCCCTGTCAATACAGGGTTTTTAGACAAAGAAACTTAAGAAACTTTTTCTCACCTTGAATATTCCCTACGTTCTTGACTTTGTTTTGCCAAATCACGACTAATAAGAGCATTAAATTTTGCCTACGCTGCCCTATGTGCCACACAGGCATGATGGGCAGTACGTACGTAAGTAATTTTGCCTACACTACCCAGCAAAACATACACAACAGTGTAGAAACAGGGCCCTGTAGGTCAGCAAGGACCTCAAACATATAGACAGACAAAGGTAGGGCTTGAGCACGAGAATCAAAAATGATCGCAGAAAAAAACATTAAGTCACAGGCCTAGACTTTTTAAGAAACACTCAATCGCGAAGATACCGAGTCCTTAACATACACATCCTTGGCTAACTTTGCTTTCCATCTTCCGTGGCGTTGAAAAATCCTTTCTTTTACCCCACAAAGCCGCAATAGACGGGAGAAACATGGTTCTTTTGCTTCTTAGAATAAATGGCCTGAAGATATATTCCTTGGAATTATCTGGTATTTCCGCCTTGGAAAGATACAACTGCAACACTGAGTTTAACTTAGACTGTTTACAGCCCTCTATTTTTTCGTATTTTTTTTGATCGAATGAGCGCGGGGAAAGAACGGCGAGAGAACTGGACGCGAGTGCAAAACGGAAGAAGCAAAACGGAAGAAGCCCCCCTCCCCCCGCGCGCTCGCGCTTCGCGCTCACGCTCGCTTCGCTCGCAGATTCTCTCGCTTTTTTTGCGTTGAAAAATAGAGAGGCTGTGGACAGTCTAAGTTTAACTGGTCAGAGAACACCTCCTGCTTCAGCAATTACCAGTGTCTTACCCTCCCTCAGCTGATCAGACTTACTTTTGACCATGTTGATTTTCATGTGAATACTTTTGTAGATTATGTCGCTAGGCCGCAGTTCGAGTATTTCGCGGCTCGTTTATTAACAACACGATAGGATGGTTATAATAATAATAATAATAATAATAACAACTTTATTTAATGAGGGTTACACATTACAGTTAAAAACTGAAAAACCTGTGGCCCTCCCCTAGAATAAAAGTTAATACTACTACAAATATATTATCAATAAAAGATGAAAACAGATAAAATAGATAAAAACTAGATAAAAATACAAACAATAATTTGGGTGTGACAGTATAAAAATTTAAAATTTATGACATGGGAAAGCTATCTAAGTCGGCATAACCTTCCTTAATAAAATTACTATAATTATGTTTAAAGGCCTTAATGCTAGTGCTAGTTCTAATATATATAGGCAAAGAGTTCCAACATTTAGTGGCTGAAACAAGAAAAGTTCTTCCACCTTCCGTTTCACGGTTATACCGAGGACAGCGTAAAGTAATATCACCATAGCGCGAGGTTCTGGTGGACATGTCATTGACACTTACAAGTCTGTTCCTTAAATACTCTGGGCATTGTCCATTTAGGCATTTGTAAATTAAGCATAGCTTATTAACAGTGATTTCATCATAAAAGGGCAACCAGTCTAGTCTCTTAAATAAACTTACAGTACGTTCATCTCTTGTTTTAACGCCTAGGATAACACGGGCAGCCCTTTTCTGGAGACGAAAAATTCTTCTTATGTTACTTTTAGATGTTGAACTCCAGGCTGCTCCGCCGTACAGGAATATAGGCTTAATAGTTGCATTGTAGAAGAGTATGCGCTCGTTTAGAGGAAGATAATGTCTGATTGACCTAAGAACACCTAAACGCTTTGCTAGTTTCTTACATAAGTGTTCGACATGTTCATTGAAACTAAGGTCTTGATCAACATGGACTCCAAGAAGCTTATGGCTTGTGGTATTGTCTAAGGCTTCCCCGCTGCTAGTACAGACTTTCATCTCGTCGACACCGGTACTACCGATCTTAGTGCGTAGCCTACTCCCAGTTACAAACATAGACTTCGTCTTCTCGATATTTAGTTTGAAACGGTTATTTCTAGTCCAGTCCTCAAGCTCACGGGTGCTCTCACAGAGCCTGGACCATAGACCAGAAGTATCAGTGTATGGCGAGGATGAGCTCATAGTTGTATCATCCGTTGTATGGTTGGTGGGAGATTCTAGACCCGCCAGCTAGTGTTCCCAGTTAATAGCATATAAAAAGCTGTCTTAATTGCGGAAGCTGAGCTTTTTTGCTCTACTAAAGGATATACGTATAACCCGAAATCCATAGGAAAATAACGATTTCGGGCCCTTGTATCAAAAACCACCACGTAGATTAAGGCTTATTTTCACTCCTAATCCAGCAAAATGGCATCACGTGGATTCATCATAATTTTCACTCCAGGTCCAAAAGAATTGTATGGAAAAGTGCTACATGAGACACTGCAAATGACGATTTCGGAGGCTCTTGTGTAAAAATACCACCACGTAGATTAAGGCTTATTTTTACTCATGATCCAGCAAAACCGGCCAGTTGGAGACTTGAAATGTACAGTCTGAGTCTTTTTAAAAAAATGGAGTCACGTGGATTCATCCTAATTTTCACTCCAGGTCGAAAAGAATCGTATAGGAAAGTACTACATGAGACACTGCAAATGACGATTTCGAGGGCCCTTTTGTAAATATACCACCACGTAGATTAAACCTCATTTTCACTCCTGATCCAGCGAAACCGGCCAGTTTCAGACCTGAAATCTACAGGTTGGGTCTTATTAAAAAAAAGGGCATCATGTGGATTCTTTCTACTTTTCACTCCTGGTCCAAAAGAATCAAATAGAAAAGTGCTACATGAGTCATTGAAAATGACGATTTCGGGCCCTTGTGTAAAAATACCATCACGTAGATTAAAACTTATTTTCTCTCCTGATCCAGCAAAACCGGCAAGTTTGAATCTTCAAAATCTATAATTTGGGTCTTTCTGAAAGTTAACCATCACGTGGATTCAACCAAATTTTCACTCCTGGTCCAAAAGAATCAAATAGGAAATTGCTACATGAGCCACTGAAAAAGACGATTTCGAGGGCCCTTGTGTAAATATACCACCACGTAGATTAAGGCTTATGATTACTCCTAAGCCAGCAAAACCGGCCAGTTTCGTCAATTCCGACTTAAAATCTACAGTTTGGGTATTTTTGAAAATCTCCCATAAGGTTGATTCATCTTAAATTTTCACTCCTGGTCCAAAAGAATCAAATAGGAAAGTGCTACATGAGCCACAGAAAATGACCATTTCGGGCCCTTGTGCTAAAATACCACCACATAGATTAAAACTTATTTTCACTCCTGATCCAGCAAAACCGGCCAGTTTGAAGCTTGACATCTATAGTCTCGGTCTTTTTGAAACTCCGCCATCACGTGGATTCATTCTAATTTTCACTCCTGGTCCAAAATAATCAAATAGGAAAGTGCTACATGAGTCATTGAAAATGACGATTTCGGGCCCTTGTGTAAAAGTACCACCAATTACATTAAAACTTATTTTCACTCCTGATCCAGCAAAACCGGCCAGTTGGAGACTTGAAATCTGTAGTTTGGGTCTTTTTGAAAATATGCCATCACGTGGTTTCATCCTAATTTTCACTCCTGGTCCAAAAGAATCAAATAGAAAAGTGCTACATGAGCCACTGAAAAAGAAGATTTCGGGCCCTTATGTTAAAATACCACCACATAGATTAAAGCTCATTTTCACTCCTGATCCAGCGAAACCGGCCAGTTTCAGACCTGAAATCTACAGGTTGGGTCTTATTAAAAAAAGGGCATCATGTGGATTCTTTCTAATTCTCATTCCAGTCCAAAAGAATCAAATAGAAAAGTGCTACATGAGTCATTGAAAATGACGATTTCGGACCCTTGTGTAAAAATACCATCACGTAGATTAAAACTTATTTTCTCTCCTGATCCAGCAAAACCGGCAAGTTTGAATCTTCAAAATCTATAATTTGGGTCTTTCTGAAAGTTAACCATCACGTGGATTCAACCAAATTTTCACTCCTGGTCCAAAAGAATCAAATAGGAAAGTGCTACATGAGCCACTGAAAATGACGATTTCGAGGGCCCTTGTGTCAAAAATACCAGCACGTAGATTATGGCTTATTTTCACTCATGACCCAGCAAAACCGGTCAATTTGATTCTTGAAATCTATAGTTTGGGTCTTTTTGAAAATATGCCATCACGTGGATTCATCCTAAATTTCACTCCTTGTCCAAAAGAATCAAATAGGAAAGTGCCACTTAGAGCCACCGAAAATGACCATTTCGGGCCCTTGTGTAAAAATACCACCACGTAGATTAAAGCCTATTTTCCCTCCTGATCCAGCAAAACCAGGCAGTTTGAGACTTTGAATCTACAGTTTGCATCTTTATGAAAATCCACCATCACGTGGATTACTCCTAATATTCAGTCCTGGCCCAAAAGAATAAAAAAAAAGTGCTACATGAGCCACTGAAAATGACGATTTCGGGCCCTTGTGTAAAAATCCCACCACGTAGATTAAACCCTTTTTTCCCTCCTGATCCAGCAAAACCGGCCAATTTGAATCTTGAAATCTAAAGTTTGGGTCTTTTTGAAAATCCACCATCACTTGGATTTAACCTAATTTTCACTCCTGCTTCAAAAGCATCAAATAGGAAAGTGCTATATTAGTCATTGAAAATGACGATTTCGGGCCCTTTTGTAAAAGTACCACCTCGTAGATTAAAACTTATTTTCACTCCTGACCCAGCAAAAGGGGCCAGTTTGAGGCTTCAAATCTGTAGTTTTGGTCTTTGTAAAAATATGCCATCACGTAGATTCATTCTAATTTTCACTCCAGGTCCAAAAGAATCAAATAGGAAAGTGCTACATGAGTCATTGAAAATGACGATTTCGGACCCTTGTGTAAAAATACCATCACGTAGATTAAAACTATTTTCACTCCTGATCGATCTAAAAGAGCTAGTTTGTGGCTTGAAATCTATAGTTTGGGTCTTTTTGAAAATATGCCATCACGTGGATTCATCCTCATTTTCACTCCTGGCCCGAAAGAATCAAATAGGAAAGTGCTACATGAGCCACTAAAAATGACGATTTCGAGCCCTTGTGCAAAAGTAGCTCCACGTTAATTAAAGCTTTTTTTTCCCTCTTGACCCAGCAAAACCAGCCAGTTTGAGGCTTGAAATCTATAGTTTGGGTCTTTCTGAAAGTTCGCCGTCACGTGGATTCATCCTAATTTTCACTCCTAGTCCAAAAGGATCAAATAGAAAAGTACTACCTGAGTCATTGAAAATGACGATTTCGGGCCCTTGTGTAAAAATACCACCACGTAGATTAAAGCTCATTTTCAATCCTGATCAAGCAAAACCGGCCAGTTGGAGACTTGAAATGTACAGTCTGGGTCTTTTTAAAAAAATGGAATCAGGTGGATTCATCCTAATTTTCACTCCAGGTCGAAAAGAATCGTATAGAAAAGTACTACATGAGACACTGCAAATGACGATTTTGAGGGCCCTTGTGTAAATATACCACCACGTAGATTAAGGCTTATGATTACTCCTAATCCAGCAGAAATGGCCAGTTTCCGACTTAAAATCTACAGTTTGGGTCTTTTTGAAAATCTGCCATAAGGTTAATTCTTCTTAAATTTTCACTCCTGGTCCAAAAGAATCAAATAGCAAAGTGCTACATGAGCCACAGAAAATGACCATTTCGGGCCCTTGTGTTAAAATACCACCACATAGATTAAAACTTATTTTAACTCCTGATCCAGCCAAACCGGCCACTTTGAAGCTTGAGATCTATAGTCTCGGTCTTTTTTAAAATCCGCCATCAAGTAGAACCATTCTAATTTTCACTCTTGGTCTAAAATAATCAAATAGGAAAGTGCTACATGCGTCATTTAAAATGACGATTTCTGGCCCTTGTGTAAAAGTACCACCACGTGGATAAAAACTTATTTTCACTCCTGATCCAGCAAAATCGGCCAGTTGGAGACTTGAAATGTACAGTCGGGGTCTTTTTAAAAAAATGGAATCACGTGGATTCATCCTAATTTTCACTCCTGGTAAAAAAGAATCAAAAAGGAAAGTGCTACATGAGCCACTGAAAATGACGATTTCAGGCACTTGTGTAAAAAACACCATCACGTAGATTAAAACTAACTTTCACTCCTGATCCAGCAAAACCGGCCACTTTTAATCTTGAAATCTATAGTTTGGGTCTTTTTGAAAATATGCCATCACGTGGATTCATCATAATTTTCACTCCTGGTCCAAAAGGATCAAATAGAAAAGTGCTACCTAAATCATTGAAAATGACGATTTCGGGCCCTTGTGTAAAAATACCACCACGTAGATTAAAGCTCATTTTCAATCCTGATCAAGCAAAACCGGCCAGTTGGAGACTTGAAATGTACAATCTGGGTCTTTTTAAAAAAATGGAATCAGGTGGATTCATCCTAATTTTCACTCCAGGTCGAAAAGAATCGTATAGGAAAGTACTACATGAGACACTGCAAATGACGATTTTGAGGGCCCTTGTGTAAATATACCACCACGTAGATTAAGGCTTATGATTACTCCTAATCCAGCAGAACCGGCCAGTTTCCGGCTTAAAATCTACAGTTTGGGTCTTTTTGAAAATCTGCCATAAGGTTGATTCATCTTAAATTTTCACTCCTGGTACTAAAGAATCAAATAGGAAAGTGCTACATGAGCCACAGAAAATGACCATTTCGGGCCCTTGTGTAAAACACCACCACGTAGATTAAAGCTTATTTTCACTCCTGATCTAGCAAAACCAGGCAGTTTGAGACTTTGAATCTACAGTTTGGATAGTTTTGAAAATCCACCATCACGTGGATTCCTCCTAATATTCAGCCCTGGCCCAAAAGATTTAAAAAGAAAGAGCTACATGAGCCACTTAAAATGACGATTCCGGGCCTTTGTGTAAAACACCACCACGTAGATTAAGCCTATTTTCACTCCTGATCCAGCAAAACTGGCCAGTTTGAGGCCTGTAATCTATAGTTTGGGTCTTTTTGAAAATATGCCATGACATGGGTTCTTCCTAATTTTCACTATTGGTCTAAAAAAATCAAATAGGAAAGTGCTACATGAGCCACTGAAAATGACGATTTCAGGCCCTTGTGTCAAAAATACCAGCACGTAGATTATGGCCTATTTTCACTCCTGACCCAGCAAAACCGGCCAATTTGAATATATCTTGAAATCTATAGTTTGGGTCTTTTTGAAAATATGCCATCACGTGGATTTAACCTAATTTTCACTCCTGGTCCAAACGCATCAAAAAGAAAAGTGCTACATTAGTCATCGAAAATAACGATTTCGGGCCCTTGTGTAAAAATACCACCACGTAGATTAAGGCTCATTTTCAATCCTGATCAAGCAAAACCGGCCAGTTGGAGACTTGAAATGTACAGTCTGGGTCTTTTTAAAAAAATGGAATCAGGTGGATTCATCCTAATTTTCACTCCAGGTCGAAAAGAATCGTATAGGAAAGTACTACATGAGACACTGCAACCATGACGATTTTGAGGGCCCTTGTGTAAATATACCACCACGTAGAATAAAGCTTATGATTACTCCTAATCCAGCAGAGCCGGCAAGTTTCCGACTTAAAATCTACAGTTTGGGTCTTTTTGAAAATCTGCCATAAGGTTGATTCGTCTTAAGTTTTCACTCCTGGTCCAAAAGAATCAAATAGGAAAGTGCTACATGAGCCACAGAAAATGACCATTTCGGGCCCTTGTGTTAAAATACCATCACATAGATTAAAACTTATTTTAACTCCTGATCCAGCAAAACCGGCCAGTTTGAAGCTTGACATCTATAGTCTCGGTCTTTTTGAAAATCCGCCATCACGTAGATTCATTCTAATTTTCAATCCTGGTCCAAACTAATCAAATAGGAAAGTGCTAAATAAGTCATTGAAAATGAGGATTTCGGACCCTTGTGTAAAAGTACCACAACGTAGATTAAAACTTACTTTCACTCCTGTTCCAGCAAAACCGGCCAATTTCAATCTTGAAATCTATAGTTTCGGTCTTTCTTAAAATCCGCCATCACGTTGATTCATCCTACCTTTCACTCCTAGTCCAAAAGAATCAAATAGTAAAGTGCTACATGAGTCATTGAAAATGACGATTTCTGGCCCTTGTGTAAAAATACCACCACGTAGATTAAAGCTCATTTTCAATCCTGATACCCGGGGGGGGTACTCCATATAACGGCCTATACGGGGAGGCTCGGCCTGAATGGGGTACCTTTTTCAGGCTTCAGGTATATAAAAGGGTAGCGATTTCACAAGTTTAGGTATATGAAAGGGTATGAAAATCCGTCATTTAGGTTTTTTAAAAGGCCTGTAATTAAAATATTTCGAACAGACGCACTTTATGGCTGTATTATTTTAATTTATTAAGCGCTACATAAAAATGACAACAAAACGTCCTGTTCTAAGGCTATGTCACGTCTTTTAGGTATATGAAAGGGGTACCTTTTTTCAGTAAAAGGTATACGAAAGGGGTACAATTTCTGTCAAAATGGTATATAAAAGGGTAAGGGGTAAGAGCTTGGGGCGGAGCCTCCCTGTATAAAACCTTTTTTGAGTGCCCCCCCCCCCCCCCTTGGGGTCCTGATAAAGCAAAACCGGCCAGTTGGAGACTTGAAATGTACAGTCTGGGTCTTTTTAAAAAAAATGGAGTCACGTGGATTCATCCTAATTTTCACTCCAGGTCGAAAAGAATCGTATAGGAAAGTACTAAATGAGACACTGCAAATGACAATTTTGAGGGCCCTTGTGTAAATATACCACCACGTAGATTAAGGCTTATGATTACTCCTAATCCAGCAGAACCGGCCAGTTTCCGACTTAAAATCTACAGTTTGGGTCTTTTTGAAAATTTGCCATAAGGTGGATTCATCTTAAATTTTCACTCCTGGTCCAAAAGAATCAAATAGGAAAGTGCTACATGAGCCACAGAAAATGACCATTTCTGGCCCTTGTGTTAAAATACCATCACATAGATTAAAACTTATTTTCACTACTGATCCAGCAAAACCGCGGCCAGTTTGAAGCTTGAGATCTATAGTCTCGGGTTTTTTGAAAATCCGCCATCATGTAGATTCATTCTAATTTTCACTCCTTGTCCAAAATAATCAAATAGAAAAGTGCTACATGAGTCTTTTAAAATGACGATTTCGGGCCCTTGTGTAAAAGTACCACCACGTATATTAAAACTTATTTTCACTCCTGATCCAGCAGACTTGAAATGTACAGTCTAGGTCTTTTTAAAAAGATGGAATCACGTGGATTCATCCTAATTTTCACTCCAGGTCCAAAAGAATCAAATAGGAAAGTGCTACTTGAGTCACTGAAAATGACGATTTCGGGCCCTTGTGTAGAAATACCACCACCTAGATTAAAGCCTATTTTCCCTCCTGATCCAGCAAAATCGGCCAATTTGAATCTTGAAATCTATAGTTTGGGTCTTTTTGAAAATCCGCCATCACGTGTATTTAACCTAATTTTCACTCCTGGTCCAAACGCATCAACTAGAAAAGTGCTACATTAGTCATTGAAAATGACGATTTAGGGCCCTTTTGTTAAAATACAAACACGTAGATTAAAGCTCATTTTCACTTTTGACCAAGCAAAACCAGGCAGTTTGAGACTTTGAATCTACTGTTTGCATCGTTTTGAAAATCCACCATCACGTGGATTCCTCCTAATATTCAGTCCTGGCCCAAAAGAATAAAAAAGAAAGAGCTACATGAGCCACTGAAAATGACGATTTCGGGCCCTTGGGTAAAACACCACCACGTAGATTAAAGCCTATTTTCACTCCTGATCCAGCAAAACTGGCCAGTTTGAGGCTTGTAATCTATAGTTGGGGTCTTTTTGAAAATATGCCATCACGTGGTTTCATCCTAATTTTCACTCCTGGTCTAAAAAAATCAAATAGGAAAGTGCTACATGAGCCACTGAAAATGACGATTTCAGGCCCTTGTGTAAAAAATACCAGCATGTAGATAATGGCTTATTTTCACTCCTGATCCAGCAAAACCGGCCAATTTGAATCTTGAAATCTATAGTTTGGGTCTTTTTGAAAATATGCCATCACCTGGATTACTCCTAATATTCAGTCCTGGCCCAAAAGAATAAAAAAAAAGTGCTACATGAGCCACTGAAAATGACAATTTCGGGCCCTTGTGTAAAAATACCACCACGTAGATTAAAGCCTATTTTCCCTCCTTATCCAGCAAAATCGGCCAATTTGAATCTTGAAATCTATAGTTGGGTCTTTTTGAAAATCCACCATCACGTGGATTTAACCTAATTTTCACTCCTGCTTTAAAAGCATCAAATAGGAAAGTGCTACATGAGTCATTGAAAATGACGATTTCGGGCCCTTTTGTAAAAGTACCACCACGTAGATTAAAACTTATTTTCACTCCTGCCCAGCCAAAGCGGCCACTTTGAGGCTTCAAATCTGTAGTTTTGGTCTTTTTGAAAATATGCCATCACGTGGATTTATCCTACTTTTCACTCCAGGTCCAAAAGAATCAAATAGGAAAGTGCTACATGAGTCATTGAAAATGACGATTTCCGGTCCTTGTGTAAAAATACCACGACGTAGATTAAAACTTATTTTCACTCCTAATCGATATAAAAGGGGTAGTTTGTGGCTTGAAATCTATAGTTTGGGTCTTTTTGAGAATATGCCATCACGTGGATTCATCCTAATTTTCACTCCTGGTCCAAAAGAATCAAATAGGAAAGTGCTACATGAGCCACTCAAAATGACGATTTGGAGCCCATGTGCAAAAGTAGCTCCACGTAGATTAAAGCTTATTTTCCCTCCTGACCCAGCAAAACCGGCCAGTTTGAGGCTTGAAATCAATAGTTTGGGTCTTATGGAAAATATGCCATCACGTGGATTCATCGTACTTTTCACTCCTGGTCCAAAAGAATCAAATAGGAAAGTGCTACATAAGCAACTAAAAATGACGATTTCGGGTCATTGTGTAAAAATACCACCAAGTATATTAAAGCTTATTTTCACTATTGATCCAGCAAAACCGGCCAGTTTGAGGCTTGGAATCTATAGTTTGGGTCTTTTGGAAAATATGCCATTACGTGGATTCATCCTAAGTTTCACTCCTGGTCCAAAAGAATCAAATAGGAAAGTGCTACATGAACCACTGAAAATGACGATTTCGGGCCACTGTGTAACAACACTAGCACGTAGATTTAAACTAATGTTTACTCCTGACCCAGCAAAACCGGCCAGTTTGAGGCTTATAATCTATAGTTTGTGTCTATTTGAAAATATGCCATTACGTGGATTCATCCTAATTTTCACTCCTGGTCCAAAATAATCAAAAAGGAATGTGCTACATGAGCCACTAAAAATGACGATTTCGGGCACTTGTGTAAAAATACCACAATGTAGATTAAAGCTTATTTTCCCAACTGATCCAGCAAAACCGGTCAATTTGAATCTTCAAATCTATAGTTTGGGTCTCTTTGAAAATGCGCCATCACGTGGATTCATCCTAATTTTCACTCCTAGTTCAAAAGAATCAAATAGGAAAGTGCTACATGACTCATTGAAAATGACTCTTTCGGGTACTTGTGTAAAAATACCACGACGTAGATTAAAACCTATTTTTACTCCTGATCCATCGAAAAGGGCCAGTTTGAGGATTGAAACCTATAGTTTGGGACTTTTTAAAAATATGCCATCACGTGGATTCATCCTAATCTTCACTCCTGGTCCAAAAAAATCAAATAGGAAAGTGCTACATTAGCCACTGAGAATGACGAATTCGGGCCCTTCTGTAAAAATACCAGCACGTAGATTAAAACTTATTTTCACTCCTGATCCAGCAAAACCGGCCAGTTTGAAGCTTGAGATCTATAGTTTCGATCGTTTTGAAAATCCGCAATCACGTAGATTCATACTAATTTTTACTCCTGGTCGAAAATCATCAAATAAGAAAGTGCTACATAACCCACAGAAAATGGCGCTTTTGGGCCCTTGTGTTAAAATACAAACACGTAGATTAAAGCTTATTTCCAATCCTGATCAAGCAAAACAAGCAAGTTTGAGACTTTAAATCTACAGTTTAGATCGTTTTGAAAATCCGCCATCAAGGGGATACCTCCTAATATTCAGTCCTGGTCCAAACGAATCAAATAAGAAAGTGCTACATGAGCCACTGAAAGTGACGATTTCGATCCCTTGTGCAAAAGTAGCACCACATAGATTAAAACTTATTTTCACTCCTGACCCAGCAAAACCGGCCAGTTTGAGGCTTGAAATCTATAGTTTGCGTCTTTTTGCAAATATCCGATCACGTGGTTTCATCCTTCTTTTCACTCCTGGTCCAAAAGAATCAAATAGGAAAGTGCTACATGAACCACTGAAAATGACGATTTCGGGCCATTGTGTAAGAACACCACCACGTAGATTAAAGCTTATTTTCACTACATATCCAGCAAAACCGGCAAATTGGAATCTTGAAATCTATAGTTTGGGTCTTTTTGAAATTCCGCAATCACGTAGATTCATCGTAATTTTCACTCCTGGTCCAAAAGAATCAAATAAGAAAGCGCAACATAACCCACGGAAAATGGCGATTTTTGGCTCTTCTGTTAAAATACAAGCACGTAGATTAAAGCTTTTTTTCACTCCTGATCAAGCAAAACCAGCCAGTTTGAGACTTTAAATGTACAGTTTGGATCGATTTGAAAATCTGCCATCACGTGGATTCATTCTAATTTTCACTCCTGGTCCAAAAGCATCAAATATGTCATCACGTGGATTCCTCCTAATATTCAGTCCTGGTCCAAAAGAATCAAATAAGAAAGTGCTACATGAGCCACTGAAAATGACGATTTCGGGCCCTTATGTAAAAGTACCACCACGTAGATTAAAACTTATTTTCACTCCTGATCCAGCAAAACAAGCCAGTTTGAGGCTTGAAATCTATAGTTTGCGTCCTTTTTGAAATATGCCATCACGTGGTTTCATCCTAGTTTTCACTCCTGGTCCAAAAAAATCAAATAAGAAAGTGCTACATGAGCCACTAAAAATGACGATTTCGGGCCCTTGTGTAAAAATACCACCACGTAGATTAAAGCTTATTTTCCCTCCTGATCCAGCAAAACCGGTCAGTTTGAGGCTTGAAATCTATAGTTTGGGTCTTCTGGAAAATATGCCATCGCGTGGATTCATCCTAATTTTCACTCCTGGTCCAAAGGAATCAAATAGGAAAGTGCTACATGAGACACTGAAAATGACGATTTCGGGTCCTTGTGTAAAAATACCACCACGTAGATTAAAGCTTAATTTCCCTCCTGACCCAGCAAAACCGGCCAGTTTGAGGCTTGAAATCTATAGTTTGGGTCTTCTGGAAAATATGCTATCACGCGGATTCATCCTAATCTTCACTCCTGGTCCAAAAGAATCAAATAGGAAAGTGCTACATGAACCACTGAAAATGACGATTTCGGGCCCTTGTGTAAAAGTACCACCACGTACATTAAAACTTATTTTCACACCTGATCCACCAAACCGTCTAGTTTGAAGCTTGAGGTCTGTGGTTTCGGTCTTTTTGAAAATCCGCCATCACGTAGATTCATCGTAATTTTCACTCTTGGTCCAAAAGAATCAAATAAGAAAGTGCTACATAACCCACGGAAAATGGCAATTTTTGGCCTTTGTGTTAAAATACAAGCACGTAGATTAAAGCTTTTTTTCACTCCTGATCAAGAAAAACCAGCCAGTTTGTATCTTTGTCTACGCGAAATTTGGTTTCTCACCGCTCGTTATGACATTGACATCTATGCCCGGCATGTCGCTGGAGTGGACAACTCCATCGCCGATCACCTCAGTCGCTGGCATTTATCTCTAGTTCATCACACACGCTTCGCCGCCCTGACTGCCGACACGCCCACTGAACACGTTCTATGTTCACCTCATTTGTTTCTATTCGAGATTGGCTGCTAATAAGATCTTTTCTCTCCCTCTTCAGGCACTTCTGCTCACATCACCAACTCAGCACCTTCATCCCCGTATTCCCAACTTCAGCACCGGGTTTCTCACATCCAAGATAAGGCGTATGCTCCACTGACTATGCCCAACTTACGCTCTCACTGGAATTCCTTCTACCGGTTCTGCCAAGCCTTCTCGTTAGTTCCTCTTCCAGCATCCCCTTCGACCATCTCCTCATATGCGATTTTCTCAACTCAGCGGACCTCTTCATACTCATACATTTTGAATCATCTTAATGCCGTCCGATTGTTGCACCTCTACTATGGTCTGCCTATTGACTCTTTTACTTGTTTCGAAGTTTCCCTAACCAAGAAAGGTCTCAAGTGTGTTTTGGGCACCGCCACTCGTCAAAAACACCCAATTACGCCTCCGATTTTAATCGCCGTACACCACCTTCTCTGGACATGAACTTACCTTCTCACGCCATGACATCGGCCTTGTTCACGGTGGCTTTCTTTTCATTTCTACGCAAGTCAAACCTGGTTTCGCCGACAACTTCAACCTTTGACCGCGAACGCCATCTAACAAGGAGCGATATCAAGTTCACGAATTCTGGCTGTTTCCACCGCATAAAATGGTCCAAGACTCGCCAACATAAGGAAGGGATTCATGTTGTCCCTGTACCCAGCATTCCGCATTCTCCTCTTTGCCCAGTTACTGCCATCCACCGCTACTTCAGCTTGGTGCCCGCCAATCCCGACGATCCTTTCTTCTGCCTTCCTACTGCAACCAGCCTCACTCCTGTCACCGCGTCCTTCTTCACTACCATGCTCAAACGACTTATTAGCAAGCTCGGCCTCGCCCCTGCAAACTATTCTCCTCATAGTTTTAGACGCGGTGGCGCAACTTTCGCGTTCCAAGCAGGGGCTCCAGAACAATTACTTCAACTTCACGGCGATTGGCGCTCTGACGCTTACAAACATTACCTATCGCTACCGTTAAGTACGCGCTCTACGGTAGCTGACATTATTATGGCAGCAGGCCTATTTTCACCAAATCGTTGATTCTCGAACTTATTGTTATCGCGTTCTTTCTTGTCATTTATACTTACTAAATATTTTTCAATTTTATTTCTCATTCATATACACGTTTGGGCCAACTTCTTTCAACCTCATTCGGGGTGCAACATTTCATTGTTATCAATAAACAGAATTTTTGGCCAAAACGTGTCTTCTTGTTTATCACTAGTTAGTAATTTTGAGTTTTGATTCTATCAAAGAGGTTAATTAATAACAGGGATTGCTTCATGAGTGTCATGTTCGCGTCTCCACACTGTAAGTTAGCTAGCTTCGTGTCCTAAGTTCTCGTTCGAGTTCGCTTTCCCTCCCTCCCTCCCAGGGGGCGCAACATTTCATTGTTATCAATAAACAGAATTTTTGGCCCAAACGTGTCTTCTTGTTTATCACTAGTTAGTAATTTTGAGTTTTGATTCTATCAAATGGATCGATTTGAAAATCCGCCATCACGTGGATTCCTCTTAATATTCAGTCCTGGTTCAAAAGAATCAAATAAGAAAGTGCTACAAGAGCCACTGAAAATGACGATTTTTGGTCCTTCTGTAAAATACCACGACGTAGATTTAAACTTATTTTCACTCCTGATCCATCGAAAAGGGCCAGTTTGAGGCTTGAAATCTATAGTTTGGGTCTTTTTAAAAATCCGCCATCACGTGGATTCATCCTACTCTTCACTAATGGTCCAAAATAATCAAATAGGAAAGTGCTACATGAGCCACTGAAAATGACGATTCCGGGCCCTTGTGCAAAAATACCAGCACGTAGATTAAAGGTTGTTTCATTCCTGATGCAGCAAAACCGGCCAGTTTGAAGCTTATAATCTATAGTTTGGGTCTTTTTAAAAATATGCCATCACGTGGATTCATCCTAATCTTCACTCCTGGTTCAAAAGAATCAAATAGGAAAGTGCAACATGAGCCATTGAAAATGATGAATTCGGGCCCTTGGGTAAAAATACCACCACCTAGATTAAAGCTTATGTTTCCTCCTGATCCAGCAAAACCGGCCAATTTGAATTTTGAAATCTATAGTTTAGGTCTTTTTGAAAATGTGCCATCACGTGGATTTATCCGAATTTTCACTCCTGGTCCAAAAGAATCACATAGGGAAGTGTTACATGAGTCATTGAAAATAACAATTTTGCGCCCTTGTGTAAAAATACCACCACGTAAATTAAAACTTATATTTACTCCTAATCCAGCAAAAGCAGCCTGTTTGAGGCTTAAAATCTATAGTTTGCGTATTTTTGAAAATATGCCATCACGTGGATTCATCCTACTTTTCACTTCTGCTCCAAAAGAATCAAATAGGAAAGTGCTACATGAGCCACAAAAAATGACGATTTCGGGCACCTGTGTAAAAATACCACCACGTAGATTAAAGCTTATTGTCACTCCTGATCCAGCAAATCCGGCCAGTTTGAATCTTGAAATCTATAGTTTGGGTCTTTTTGAAAATCCGCCACTGATCACGTGGATTTATCCTAATTTTCAATCCTGGTCCAAAAGAATCAACTAGGAAAGTGATACATGAGTCATTGAAAATGACGATTTCGGGTCCTTGTGTAGAAGTACCACCACGTAGATTAAAACTTGTTTTCACAACTGATCCAGCAAAACTGACCAGTTTGAGGCTTCAAATATATAGTTGGGTCTTTTTGAAAATATGCCATCACCTGGATTCATCCTAATTTTAAACTCCCGGTCCAAAAAAATCAAATAGGAAAGTGCTACATGAGTCATTGAAAATGACGATTTCAGGTCCTTGTGTAAAAGTACCACCACGTAGATTAAAACTTGTCTTCACTCCTGATCCAGCAAAACCGGCCAGTTTGAAGCTTGAAATCTATAGTTTTGGTCTTTTTGAAAATCCGCCATCACGTTGATTCATTCTCATTTTCACTCCTGGTCCAAAACCAGCAAATAATATAGTGCTACATAACCAACGAAAAATGGCGATGTTGGGCCCTTGAGTTAAAATACAAACACGTAGATTAAAGCTTATTTTCACTCCTGATCAAGCAAAATCAGTCAGTTGGAGACTTTAAATCTACAGTTTGGATCGTTTTGAAAATCCGCCATCACGTGGATTCCTCGTAATATTCAGTCCTGCTCCAAAAGAATCAAATAGGAAAGTGCTACATGAGCCACTGAAAATGACGATTTCGGGTCCTTGTGTAAAAATACCACGACTTAGATTAAAGCTTACTTTCATTCCTGATCCAGCGAAACCGGCCAATTTGAATCTTGTAATCTATAGTTTGGGTCTTTTTGAAAATCCGCCATCACGTGGATTTATCCTAATTTTCAATTCTAGTCCAAAAGAATCACCTAGGAAAGTGTTACATGAGTCATTGGAAATGACGATTTCGGGCTCTTGTGCTAAAGTACCACCACGTAGATGAAAAACTTAATTTCTCTCCTAATCCAGCAAAAAACGGCCAGTTTGAGGCTTGAAATCTATAGTTTGGGTCCTTTTGAAAATATTCCATTAAGTGGATTCATCCTTGTCTTCACTCCTGGTCCAAAAGAATCAAATAGGAAAGTGCTACATGAGTCATTAAAAATGACGATTTCGGGCCCTTGGGTAAAAATACCACCACCTAGATTAAAGCTTATGTTTCCTCCTGATCCAGCAAAACCGGCCAATTTGAAGCTTGAAATCTATAGTTTAGGTCTTTTTGAAAATGCGCCATCACGTGGATTTATCCTAATTTTCACTCCTGGTCCAAAAGAATCACATAAGGAAGTGTTACATGAGTCATTGAAAATAACAATTTCGCGCCCTTGTGTAAAAATACCACCACGTAAATTAAAACTTATATTTACTCCTAATCCAGCAAAAGCGGCCTGTTTGAGGCTTAAAATCTATAGTTTAGGTCTTTTTGAAAATATGCCATCACGTGGATTCATCCTACTTTTCACTCCTGGTCCAAAAGAATCAAGTAGGAAAGTGATACATCAGTCATTGAAAATAACAATTTCGCGCCCTTGTGTAAAAATACCACCACGTAAATTAAAACTTGTTTTCACAACTGATCCAGCAAAACTGGCCAGTTTGAGGCTTCAAATATATAGTTGGGTCTTTTTGAAAATATGCCATCACATGGATTCATCCTAATTTTAAACTCTTGGTCTAAAAAATCAAATAGGAAAGTGCTACATGAATCATTAAAAATGACGATTTCAGGTCCTTGTGTAAAAGTACCACCACGTAGATTAAAACTTGTCTTCACTCCTGATCCAGCAAAACCGGCCAGTTTGAAGCTTGAAATCTATAGTTTCGGTCTTTTTGAAAATCCGCCATCACGTGGATTCATTCTCATTTTCACTCCTGGTCCAAAAACAGCAAATAAGATAGTGCTAAATAACCTACGAAAAATGGCAATGTTGGGCCCTTGAGTTAAAATACAAACACGTAGATTAAAGCTTATTTTCACTCCTGATCAAGCAAAATCAGTCAGTTAGAGACTCTAAATCTACAATTTGGATCGTTTTGAAAATCCGCCATCACGTGGATTTCTCGTAATATTCAGTCCTGCTCCAAAAGAATCAAATAGGAAAGTGCTACATGAGCCACTGAAAATGACGATTTCGGGTCCTTGTGTAAAAATACCACGACTTAGATTAAAGCTTATTTTCATTCCTGATCCAGCGAAACCGGCCAATTTGAATCTTGTAATCTATAGTTTGGGTCTTTTTGAAAATCCGCCATCACGTTTATTTATTCTAATTTTCAATTCTAGTCCAAAAGAATCACCTAGGAAAGTGTTACATGAGTCATTGGAAATGACGATTTCGGGCTCTTGTGTAAAAGTACCAGGTCTCGTAGGGCAACCATAAAGGCTGCTGTGGACCTGCCATTAAATAATACACTAACTAAACATATAACTATTAATGAAAAAGAAATAAAAAAAGAATTAAAAATATATGAAGTCAGAATCCTTGGAATTAATGGACGAGAATTAGAATCCTTGGACGTAGTTTAAAACTTATTTTCACTCCCGATCCAGCAAAACCGGTCAATTTGCATCTTCAAATCTATAGTTTGGGTCTTTTTCAAAATCAGCCATCACGGGGATTCATCCCAATTTTCACTACTGGTCCAAATGAATCAAATAGGAAAGTGCCACATGAGTCATTGAAAATGACGATTTTGGGCCCTTGCGTTACATAACACCACGTGGATTAAAGCTTATTTTCACTGCTGATCCAGCAAAAACCGGTCAGTTTGAAGCTTCAAGTCTATAGCATGGGTCTTTTTGAATATCCGCTATCACGTGGATTCATCCTAATTTCCACTCCTAATCCAAAAGAATCTAATAAGAAAGTGCTACATGAGCCACTCAAATCGACGATTTCGGGCCTTTGTGTTAGAATACCACCACGTAGATTAAAGCTTATTTTCTCTCCTGCTCCATCAAAACCGGCCAGTTTCAGACTTGAATTCTACAGGTTAGGTCGTTTTGAAAAAATTGCATCACGTGGATTCATTCTAATTTTCAATCCAGGTCCAAAAGAATTGTATGGGAAAGTGCTACATGAGCCACAGAAAATGACGATTTAGGGCCCTTGTGTAAAAATACCACCACGTAGATTAAGGCTTATTTTTACTTATTTGCGCGCTAGTCCACAAACGGATCTATGGAAACGTCCCTACCTTTTTAAGCGACCAACTTGTGTTAAATAGCCAAGCAAACAAAAGAAGCACTCGCTACGCTTATTTTAACTTGCGCTGCCCGAAATTCAGAAGGGAGACAGAAGGCGGGCGCACTTTTTCTGTTTCTGCCACCCGCCTTTGGAATGCTCTCCCTATCTCAAAAAGGCGAATCGAACAGCCGAAGCCCTTTAAAGAATCTCTCAGAGATCGGGTGTTTTCGGAGCAGCAGCTTTTACATCATTTTATTGTATAGTTTTAACTTTTTAGCTTCATATATCGTTTACTATTATGCATATTCGTATTCAATTTTCAATGTATATAGTGTTTTTATAATATTCTAGTGTAATTTTTAGGGAGGGCCACAGGTTTGTTAGCTTTGCTATTTAGTGTTACCCTCATTTTAAATAAAGTCTTTATTATTATTATTATTATTACTCCTGATCCAGCAAAACCGGCCAGTTTGAAGCTTGAGATCTATAGTTTCGGTCTTTTGGAAAATCCGCCACCACGTGGAATTATTCTAATTATCACTCCTGGTCCAAAAACATCAAATAAGAAAGTGCTTTATAGGCCACCGACAATGACGATTTTGGGCTCTTGTGTTCAAATACCACCACGTCGATTATAGCTTATTTTCACTCCTGATCCAGCAAAACCAGCAACTTTCAGACTTGAAATCTACACTTTGGGTCTTTTTGAATAACCGCCATCACGTGAAATCATCCTTATTTTCACTCCTGGTTCAAAAGAATCGAATAAGAATGTGCTATATGAGTCACTGAAAATGACGATTTCAGGCCCTTGTGTAAAAATGCCACCACGTAGATTAAAGTTTATTTTCACTCCTGATCCAGCAAAACCGGCCAGTTGGAGACTTGAAATCTACAGTCTAAGTCCTCTTGAAAAAATGGCACCACGTTGATTCATCCTAATTTTCACTCCAGTTCCAAAAGAATCGTTTGGGAAAGTGCTACATAAGAACGATTTCCAACGATCAAAAGCTCTTTGATTGCTCGCAACAGTGTCTGGTGCCCTCGATGCCGCCGGTGTAATCTTCAAATTCTGCGCAGGGCGTGAGATAATAACGTTGGGACTTGAAGAAAACAGCTGAGTTCCAGAAACCCTGTATCGAAGTTAGAAAGCCGGGTAGAAAAGAAAGCGTGAGAATTAGAAGAAAGGTGTCAAGTCATTGTCTACTTTTTTGTTTTTGTTTTTGGAGCAGTTTCTAGACCGGAGATTTTCGAAGGATCTCCGTTTGTTGTTCGATGGCCATGCGAACGTTAATATATTGGGGACATAATAGTTCCCCATACATAACTTACGTACCCAGCGGACAACCTTCCACCGCTGGTCATGAATTCGCGGTTTCATTTTGTTCGAGCCCGCTGGCTTTGAATTTTATCGGCGCATTTACGTCTCGACCAATCAGAGGCCGCCAACTACTCCACTTGCATTGGCATTTTGCGTAATCAGCCGGTAAACGAGAGAAAGATTTTAGAATTTGTCTTTGTAGCTTCTACGTTTGTATTTGTCTGATCCGGCTAAAGTCTTAAAGATGTGGTTATTTATCGCTCTTACGCTAAACGCCTTGCTTGGCTCTCACGTTTTACAAACAGAAGCGAAGTTAAAAGAAGGAGAATGTGAAGGTCAGTGCATGCTAGCAAAGTTGTAACTCATTGATTTAGAGGAAGTTTTGTTTGACACGTATGGTTTTACAGTCAGCAGTACAACGGTAAAGCTTGATCATACAACGATGAATTAGAATTCCTTGTAGCTTGAAAAACAGAAGAAGATTATTTCGAATCCGGAGCCTTACAGCCATAGAACTGCAAAAGGTTTCGAGCGTGTTGTTGGTAGTTTAACCAGGCCTTTTAAATTTTGATTCAAGCTTTCAACTTTAATATGCTATAGCGTTCGACTTGAGAAAAGGAACGATCGAAAAGTGTATAAACTCAACGCAGTTTAGACCAAAATATTGCCAACATTTATTCTTAATATTTAGAAGTAAGTCTGTTTTATAATTTTAACAAAGTTTACACGTCAGTTGAGCAATTAATTACCTGATGTACATTTACATGAACGATATGTTATATATAACCGTTTTGCTACGCTAATCTATTAATTTAAAGGCATCAAAAGAATATGATTTTTTTATATATGGTTTTGTGCGAACAAAGCCAAATGTGAGCTTTGTAGGTCTGGTTTAAACAGATCACGATGTTTAAAATTTTTATTCTATGTGCCCAGCTGTAGATCCATTGCATGTTCGAATTTGAAACACCTGTGAAAATACTCACAGAAGCTACAGAATGTATTTCTGGCTCTGCTAAATCTTTTAATGATTTTTCTTTTACATCTACAAGTATCAAAAATAATTACGCTGGAGAGGAGCCAAAGAAACAAATGGTGATACAGTAGAACCGCAAACTAACTTCCATTTCCCTTGGATTTGACCCCACTTTTCAGTAATTTTTACTCGGTTAACTCGAACTCCAATACCTCGAAAACCCTGCTAACTCGAACTAGACTTTGTTTCCCTTGAACAGAATTTGGGTCAAATTTTACCCAGATAACTCGAATTCCGGTTCTTGCAACTCACCACAGTAGCCCATACACGACTTTCATAATGGCCGACGGCGCGCGGGACTGGTAATTACTTTATCATGAAAGCGAGGTCACAGAGGCCACGCTCGGTGTTCGTTCGCATGAATAGAGGTAAACAAAGAATGTCAAATTGTTAATCTCTAGCTTATCTCTCTGTTGTGACTCGATTCGGCTGAATTATTTTCAAGAATTGCAAATGCCAACTCATTGTTGTGTGCCAGAGTGCATAAAGAAAGGATACCGTGCAGCCGATGGGACAAAAGTGTCTTACTTTAAGTTTCCGATTGAGAACCCTTTGAAGAAGAAATGGCTACATGCAATAAGAAGAGAAGAAGGAAAATTCTTCACTGTAACTGAAAACACAAAGGTATGCTCTCGACATTTCAGGGAAGGCGACATAAAAAAAACTCTTGCTGGCAAAAATGAGTTAAGAGGCGGAGTTGTCCCGTCTGTGTTCCCGTGGGTTCGAACATCGCCACGCAAAAGGAAGGAGCCGGCGGAAAGAAACTTCGAACTGATAGCTTCGAAAAGTGCATCACGGAAATTATCTGTTGACATGGAGGCATTCGGTAATGAAATGGTCCCAGATGCTTCAGATTCTTGCTCGAATTTCGTAAACGTCGAAACGCAAACTGATTTCACCGACCGAGAAAGCTACTTGACTGAAATTATTGACAACAACAACAAAAAGATTCATGAACTCGAACAAGAAATTGAAGAACTAGAGCGTCGGCTGCAAGATACCCAGCGGCAGAATGATACTCTTAATAAGAGATTGTTCAACTTTGAAAACTGTAGATCGAAAGATTCTAATGCTGCTTTCTATTCTGGCTTTCAAAGCTGGGACACTTTCATGGCTGTCTTTGAGTATCTTGATCCTGGGGAAAGGGGTGAGAACATTTCATACTGGCGGTCTACAACTGGCAACACCTCTGATTACAGTGAGGTTCAAACAGATGAGTCGCTGACGAAAAAAGGGAGAGCTAGATCTTTAAAGCCCATTGATGAATTTTTTATGGTAATGTGTAGACTTAGGCAAGGATTTCCAGAAGATCATCTGGCTCACTTATTCAATGTATCAACATCCACAGTTAGCAGAATATTTATTACTTGGGTCAATTTTATGTACTTTAAGTTTGGACAAATAAACATTTGGCCCAGCAGAAAATTAGTTGATGCTACAATGCCTGAATCTTTTAAAATTAAGTACAAGTCAACTAGAGTCATAATTGACTGTACCGAGGTAAAATGCCAAATGCCAAGCAGCTTGCAGTTGAATGGGGAACTTTTCAGTTCATATAAGAATCACACTACATTAAAGGGTTTAGTTGGAATTTCTCCTGGGGGAGCAGTGACATTTATTAGCCAACTATACACAGGTTCTATATCTGATCGAGAAATTGTCAGGAGGAGTGGATTTTTAGAGCTGCCCTTTGATGACAAAGATTCCATTATGGCAGATAAGGGATTCACAATTCAGGATTTGTTGCCTTTGGGGGTCACTTTAAATTTACCACCTTTCCTTGGAGCATCTTCACAGATGGCAGCAGAAGATGTGGTAAAAACACAGGAAATTGCCAGTTTAAGGATCCACATCGAGCGTGCTATTAATAAGATCAAGAATTTTCACATATGGGACCGAGTTGTCCCACTACACCAAATGGGGATGGTAAACCAAATGTGGGCAGTATGTGCATTTTGTTGTAATGCACAGCCCAACATAATTTCCATGTGAATATCTTGGTGCCATTAGTTAATTTTAAGAATTGTTAATTTGGGGCAGTGCTAGTTAAAAATCATGTCACTTTCAAAAATTAAGATACTTGAAATCAACACACATTGTTCATGTTTAAGGGTTCTTGTTGTGCGGGGGTGGGTATCCCCTACAATCATGATTGAGTTGATTGTAGAGCAGGTAAAAAGATAAAGACTAGTTTTTTCCCACTGTTCTGACTATTTAATGTTATGTTTACATTTGAATTGAGGAACACCTTTCTTATCTCATTTACATTTTTTACTTTGACCATTGACAGTATTGTCTACAAATAACCCCTTAATCCTCAAACAGTTAAGAGGATTTACTTTCTTGTAAAATTCAATTTTGTAGGCAACAGAGAGAGACAAAAAAACCTAACTTTTGCTGGCTTACTGTGAATTTTAGAGTTAAACAGATGTAGCTGTGCACAATACTTCACAATCATTGTTGCTGCTTACTTGACAACTCCCCTGGAAAAACTGTGCAGATGCAAATTGAATAAAATGATCAAAGTAGTAAGAATATAATTTCTGTTGTAGCTGAGCCCAAAAAACAGGGTCAAAAGGTATACGTTGAACATAAATGCCTTTACTGGTATAAACAATAAAGTCGCACCACTGTGCTCCCGTAACTGCCATCTGCCCCTGCACTTGGGCATAGTAGGGGTGATCTTCCTTTAATTTACACTCAGCCACACCTGTCTGTTCCATAAAAAACTTTTCATCTGTACTTGCATCGAGGGGCGTGACCTGAAATTTTGTGTAAGGGCATTTTACCTCAGCTATGCCAAAGTAATCAGTGCAGCCAAAATCAATTATTTTTGCATCAGGGGTAGCACCTAAAATTGGACAGCCCTTTGATACTACAAGCCCACAGGGTAGCACCTTGACAGGCGTTCTCCTGTTAAACATAAACTTTTCATACTCCATTAAAGCAACTGGTTCAAACTTTTTGCCGTGCTCCAGATATTTTGAAGAAACTGGTGTGGGATTAATCAATTGTTCTGCAAAATTACCATGGTTTCTTTGTCGTTTAGAAATCAGATGGAATTGAGATGCAGTAAAACTGAATTTTCGCTCTTCCTTCCATTTTTCGCAGTCAGCTTGTTTCCTTGTTTGAGTTTCCAGTTCATTAATTTCATCTTCCTCTAAATTTAAAGATTGTAAAAGTTGCTTGTCATTCTCGCATAGATTGTCAGGAACCACCATTCTGTCTATATCCCTCAGAGGGAACCTTGGATAATTAAGGACCTGATTTCTATTTACTTGGTCAAGTCTTGGAATGCATTCAATAGATGCAGTGGCCTCAAAGTGTGATTCTGTTAGGGCAACTTGGTATGACAAGAAACTACCAACTTGACATTTGCCAAATTTTGTTTCTTTGTGTACAGTACTCGTCTGATCAGTCTGTTCACTAGCCATTTGAGAGAGACCCATATTAGGATCAATTTGTTTCAGTTGCACCTTAAGTTTCTGCTCTGAAGTCAGATTGTGTGTGGTTTTCATTCTGGCATCATATACAAGGGGTTTAATACCAGACCTTGAGTTGCAATTGGTTTCAATATCCTTCGTTTTTCGAACTTCAACCTCCATCACTGGCTGGGGTGCTATGTTCTTTCCCCCACCCTTCTTGTGCCATTGTTGGAGCTGGGAGGTACAAGCCAGGGAAGATTGCTGATCCTGTTCCTCACTTAAATCCTTCGTTGAATTGCATGAGAATAAGGTAAACTTACACATCTTAAAAATAAGTGCTAGTACATGATTACAAAACCCCACTTTTCCTGCAACACAGGAACAGGAAGCACTAACCACGTCTCCCGACAAGACACACAGTGCTACTTTAAGGTTGTGCGGTGCATCGTTTTTTCTAAAGCTATGACAGCACTTCCCTTTAAAGAAAAAGTATTTTGAATTACTGGCACATTCAATATCCTCCAAGTATTCGTCATCTAAAAAACGCCTTGCCTTTACTAATCCCGTCGGAACTGTGTGATGGTCTACATTCCCAATAGCTTTTCCGGTCTTCAACACGTGGTGATTCATTTGGAGTCGAGTGAACATTGGCATCTTCTCTAGTGAAGATCCCCATCCAGAGCTAGGAAACTCTACTGCCTCTGTGCTTTCTTTGTCAAGCTCCGAACGTGTGCCTTGCTTTTGCTTTCTGCGGCTGTATATTTTATGCGGATCTGGATCCACGACCTCTTTATCTTTACCCGTTCGTATGTATTCGTGGACTCGTTTCACCAGCTCCGCTTTCGTCTTCAGTCCTTTGCCCGTGTCTCCGCGACATTTCAGCCAGAATTTAAGTTCTGAGTTTTTCAACTCCTCGGGTTTTCTCCCAAGAAGAGAAGCTCCTGGTATATCGTCTTCCGTAAGAGAGATCACATCTGAATCGCTTGTACTCGCCATTGTTTACAGAGAAGTTAGAGAAGCGATCGACGCTTCTGGCCTTGGCGACCTCGTTTTCATGCGACTCGTCCCAGGTCTTACACGGGGGCGGCCATTATGAAAGTCGTGTATTGATTAGAGCAGCGAACAGATCACGTATTTGACAGCCATTTTCGACTCTTATCATAAGAATTTATGGTCATGTTAGAGTTCCTGACGAGATAAGTTTAATTTGCATTGTACTGTATACTGAAGTGCTGAAAAATCAGTAAACTATCAATTATTAACTTGGCATATTAAATATTCAGTTGACCCAGATAACTCGAAACCCTGCTAGTTAACTCGAACTGTTTTTCGATTCCCTTCAGGGTTCGAGTTACCGGGGTTCTACTGTAATTGCATTGTTGAAAAAATGATGACTCATATTGATTACATTGCAGTGGTCTATGCCATGTTTTTATGCAGTAGCAGTACTATCAAAATCAAACCTCCATTGATTTGTCACCTTGCACTGTCTGCAACAGCTGTGATAAACATTTCATCCGCTGTGCTGTTGCCAAAAGTATTAATTTCCCTTAGCTTCCACTGAAGCATTTTTGGTTTGAATCCCCCACCAATCAAAAATTCTAGTTACGCCCCATGTACTTTCCTTTTGGCTTTCGATTCCGTATTCCCTCAGAATTTTCGATGACCTTCTATGGGGAGAGTGGATGATTTCTCTTTTATTCCTTTTGCTTTCCTTTTTTCACAAACCACAAACTGGAACTTTAGCATAACAGTGTGATGGTATAAGCACCACTCATTGCGTTATTATAATTTGCTACACTGTAATTCTTCATTCCTATGCTTAAAATTTGACTGTATTATTTTTTTTCCAGTTTGCATAAAGTTTCTGACAAATTTTGCCAATAAATTGACAAGTGAGGAGATGAAAATGGACATGATTGAGGAGAAGTTCAGGGCTGCCTGCAAAAAAGCAAAGACCAAAGAAAACAGATTTGTAAGTAGAATCATGTTTGTGAGTAATTATATTATGCATAATTATAGTGGAGTGATTTTCACTTGAGTGTCATCAGGCAATTAATTATCCCCATTTGCTTTGGGTTTTGCACTACTATGTATAGTGTATTATTTTTCACTTAGTTAGTGCGCCGGACTCCGGATCGAGCGGTCCGAGTTCGAGCCCCGGCCGGGGTCACTTGTGTTGTGTTCTTGGGCAAGACACTTTACTCTCATAGTGCCTCTCTCCACCCAGGTGTATAAATGGGTACCGGTGACACAATGCTGGGGGGGAACCCTGCAATGGACTAGCATCCCATTCAGGGGGGAGTAGAAATATTCCTAGCCGCTTAATGCTATGGAAACCGGGATAAGCTCCGGCAGTGTGGGCCGCTTGGCTCGTGGCTTCTCCTTTTATCAGGAGTAAAACCAAAACCAATCGTGATATTATGGGAAGCACGGTGGCCTAATTGGTTCTTGCGCCGGACTCCGGATTGTGCAGTTTGGGTTCAAGCCATGGCCAGGGTCACTGTGTTGTGTTCTTGGGCAAGACACTTTACTCTCGTAGTGCCTCTCTTCACCCAGGTGTATAAATACATGTAAGTACCGGCTCCATAATGCTGTGGGGAGGGGGGGGGGTTACCCTACGATAGACTAGCATCCCATTCAAGGGGGAATAGCAATATTCCTAGCTGCTTTTAAATGCTGCTTAATGCTACAGAAACCAAGATAAGCTCCGGCAGTATGGGCCGCTTTGCTTGAGGCTTCCCTCAATCGTAACATGCTCATGCATGTTTTTCCATGCTTTGTGCCGGTTAAGTGTATTTGCTTTGAGTTTTAATTGGATCGCTGGATTGTTTGCTTGCTTTGTGATTCACCAGGGTGATTACTTTGCATGGGTTTCATCGCCTCCTCCTATGTCATATTAAGTGCTGCCTACTATGGCAATATATTAATTTCAATACAAAGTGTAATAATGAGAAATGATTTAGGACAGGTACAATGAAAAAAAAAACCAATCCCTCTGCTGGATAAAACTTATTAATGAGGGAAAATTTCGAAAAAAATTCCATGTCAACTTTAACTACAAGGAAGTTGCCTCAATTGCACATGATCATAAGATTTAAAAGTTAACAATCTGGGTTTTATTTATTAGTGCTACTATGTTGGAGGCACTGAAGATGCAGCAACTGGTATGGTAAAGGAAGTCGTCAAGCCGTTGAGTTACCACATGCCTGCCGAGAAGATATGCGAGAAGCTTAAAAAGCTTGATGCACAGATTTGCGAGTTGCAGTATGGTAAGTAATTACAGGCTGGAGGCCTTTCTCTTGACAATTTCATTTTGGTTATAATTGTCGAAAACAAGAAGTTGCATTGTGTGTAGTAGTGTGTCCTGTTATTGAATGTGTGAGGCACAAACGCCCTCTTGCTGACTAGAGTCACTTTATTATGTACGGCAAGATTTCTTTTAGTTACCTTAGCTTGATTTCCACTGTTGCATTCAACAATGGTTAATTGCAGTGTAAAATATAATAGAGATAATATATGGGTGGGTTGTGTTTGCGAAAAAAAAAAAGTTGATTGTACTTCCACTTTTTCTGCAGTTCGCTGACATCCATTTGAAAATGCATCTAGACATTAAAATTCATGTTTGTCAACAAAAATAAAATAACGTGACAGTGGAAATCCAGCTTTACAGTGCTTCTCTTCGCCAAGGAGTATGTACATATAAATGGCTACTGGTTTATTGTTGAAGCAACCTGACAAAAATCTATTATAGGGGGTGGGTGGGGAGTGAGTGTGGGGAGGGGGGTGGGGAGAGGAAGAAGCAAACTCCTCGCTGCTTCACGCTGCATGATAGTTAAATGCTAGCAGTAATTGACGCACACAGAAAATAACGACTTAAACTTGACAAGCAATAGACAGATCAAAACTGACCAATGGCTGTTAAAAGGCTTTATATAAGTCTTACAGCCAATAACTTCATGGCTAGACTGACCAATCAGCTTCAACAAACTAGACTTATAACATCATTGACTGACAGCAACTTTTCACTTGACTCTGAAGATGACTTCTGCTCAGGTTGTTGAAACGTCAGTCATCAAAGACAGTTCTTCTCAGAACTACATGTACTCTCACCCGGACGATTACACTTTGCAACCTACTGATACTTCTGGGTTCAAACCATTTATGTCCTATGACCTCATATTGATATAATTTTTGTAGTTACTGTTTCATCTAATGCATGTATTTTCCTCTCCATTACAGACAAGCAGATTGATCTTAACACAGTTGACTTGAAGAAACTTCGAGTTAAACAGCTCAAGAAGATCTTAAGCGACTGGGATGAGGAATGCGTTGGATGTTTAGAGAAGTCAGACTTTATCAAAAGGATCGAACAACTTAAAAATGAACATCAAGAACTCTGATAAGAACTGTAGAAAGTTATTCAATTTAGAAAATCAGTGTTGGATTTTATAGGTTGCAAATTATCAATCAGGAATTTTCTACTCCAATTTCATCTTAATTTTTGTTTTTTCTCTGTAAGAGCTGTTATAATTTCTGTTTAATTTGACGTCTTTCTATAGATGTTCCTACTCTCGGCCACTCTCCTAGCACAACAAATGCTCTAACAATTTGTTGGTTTTGAGAGGTAAATCTATATGACAATTCCGGAAGAGAATATTGTCAATATTATTCTTTAACTTACGTATTTAAGTAACAAATGCTATAAGGTTTAAGTCAATTTTACAGAGTTTAGAAAAAGCAAATTGACAATTTTTCATCAGATCTTCTGTCAATTTTTGTATACTAAAGTAGCAAAAACGTTTCTCATTCATTGTATATTTAACTTCCATGGTTGAAGAATTCCAAGGATCTTATTAAAGTTTCATATATTGTCATAAATGTTTTTTTGATCGGTTTTGGTTTACATTCGTTTCACTTTTTTTAATGAAAAGAAATGAAACTTTTAAACTTATGAAAATACCTGTGGATGTTGCGAAAAAACTGCAGTGGATAAGTGTCGGCAAAACAAACTTCATTTAGCATATACTGTACCACACAAGTGAATAGTGCTTTTCACGCGCGCTGATTGGTTAACTCGGAGGTGATTAGCAAAGTACTATTCACCTCCGAGCAGCTAAAGAAACAAACTGCCTTCTTGCGTCGCTGTTTTTACCGAAAGTGATGTTTTGGTCCGCTAGATATTCAACTTGTGTGGTATATACTAAAACAATTATTCACCCAGTGTCGGTGATTGTGGTGGATATTTACCTCCACTTCGGTGAAAAATTGTTAATTATTCACTGGATAGTGATTGATCCAGTGGAAAGCTCCGTTTTCGGTAGTCTACACCACACCAACTAGTAGGCGTTTTCAAAATTTTTCCACTCTGCGTTTTGAAGAACAAAAACGCCGTTTTACTGTGGGCGGTTGGCCAAAGCCATAAAAAAGATGCATTTCCAAATTTGTTCCGATCACTCCGTTGTATTGTCGGCATTTTAAATGTATAACATGAGAAAAGGGTTGAAACCTTATTCCTCGCTGCACATAAGTTCCGTCACTTATCACTATATTCACAATACTGCCGAATCTACAAGTTTTTACAGCCTTCCGATTGGCTGTATTCTTTTGGAATAAATACGCAGGCGCGCTCTCCTTGCTCCTTCGGCCTCCCTTAGCTTGTGAAACAACGGAGGAGCAAAAGGAGAGTCTGGGATCCAAGGTTTGGTACGTAGGACTGCTAGGGGGTGGGGCGGGGAATATCAGCTTCGGCCTTCAACTCTGAAATGGGGTATACTTCAATTCCGTTCCATTTTCAAATGCAATGTTTTGGCATATTATTTTTTTTTTGCGAAGCAGTGTTTGCACTGGGACCATAGTTGACAGTTCCGTAGCAATTTTTAACACTGCGTTCACTTAATGTTTATTATCAGTGGTAAAGCTCTAGACTTGCCTGAGAAAGTCTATAAGGCTCAAGTAATAAAGCCAACAAAGAACCAACATAATTCAGTCTCTTCCATGTTTTATTCGTCATTTCGTATTTTATGAAACATCCAAGGAATTGGACGTGTTATTACTAACTTGGCATGTTCGAAAATTATGAGCAACAATAGACCATTTCGCAGATACGGCGGCCATGTTGATTCTGCCCCCAGAACATCCTATAATATTTGTTATTATTATTATCATGGTAATTGCAGAATTATCACAATAAAAGAATAAATCATTTCAATAAGCATTATAGGATGCCCTGGGGGCAAAATCAATATGGCCGACGTATCTGCAAAAGGGACTATGCCAAGTATCTAGAACAGCAACAGCTAGCTGAGGCACAGGTGGTAACTTCCGTAAATACTCGTAGTTTACGAAGACATTCCGATCTCTATTATCCAATCAAAAATGATCGCGAGCACTTGGAACGTTCGGGATTCCGAAGGATTTCCGTATTTTCTTTTTATCAATTCTTCCAAAGGTTCAGAAATCTTGCATAATGCAAGCCCTAGCCAATCACAACGAACATAGTGCCTTCTCCACCAATCAGCTGCAGATTAAAATCAATCGTGATTGGCTCATGCGACTCTACCCGCGCTTGCTAAAGTTACAAATTATCCTGCGTTTTTCCAACTAAACTCAGTAGATTTAGAAATCCGTTCTCTTTACTTAGTGGTCTCACTATTGGCATTTTTCAAGCCAACAACATTAAAATTCAGCTGACAACAATTTTTGATAAAACATGTTAAACTTTGGTGTAAAAGTTACAATTCTTTTATCAACATAAGTGAAAGTAGAACGGGTCAAGAACTATATTAACAGATGATAAACAAACTCTTCAAAACTCTTCTCTTCTATTCTTCTACAGAATAGTAAGTGGGAACGATGATTAAACGAAACGTCTTTTAGGTCTTTCTAGAGTTGAAGCTAGCACGCTGACAATACCCGGATTTCCAATGTTTGAAATTATTTTTTAAAACTGATTTTTTTTCTTTGAGACGCCTGAGAAACGCAACATGAAGTCAGTATAAACTAAGAAAATATTTCTACTAACTATGCTAAGAACAAAATTAAAAGCATGAAGCTTTTAAGAATATGAAATACAACAGTTTGACTAAAGAAAAGAATGTAAACATTCAACTGAAGATATCCGGCCAGGTTTCAATAAATAATTACTTCTCAAACTTATTCATAATTTTTCAAAGGGATTCCCTGTTTTCTGAAAACTTTTAGATTCGACTGCGATTAAAAAAGATATATCACACACGAGACAGTATTTCATCACATTACCGATCACTTTGAATTTTGTCAAAAACCTTCGCTGCGCGTCGCATTTCCAATCAACTCTCTTTTCAGTGTTTGGAAAAGTGATGAAACACTCTCTCTGCTAAACTGTTCTTTTAAGTAGGTTTCGATTTGAAGACCATTTGGCATGTCACACGATAATTAAAAATGTGACACTGGCCCATGTATTTTAGCAAGCTCGTTTATTGATAGGTTTACTTTACGTTATAGCACTGCATCACTAATGAAAACTGTGCGTCGAGTAGAAAGAACCGGGAGAAAGAAACGATAGGTCGGAAAGCAGCTCTCGCTAGCTCTCACACGAATGGCTCGCTTCACTTGGAGAGAACAACAGCACAAACAACAACAACAATAGCAACTGCTACACTAGAGAAGCAGTAGAATGAAAGCTTACGAGAGCCGCTACACGTCTGGAAACGATTGTTTGGTCCTCATAAAAGATATTAGCATAGCCCAGCTGCCGTCTATTGCAAATCGCGCAATCTGATTGGCTACACAGGTGCCTTCTATCGAGCGTTAGCATAACCACACTGACCTACTATTGGTAATCGCGCAATCTGATTGGCTAAACAGGTGCCTACTATCGATCCGTAGAAGGCTCTCGGAGCGCGCGCTTAGTCTTCGCTGAATTTTATCAATCAAAACCTTCAATAAATCAACTCTAGCTATGTTTTGTTTAATAGATCGGTCAGTGGGTTATGCTAACACAATTAGACGGCTCGCTCTCGGTTTCTACCGGCTTTTGATAGTTGACTCGGGGCTTCGCCCCTCGCCAACTATCAGCCGATAGAAACCTCGAGCTCGCCGTCTAATTGTTAATTACACGGCTCTTGGTGCGCACACTCAGTTTTTTGCGGAATTTATCAACAAAACATTCAAAATCAACTCTAGCTATATTTTGTGTTTAATATATCGGCAGCTGGGTTATGCTAAAACAATTAGACGGCTCGCTCTCGGTTTCTACCGGCTTTTGATAGTTGTTGACTCGGGCTTCCCCTCCGCGATTTTTTTTTGAGCGGAGTGGGACGGCTGTACACAGGCTAACTATCAGCCGGTAGAAACCTCGAGCTTGCCGTCTAATTGTTAACTAGAAATGTTATTAACTGTTTGCTTAAAATGCTAGTTAAAATTGACAATTAAAAATGATTTTTGCAAACTTATTCACCACTTGTGAAAAGTTCACTTCATTTTTGCAATAGGCTTCATTTAGATACGCATAAATTCTGAAGGTATCTGGGAATAATGTGAGTAAGTATATATTCCAATTCTCTTGCCAGGCTGCAAATTTTACAACATTTTTAAATGCTCTAAACTTGCTTTTTCGCTGTTGGTGTCGTCTAAAGAAAAATACCAACAGCGAATTTCAGTGAGATAATAATAAAGCATCGTCTACACGAGCAATTTTTATTTGAAAATTACTTTGTCAAAAATTTTATTTGGTCGTGTATACGAGGAAAATTGGCAGACTTTTGTGACAAATATAAAAGCTGAGAAGCTGGCATGTTAGCGTTTATGTGACAAATTAAAGTTGTCACATTGCTCGTGTAGACGACTCATCACATAAAATGTGGTAAGTATTGCGACGGCATTGCGTATTGCGTATTGCGTATGCGTTTCTGCGTATCTCTGCTGTCCAAAGTCATTATGGCGCACTAAAGTTTGAACTGTTGACAAATAATTGTTTTGCCACCTACACGATCCCGACCCTATCCCCAACCGGGGGCAAGGGACTAAGTATCTACACGATCAAATAGATTTGTCACATAAAAATTGCTCGTGCAGACGACGCTTAATTGTAGCTAACGGTAACATTCAAATGATGTCATTAACCGGTGCGACAATGTCCATGACAGTAAGCTTTGAGCTTAACAAAACAAACGAACTATAACAGTCCAACACAACGTTGGTTTAATATTACCTCTTTGTATTTTTCTAACTTAGAAAACTATAATTAAGGAAATTTCCCTCCATGTAAAAAATTACTTTTAAAAATGCATTGTGTGACATAGCTTCTTCAACATCCAGACGCTGTTAAATGTCGAGATCTTTTTTACCATTTGTCTAAAACAAATTTCAAACGTTGTCATTTCAGGTAAACCTTGAGGCCAAAATCTTCTTCTTTTACCGTTCACTTTTGCGCAGGACTCCAGGATTGTCTTCCAGTCAACACAGGCACACCAGGCTTGTTGACAAAACCATCAGGAGATTTATATGCCGCTAAGTTGGTAACTTGTCCTGTAGACTTTTGAAGTATGCCTCGTGTATTTTAGTTACGAACTCCGAGTCATTCTGAAGAGAGAATACGTTGTTAAGAGACAATCAAAGAGAGCCCTTTGGTATCTCATGGATTGACAGAGGCAGTCCATATGAACGATAACCAGTTCACCTTACAGAATAGGAAGCTTAAACAATGACGACGGCGACGCCGAGAACAATGCCTAGTGAACAATGAATTTACATTTTACTCGAGAATCTAACCCTGATCTCGCGATTTTTCGGATGTATCAGTTCAGTGTATCTATTGGTTTAGGAACTAGCTCCAGCTGGATATGTAAAGAGAGCGTTAAACCCAAATAGAAATACGAAAATTAGCCGTCGTCGTTCACGTTCTCCAAAATACGCCGAATTAGGTCATCTCACGTTGTTGTTTTGCAGCAAACGGCCAAGAAATAGCTAAGAAATGTACCAAGGTTCAAAACGCACGTGCAGAGTTATCATTCTGCTCATAAAACCTTTTGTTTGCTGAGGTTCTCGTCTGCGTTGTCGTCGTAGTTTGCTTAAGCTTCCTAATGCATGTAATTGACTGAACGCTATCACATGCAGAAAAAAGTTGTATGTCTCTGTGCTAATGTGCGTCCATGGAACCGTTCTCCTTTCAAATAATACAATAAATTCAGACCTTACCTTCAATAAATATGTTAGTGCTTGAACAAGTTGCTCTTGAGTTAGAGGAGCAATTTCCATTTTGGGAGGCTGTTTATGCTGCGGTTGCGGTGTTAGAATAGTCACTTTTCCAGAAGGTTGGAAAGCAAGAGGGGACATGAGGGAGGTCCCCACTGCGCCTCCCTGATCCTGCAATGCCTTCTGAGGAGAATCCTAAAACAGACAACAATGTGCAGTGTTAAACATGGTTCAAACAGACTTCAGACCCTTTTTTCAAGAACTATTTAAGGACTTTTCAAGGTCAATTTAGTATTCTTCGAGAACTGGTTTTCCTCAAGATCGCATAGAAAAAATTGTTACGGGGTCATAAAATACAGAATACTCAAAACCTCATTGCACGTGGGGTTACTTTAGATGTATTGTTTGATACTTCAAGTAATAAAATTCTAGGCCCTGTGCCCTTGAAATCAATTTTTTTAGAACCAATTTAAATTAATGCTTTTCTCGATTTCCCATCTTGTCCATTGCTGCCCCTTCTGTCTTTTGGTACACAATATTGCTCTTTTTTTCCTGGTCAATTTAAGTTAAAACGCACCAAATCGTATTCGTTATTTGCTAACTTAAAGAGTTACGGTGAAAAGTAACAAGACAAACTCACCTTTGCCTGAGAGACTGATGTGCTCTGTGGCGCTGCCGCAGGTGGTTGTGTGGGTAATGTATCCGTACTTTTTGCCTCCTTTTTCTCACCGGAAAATAACTAGAACAGGACAATTCAAAATTTTACATGAGAATTCTTTCTTGCCAGAACACAACTAAAGATTACATGTACTTAATTACTAATCTCAAAGCCTTCCATCGCCAGTTTTGAACAAGACCGTTACAAAAACTGCAAAAAAAATTCGAGGTTTTCGAACATTTAGCCGGAGTCAGCGCTTAAAATAGCTTTCCATTGTCATGTAGAAGCAATAATATCATTATCCTCCACACTGATTGCAATACAATTCAAACTCCAAGTTGCTTTGCCCTAACTACCGACCAGTAAGCTCAGTTGGTAGAGCGCCAGACTGCTGTGCGGGAGGTCTCAGGTTCGAGTCCCAGACCGGACCAACATTCAGGATCTTAAAATAACTGAGGAGAATATGCTGCCTTTGCAAAGGCATCTGCAAATGGTAGGTTATTCTATTCTTCTTGGAGATAATAAGGACACTTAACCGTAGGCCCTGTCTCCTGCATCTTCAGTGTTATAATCAGAAGGGGATGTAGGGCACGAAGTACCCGGTGTAAGTTGTGGTCTGGTCTTTGCCCATTGTGCCGTTGTACTGTTGAAATGCTCTGAGATATTAGCTATGTTAAGAGCTACTCTAAAGTATTCACTTCACTATTCACAGAAACCAGAGATAAGTGGCAGTATTGTCAAGCATGTCCTTTGGGTCCCTGGATTGGAACTGATTTTTTTCCATCCTAACTAGCATGTACATGATTATACATCATACCTTTCTCTGAGCCCCAGGTTTTCCACTATCGATTCCAGAATCATCTTGTGTCCTTGTTATGGGTCCTGAACTGACTGAAATTATGATCACAGGTACATTTAATATACTGTAATTTAGTATAATGCAGATATTAAAGCATCATAGAACGACATGGAAGTACTACTCAAGACAAGAGCTTTCACCACAATGGTCAAACACTAGGGTTAAATACACAGACTGAAATGTTAGAACCACCTTGTACTTAATCGTGAAATTAAAAAAACTTGAGCTTGAGAGTGAAAGAATTTGTTGCTTTCCTTATCACTTGCTAAAAAAGACCACATCACCAACTGAAATTAGCCACAAAAAAAGTCTTTTAATAAAAAATTCTAACACTAACACTTCACTCACTATTATGTTTGCTGAATTTAATTATATGTTAAACCAGCTTAACTCTTCCTTACCTGAACTAATGGGCGCTTTAACATCTGACAATGTAAGACTCTTAACTTTATCCTTCCTTCTACTTGACTTTCCCTCCACCCCTGGTGAAACACCATTTTCCTGTCTCTCCCCCTTAGGTGGTCCTTTTTCCATGGGAGAGGGTGAAATTTGTCCAAGGTATGGGGCAGGGGTGGAGTATGAACGCGGTTTCTTTGGTTGAGTGTCTTGAGTTTGGAATAGTTTCTGAAGTTGTTCGGTTTGGATTTGGTTTTGTTGAAGGAATTTCTGTTGTTGTTCTTTTTGTTCCTCGGGTATCTGTTGTTTTTGAGGTTTGTTTGAAGTACGAGGAGCTGCTGCATTTGAACTACTTGCCTTTGACTGCAGATATGTTGGGAGATAAAAGAAATAAGATAAACAATTATTGACTGCTTTAGGTGAGGTGAAAATTAAAGTTACTGTACATGTAAGTCCATGTTCAAGCCTGGTGGCCCATCAGGCTGGAGCTTATCAGCTTTTTCGTAGCATTAAGCAACTTAGCATATTTCTACTCCCAACTCAATGTCCATCGCAAGTCCATCGCAGGGATAACCCTTGCATTAAATTCACTGGTATGCATTTCTACACCTTGGTGGAGAGAGGCACTATAAGCGTAAAGTTTCTTGCTCAAGAACAAAACGCGGTGATCCTGGTCAGGGTTCAAACCAGACCACTTGATCTGGAGAACCAGCACGCTAACCGTTAGGCCACATTGCCTCCCTGCTTCAAGACTTTATCGTTCTTGAATGGCTCTCTATTTTTTAACAGCTAAAGAATACAGTCAACTCTCGTTATAGCAGACACACTCCAGGCTTCGTTTAGTGTCTGTTAAAGCGAGAGTCCATAAAAGCGGGAGTCGTTTCCAGTCAAACCTCTTTTGGCGGGGATCTGAATTTTGTCCGTAATAGCGAGTGTCCGCAAGGCGAGAGTTGACTGTACTGCACATTAGTCTTGGGTATAATACCCTCAAGTTAAACCCTGAGCAACGACCACCAGCCTTTTCAGGATCAGAACAGGACACCCAATTTGAGTTAACATGATACTCAAATCTTAGAGTAGCTGAATCAACAGAGAAACCAGCCTCAATAATACACCCAGCTCAAACAATATTGTACATGTACCTGGCTGTCGTATCTCTCTTGTGCCTTGGCAAACAGCTGCATTATATCAACTTTTTCCTCTGAAGCATTTGATTGACTTTCCTTCAGAAGAATAGTGTTACAACTTTAGTTAGTCTTGTGTTTTGTTATGAGTAGGTAGTAGAAATCCATAGTTATAGAGTAAAAGAGATGGCACAGTTGTGCTCTTAGAATAATTGCAGGGTGCCCAAACGCTCTTACATTATAAGAGATCTTGCGTGCCTAGCTCTTAGAAGCTTTTATGATAGCTAAGTATAAATACAAGTCGCCAAAAGACAAAAATAGGTCGCCTGTGGCTTCGTACACTTTTTTCAGTTCAAAAAATTCACGGTCTTCTCAAGGACTTTCCAGGACCCTTCTTGGATATTTCAAGAACTTTTTTTCATGAAATTCACCCCAAATCAACGGTTGATGTGCTTGCTGAAGAACTAAAAAAATTGCTCATTTTGGTGGTCTTCTCATTGCCTTGAAGCCTTTTGATGTTCAATAAAAAAATCAAGGACTTTCAAGGATCGAAAACCAATTTCAAGGACTTTCAAGGCCTTGAATTTTTATTTTGAGATTCAAGGACTTTCAAGGACTTTCGAGGCGTGTGTGAACTCTGGCGAGAGCACAGCTCTGGATGGTTAAGGATAGGATGGGAGAATTATTAGGGTAGGGGAAATATAGGAACCCAAACCTTAAGGGTAGGGGGAATATAGGAACCCAAACCTTAAGGGTAGGGGAAATATAGGAACCCAAACCTTAAGGGTACGGGAAATATAGGAACCCAAACCTTAAGGGTAGGGGAAATATAGGAACCCAAACCTTAAGGGTAGGGGGAATATAGGAACCCAAACCTTAAGGGTAGGGGAAATATAGGAACCCAAACCTTAAGGGTAGGGGAAATATAGGAACCCAAACCTTAAGGGTAGGGGAAATATAGGAACCCAAACCTTAAGGGTGGGGGAAATATAGGAACCCAAACCTTAAGGGTAGGGGAAATATAGGAACCCAAACCTTAAGGGTAGGGGAAATATAGGAACCCAAACCTTAAGGGTGGGGGAAATATACGTGTAGGAACCCAAACCTTAAGGGTGGGGGAAATATAGGAACCCAAACCTTAAGGGTAGGGGAAATGTAGGAACCCAAACCTATAGAGTGGGGGAGATACAATTTAGAAACCAGACATTTTAGGGTGGGTAATATAGGAATAAAACTCAAGCCTTTAGGGTGGAGGAGAAAGCAACCAAATTTTAATGGTGGAGGTGATGGGGACCAAAACCTTAAGGGGGGAGGAGATTGGAACCCTAACCTTTGGGATCCATGGCAAGGTGGGAACCCAAACCCTTAAACCCAGGCCAAACGAAGATGAGAGTTGACTCTCTGAGAGTTTTCATCAACTCTCATTGACTATCATCAACTCAGGCCAAATGAGAACGAGAGTCCGTCAAACTCTCACAAGTGCATGAGAGTTTCAGGCCAAAGAAGAGTGAGAGTTTGAACTCTCATCAACTCTCACCCTTGTTTGGCCCGTTCTTTAGGGTAGGGGAAATGGAAAACAAACTTTAAGGGTAGGGGAGATACATGTAAGAACCCAAACCTTTAGGGTCCACAGGGAAGACTGCAGCCCAAGGGGATAGGAGCTCAACCTGTAGGGTGGGGTGGGTGGAAACCTCTAGCATTCTAGGGTGGGTGGGGGGAACTCGAATTTTCATCTTTATTCTTAGCTATTATAAAAGTTGAGAATGTTGCATGTACCTGTGGCACTTGTGGAGTGGGTTGTGGATTGATTACAGCATGGCTGCCTGAAACAGCAGTCTGAGAACTAAGTCTATAACAAAAAGCAAAAATTAACGTCAACCATTAAAGTGGAGCATTTTAGACAAAATTTGAGATAATTACCGGTAAATATAACATACAGTACACCAATTTATGGGCTTATACATTTACCGTATGTCTTATACAGCAACTACATGGCGTTCTTTTTGAACTTACTGTATACATGTACATGTACACGTAAGATGGCTTTAAAAAAATTGACCATGTCTAAATCAAAAATTGAAAGGAATGATGCCTCAGAATAACAACTAGTAAAGTTCTACACAGATAGAAGAAATTAAAAATCATTAACTTGCTACAACTCATTTTACAACTGTGACAATAGCAATTCAGGACAGGACTGTATCTGTTTTAATTAAATATACTCACTTTTTCATTAAGGTAGCCAGTCTTTTACACTCATCACTGTCATAGAACCAAATACCAAATATCTCTCCTGAAATACAAAATACAACAAAAAATTATTATAATATGGAGATTTTTAATCATGTTTTAAATTGTATTGATCAGATACATTCTGCAGCTGAAATATACAGTCTTAAGAGCTACATTAAATATCGGTACTATTTTTTTGCACTCAAGTTTTCCCATTGGCCGTAACATGGTTTTGTTGCTATAATCAACTTTCACATGCAGCACATGACTTTGTGCATCCTTTTGTAATGTCACACAATCTTTTAAAAAAAAGAAAACAATGACTGTTTGGCCAAAAAAGGCTACCATCTGCGAGTCCAGTTTTCTGTATTGTGAGGCTTTTTAAGTCTGTAATCAGGCAGAGGTGGTTGCCAGCCCCAAATCCCAGAGCTAATCCATACTTTTCAGTTTCCGCAGCATGAAGTGATCTTGAGTATTGCTACTCCCCCTGCAGATGCTAGCAGGGCTCGAGACTAACTTTTTTGCTAACTAGCCAAGTGGCTAGTGACAGCTTTGATTTCACTAGCCAAAACTTATTTTCTACTAGCCACAATTTTTAAGCATAGTTCTTCTTTTAAGGGGGGGGGGGGGGGGATAATGCATAATGTTTAAACCTTGAACCGTAAAATGTTCCTTAAATCTTAACGGGTTTTTTTTCGTTACAAAATTGGGCTTTGTTCTTCACTATAAAAATTGTACATGTACATGCGTTTTTGTCAACTACAGTGGAACCTCGATTTAACGAACCTCTATATAACAAAGTCCTCGATATAACGAACGATATTTTTTGTCCCAGTAATAGCAAAATATATGGAAAAGAACCTCGATATAACGAAACCTCGATATAGCGAACACATTTTGCCAGTCCCTTGGCCCTTCGTTATATCAAGGTTCCACTGTAGATCGTTTAAAGCTTCACATGTCAACAGTTTACTTGTTAGTTATATTCTCTGAGAGACGAGTTTAATAAATGTGGTTTCTTGCCACTAATGCCTGATTTTTTCACTAGCCATTTTGGCTAGTGAAAGGCCAAAACCTACTAGCCAAAACTGCATTTTTACTAGCCTATGGCTAGTTGGCTACTGTTAGTCTGGAACCCTGTGCTAGTCTATCTCAGGTTACCCCCTTCCTTACTCAGACATTTAGCCAGGTTGCCCTTAACGTTTGTGGGTCCCATTTAATACTCCCAAGAAGAGTGAGGCACAGCAGTGGGAGTAAAGTGTCTGGCCAAAGAACAAAACAATGATTCAGGCCAATACTTGAAGCAACACTCCCCCTTCCCCTTCCCCCATTACAAAAGAACAGATTTACTATTGTGCCACTCATCATTCAAGTTGCTCAAATTACCGGTAAGTAATTTGTCATTAAATAGGTGGTTATTGTTCACTGTAGTGTAAGATAGGAATGAACATTTATTCATTTGTCTCACAATAGTTAAGGTGTTGATCGCGGCGTTTCGACTGCAATACTTCAAGTCTTCATCAGGCGATGAGGTTGATAATTTGTTTGCACGTCGCTATTTACGCAACCAACATGCCAAAGCAATTTTACAGTGAGACAAACAAAATGTTCATTCCTAGGGACTGTGTCACGGCTAAGTTAATTTTATGTTATTAAATTTTGCCAAACACCCGCTATGAAACTAAATGTTTGCAAAGAAATTAATTTTATGATTCTAAATGACAAAACCATAGCTTCACTGCAGCCAAATGTGTTTCCCGGCGTTATAATTTAAAGTTACAAGCAAACGAGATTAACTTTGAAAACTGTTCCGCCGGATCACTTTTCAAAAACCCATATCGCAATCCGTTTCAATCTTCGTCACTTTTGGCCATCCGTACCTTCTTTTGCATTTAGTGTGTTATTTAAATATTCCTTCACTGTTTTAAGATGTTATTTTATATATTTAAACGAATTTGGTGGTCATTTCCTATGCCTAAGTTTGGCTAAAATCCGTGACACGGTCCCTTTAATATGTATTACATGTAATTTGCAGTCAGTTGCGCCTTTGTGGTGTAAGTACTTACTAGTAATATTTCTGTACAAAAGGAAAGGATCCTGAATTTTAAACTCCATATTATTTGTTATGGGCTCCATCATATTGTTCATATTTAGTCTGTTCATTATGAAGAAAGCACTTGTTGGAGTCGTGGACCTGGAAAAAAGCAAATTGTGGGATACTCATGACAGTAACAATATTAACTGTACATAGAGAGCGCAAATAATAAATTAAACACATTCATTTGAAAAAAGAAAGTAAATAAACATCCTCAATCTGTTTTTTACAGTACACTAGTTACATACGTGTACGTGTACACTGTAACTGTGAACATTCTTAGAGAATGGGGGGGGGGGGGTACTCCCATAAATTTCGGATAGGGGTGTGCCGCCAAGGTTCCTAAACCCTGACCCTATTTAAGGATAAAGAAAGCGAACATTGATACCCTTTTTAAGGCTCAAAACCGAAAAATGACACCCTATTCAAGGGGAGGAGAAGAGTTCGGTGACGACCCAAATAACGGCTAACCGCGCACGGCAAGACACAAATCTTTATAAAATCGCTTTTCTAGTACCTGAACAGAAAATTCAGTTTTAAGATATCTTTTTTTCGTTAAGCTGGGCGTTTATTTTAGCTAATAGAATTTAGGTACCCTATCTAAGGATCACACCGGGAACACATTGCCAAAAGGAGCAAAAATGATACCCTATTTAAGGACCGAGAACCTCAAAAACCATACCCTATCGGGCGGCACATACCTATATAGGCCACATATGGGAGTACCCCCCGCCCCCCCGGTCCTTATTTAAGAAATCTTGGTTGCCTGGCCAGCTCTGAAACGTTTTCATGATAACAAATTTATAAAAGTTGAGACTCAGGTAAATGTACGCGGAAGTCGCTTGTGGCACCTGGGCTCGAATAATTAATATAATAATAATTTTATACTTATTCGGCGCAAATTAGCATGTGAATATGATCAAATGCGCCTACATCAAGTTAATTTAAAACTTAAAAAGAAGAAAAACAAACAAATTTACAAATATTATATGAAGATATATAAGAATACAATTAAAAACTTTCCTAGTATAAAAATCGAAAACTCAAGATTAAAATTAAAACTCAATCTAAAACTAAAATTCGTGGAATTCATGCTAAAAAAGAGGCTCTAGCTGTAACACGCAAATGCTTTCTTGAACAAGTATGTCTTAATCGTTCGTTTAAAAAGATCGTAGCTTTTTATCGATCTTATGTCCGATGGTAATTTATTCCACAGTCCAGGGGCTGCTACTTGAAACGATTTGTCTCCTAGGGTTTTCTTGGTCTTTGCCCTTGATGGCTGCAGCAATAGTTCCTTGCAAGATCGCAGGTTGAATCTTGTTTGGTCTCTGATCATGATCAAGTTACAGATATAAGACGGTGCAACGCCATAAATTGCCTTAAAAGTTAGTATCAACATTTTGTACTCGATCCTGAAACATACCGGAAGCCAGTGAAGACGTTTTAAAGTAGGTGTTATGTGGTCAAATTTAGGTGTCTGACTGACTAATCGGGCCGCACAATTCTGTATACGCTGAAGCTTACCAATATGTGTAGCGGGTGTGTTAAATAGCAAACTATTACAGTAGTCTACACGACCCATAATAATTGCGTGAACAAGGGACTGCGTAGCCTCGCTAGCTCTGCAAGAGCACAGCATATATGTATTATATTTTACTGTACTTCACACACTTGATTGCAAACTAAAACTCACTCTACCATATAAGTAAATGGAACCTTCCAGCATAGCACATCTTAAGGTTTTACTAATGGACTCCTGGCAACAATTAATATGGAACCTCAAGAGTTTAATCGTCTAGCTCGCTTAGGGCACTGACGGCTACAATCCACATACTATACGTACATGTACTCACCTATTATAAACAAATAAGGCTCCTTCAACGTCTGTTTTCTCCTACAATAAAATTTTTAAAGTGTTAAATCATCACTAGATGGATTACATCAACTATGATGAAAATCTAATTTGCAGTGAGTTCAATTATCAAACCAATTACACCAACTGAACAAGATTGAACACAATCAAACACAATCAGATTCGATTTTGTTCGGAGCATCTCTTGAAGGCAAAAAATAAGAAAAATCACAAAGCCGGGAGTAATCATAATCAACCATTATTACATGGAATAAACAGAAAAACCTCCAAATCAAACAAACAGGAGATTGGTAATGGTATATTTGATTGAGTATGATTGTTGACTGTTCGGTAATCAAGTTCGATTGACCAAATTTTGTTGTGAGTTTGATTGTGTTAGATTACTAAGCCCAACAATTGGTGTTCGATTGGGTTCGATTGCTGAATGCTCGATTGGATACCTTTGAAATAACTCATCATGTGTGTGTTGATAATTTTAAATATTTCCTCTTTAGAAAAAAAAATTCTGTTTTATGCTGCTGTGGTTCTCTGATCTCACAAATGGGACAAAATAGTGGTGATATACATGTACAAAGATGTTGAAGTATAACACCATTTTAGACAATTACAGAAATGTTTACCATTCGCTCCTTATTACCATTTAACAGTTCATCGGATTTCACCAATCAATTAATCATTAGGCAATTACACATTACAAATTAATGTCAAATCTATTTCAACAATTGAATTCAAAAGCTACGCTAAAACAAATGATTCCGTAAGAATTGAGCAACAAATACTGCCAAACGATCTTCTTCTATCGAAAAATCTCGATGATTATAAGTATTATTTAAAATGGACTCAAGCTTGTAGAAGTACGTAAGCTTACATGTCATCCAGCATGTGTCAGAAAAATCGAAAGCTAAATTAAAATTACTAACCATCGCAATAAAAGTAGAGTTCTACATACCCAAGCTTGTTTATCGCCATTAAACTTGTAAAGCGCCACTTGTGAAGCATTATCTACAATATTCACAGCATATTGATCAGTTTTTTTGATCGCGCTTAGGTTCAGCTTGGCAAACGAATCGACTCTTTCCGCCGCCATTTTAAAACTTGTCGGATATGACGTTGTGTAACACGTAACCAAATATACATAAGAACGTCATCGGGGTGCTAAAAAGGTTCACAGAATGTACATGTGGCTACTGTTCAGAAGCACTTGCCATGCTTACCATTTAAAATGGGATTTTCCGACAAATGGTACTGGACTTTTGTTATTCAAGGACTCAGAACAAAACGAAAAGTAAATTAAGTGAGCTGTATTATTTGATATTTTTACCGAATGCCGGGAGGGTCTGGGTAAAACCTTGCACGACCTTGCACGCTGCAGTAGAGCAGTTTTTACTTGAGTGTCGAAAGTAAATTGCGTTTGCTTTGGTTTTGAATTGCTTCGCTCAGTGATTGGCTTTAAAATCTCGCGCCAATTTCTCAGCCAAACAGAACAAAAAACAATCGTGACTCGCTCGCGCATGTTTTCCCGCGCTTTGCGCTGGCTACATGTATTTGCTTCGAGTTTTGATTGGTTCACTGGTTTGTCCGTGTCTTTTGTGATTGGCCGAAGTAATTACATTGGTTTTGGTTTTACGACACTCAATTGAAAACTGCTCTATAAGTAATAAGTAAGTAAGTACTTTATTTAAACACATATCACCAATGAGCCTGGGGCTCGTTTCAAAGTGAACGTGTATTCTAAAAATTACAATGTAAAAATTTAAATATGATTATCTATTCAATAAAAATACAAAAATTAGACTATAAAATTTAAAGTTGAAAAACTAGACTATAAAATTTAAAAACTACGTAGACAATAAAATTTAAAAATGTAAACTAATCGATACAAAGATTGCAGCAACAGTTGGCCTCGGTGGTCAGGTTAACATTGTTCAGTAATTTTTTAAAAATTCTAAGAGAGGACGCTCCTCTTATATTGTCAGGTAGGTTGTTCCATAAACGTGAAGTTATGTAGCGATAAGATTTATGCAAATACTTTGATTTAAAGGTAGGCTGATTAAGCTTACAATAGCCTCTTAGATCATATTTGCTAGAACGCAATGAGAACAATTCCTTGATGTAGCTTGGCCCCGTAATAAATAAAGATTTATAAAGGAGGATTAGGGCTTGCATGTATCTGCGATGCTCCAGGGACTTTATGTTTACCATCTTAAGTTGATCGCCATATGGAGTTGTCTTGGGCAGATTCATTAGTGTTCTGATAGCAAACTGATAATATGAATTATATGAAAGATATGAGACGAGATTTAAAATTTTTAGTGTCTTATTTATTCACTAAACAACAGTAGATTCAAAGTATGAAATGATAGATATTTAAGAACAAAAATCAGCGATTTGAATATCGAACGACGTTTCAATGACGCCATGTCATCATTATCAAGTTAAATAACATGACAGAATTGGTGAGAAGAGTTTGACACAGACGGAATTTGATTGCGTGTTTACTAGTTTTGCGTGTTTTACTAGTTTTGGTTTTTTACTAGTTTTGGTTTTGGTTTCATGTTAAAAATTCCTGATGTACAGCATCCCGAGTACATCAGGAACATGACTTTACATCAGGAACATAACCATATGGCCGTACTATATAGATAAAGAATATTTAGGAAGAGGAGGGAGGAGTTGAAAAAGTCGCTTTAAAGACTGGCAAACCAAATAAAGTTGATAGATCAAATGGTGCGAGCCTATATTGCTTGAATCAATCTTGGGCAGCCTGTAAAGGAGCATTCTCGTCCCAAAGCCGCTTATTACTCTTAGCCGGCTGAGCCTGGGGCACGAGAAACAAGTATTCTTGTTCCTCGTGCCCCAGGCTCAGCCGGCTAGGAGGGACAAGCGGTTCTGAGGACGAGAATGGTAAAGGAGCTGAAAGGGGACTGATCTGTTTTGCTAGACACCAGCTGTCCCACTTGTTCTAGGCAGAGTAGTAAGCTCTGGATGTACTCCGGTTTGCCAGGCTGCTAAAGTCTTGAGAAAAGTTTGTTCCTGGGTAACATTCGCTGACAGCAGCCACCCAGCTCACTACAAGTTGGGAATTGGGTTTGTTTGACCCTCTCTGGTGACAAGGTCCGGGTAAACAGGAAGGAGCAGGGGTAGGTCCACACAGAGACTTGACAACCGGGAGTACCAGAGTTCAGTTGGAAAATTGCCACTAGAACAAGTTGGTCTTCTTCCTGAATTGACGTCTGCGGTAGACAGCGACCTATAAGAGCAAATGGGGAAAGGCATACCCGAAGACCCTTCCAGTTCAGGAAAAATGCATCTGCGTGAGTTGCTAGAGGATCTGGTCTCCAACTGGCAAACTGGGGAAGTTGAAAAGTTAGTCGTGATGGAAAGAGGTCTACCATGACTGGACCTCAAAAGCTTTGATGGTTCTAAAATAGGGAAGGCTTCCGCCTCCAGCCGCTGGATGTCTACCACAGGCTTAACTCTTTGTCTACTGCTGAGTTCAGAACACCGGGTAGATGTTGTGTGATGTTACTAGATGTTAAAGGCACCACTTCCAAAGTCTGACTGCTAGATCTACCTTCCATCCCGTTTATGTAAGACGTCACAGCTGAAACATTGTCCAACAAGAGGTGAACATGGACACGAGCTTTGTTTAGTGTAAATAATTTCAGGGCAAATAACCAATAACTCAGCCTGAAGTTCTAAACAGTTCATATGAAGTCTTCGTTCGGGTGAAGACCGAGGGACCTCCTGATCGTATCCTCTCGCAATTCAATAAGCTCTTCAGCCCTTGCGAGATGCTTCGGTTTCGATCACCAAGCCCACTGGGTGGAGGAACAGAGCCTTGCCTTTCCAGGCACTCAAGTACTCTTTCCGCCACTGGATCGATTCCTGATAGAGGGAAACACGAGCTAGGGTCTCGTGTGAACTCTGGAACGATAGAAGGTAGCAAAGGATTTATGCGTGACACGTGAAAAAGGGAAAAAAAATAGACCATGACGCGTGAAAATAGGGCAGAAATTAGACCGTGACGCGTGAAAATAGCTAGAAAAGACACGTGATTCGTGAAATCTGCTGTCACGCATACGTGACATGTAAATTTGAGAAAAACGCCATTAAAACTACTAGTGTCCAGACCACTCTTAAGCACTCGGTCGTTCATTTCGGTAATTTTTTTAGCATTTTTATTGTTCAAATGTCACTGTGACAAACAGCAATAAGAAAGATTTACTGAAGATTAAACATTTCTGAACATTTTACAAGAGTTAAAAGTTGCTTGGGCTCATTTACCTCCACAAAACTGTAGTATAAAAGTCCCCTTAAATTGCCTGAGAAGAAAAAAATTCTTACAGCAACTGCGAATATTGATTTCAAGCACTATAGCAAAGTTTTGATTGCAGTTATTTCGGCAGATCAATCAAAAATAGCTCGACTTTTGTTATTTCGCGGCAACAAATACTTTTCTATTATTATAAACCACCAGCCGGGCACCACAGCATGCGACTGCAATCCGCATCAAAAACAAAATTTAGCGGACGATTTCATGTCAAAGCACGCAAATATCTGATCTACGGTATCCAGTTGAGATACGCTGAGGTATCTACAAAGCGAAATCAAAAGATTCTAGCCATCGTTTAAAAAAGATTCGTTAATATAAAGGCGAGCGACGAAAACATTTTAAGGCGTAAACTTGAACACAGCGTTTTGCCGATCAAACAGATCAAAATCGTGTTGTGACTACAGTAGCTCGTGTCATCGCTGCTTTAGACGCTTTTAATACGAAAACGCATTGTTTCGGCTCGCCGCTTAAGAGTTTATTTTGACGTGGGTGGAAGCCCTGTTAAAGGATTATTAAAACTTGGTTTATGATCCCGCCGCGATATGCTTTGATGAAGTCCGGCTACAAACGACTTCTTCGCGCGGGAGTAAAGGTAACTATGACAACAGGGTAACTAGTGTGACAAGATATTTTTGCAAAAGTTTCGTCGATTTTTCTTTCAGAAAATCATAGATATCAGTATTTTATTAAATTAGTGTTAGTAATTACACCCCACAATGGCTGAGCTACTATGCGATGTAACGGTTGTCACCTACTAACCCTGCTAAAATCACGATTGCGACGAATATAAAATATAAATACTTGTGGATGTTAGCATGTATGCCAGCGCATGTTAGCAAGAATATTTTTGCATCTACTTTTTGTGCTGTTTCATATAACGTACGCAGTTTTGCAGATTACTGGAAATGTAATACTCTTCTTCTTAAAAAGTCTTTTTTCTTATTAAAATATAAAACACACTGTTAAGAATATACCTTTTTATTCAGGCTACATCCGCAAATGATGTTATCATGGCTACAGCGCCCAATTTAGTTTCAAGTAAGTTTATAAATTATACGATGCTTTTTGTTCAATGTTATTATGAAAATATCCATCGCAAAAAGTTCTCATTCACTAGGGCTATTTATAGTGCTAAAATAGTACTGAAATAAGTCGTGAACTGGGCGTATAAATTGTACAAAAACCTCGCGACTAAAACAAGGCACGTCTAAAACAGGACGTGCTTTTTTAGGACCAGAGTTTTGAGTTGATCTTCTTTAAGACACGTCTAAATTTAGACTTGAAATTGACGCAAACTGGCCTTATACATTAAAAAAAATGAATAACAGTTATTCTCTTATAAATATCCTTATTATTTCTAATTAAAGTTAGTCGAAAGTAAACAAATAATTATATATTTAAAACAATTACAGTAAGGGACGGACCATTAGAAAAGTGATAGGGGGGGTGGGGAATTTTCGGCTTGCACGAATTTTTTTTTTCTGTCCATTTCTTGTGCAGGAATTTTTTTTTCGGGTGAAACCCTCTGCTCGAATTTTTTTTTTTTTAAGACAAATTTTTTTTCTTCTGACAAATGCCATGTTTTGTTACTTTATACCATGTTTTTTGACAAATGTTGCTTTGTTGATTTTTTTTTAAATATTTTAAAAATGCTGTTGTTCATTGATTACATCCTTTAGGGACTGTCAATAAGTACCGAGGGGGGAGGGGGGGGGGTCAAAGGGCGGTGCAATTGGAGAAGTGGAGACCCACCCCTTCCTTCTAGCTCAAAACACTCACCCCTGGTCGAGGGTTGGAAATTACATGATCCACCCCTTTCTACAAAAAATAGTTAATAAGGAAAAAGTGTTTTTGATTTTCTGTAATGGATTAGAGGTTTTTGAATTAATACCAGCTTTTAAAGTGCGATCCCAATCATACGCCACCATAATTGTCCCTAATGGACACTGTAATTCTATATGTAGTTTCTTACACATCTTCTTTCGCTTCTTAACACACCAAAGCAGGATAAATTTCTCGATCACTTCGTATAATAGATTTGTGTTTTTCATATATTTCTGTGTAAAGTCCGTGGGAAAACTAAGGGCGCGTTCGTTTGGGATCAATCCAGAATAAGAATAATTGGAATAATGCGACTTAGCGTTCGTTTGGCTGCTCTTCCTATTCCGGAATACGTGGATTTCCATTCCGGCTATTCTGCTCCCACGAGCAGAATAGCCGGAATATATTCCGGAATACATTCTTATTCCGGAGTATTCCCAAACGAACGCGCCCTAGACATAAACATATGCAAAAACTGAAACAATACGTAATAGAAATTCATAAATAATTACCGCAGAAATCCTATTTGACAGGAATTGACAACAGAAACTAAGACCACTGTATATCGTACCATTCATGTTTGCAATCTGTTTGAGAAATGAGTTAACTGGTAGGCAATCTACGCAGGCTAGAGAGAGACGAGCGAAAGGAATGTTATGATCACAATCCATCTAGGGTGGTGTGGGGGCATGCTCCCCCAGAAAATTTTGAAATTTCTAGGCTCGAAAATGCTATTTTCAGCGTTCTCCACCATATATTTCGTCGAATAATAGATCTGTTAAATGATGAAAGGTATTTCAGGTATATATAGGACCTTTCCTTCTGCACGAATTTTTTTTTCTTTGCCTTCCCCTTTGCACGAGTTTTTTTCTTGCCATTTTGGCTTGCATGAATTTTTTTTTTTTTTTTTTTTTTTCCCCACACCCCCCCCCCCCCCATCACTTTTCTAATGGTCCGTCCCTAATGGAGATTTCTTATAGCAAGACACAAGTGCTTCATGTGACAGACACTGGAGATGAGAAAATCATGAAAAAAGTATAATTAACTTTATTTTTCTTAACCCTTTTATTTTTTTTTTATTTCCCTCCGCTTCAAAGTACGGCGCAAAACACTAGAAAAACACTCTAAATCACAGGTATACTGATTTCTTTAATTAGCTTGCTTGTTACTGCTATACAGCGCTTGCGCATGAGTTTAAATAACAGCTTTTGTTCTGATTAGTAGTTTCGAATTTTGAATTGCTGGTCCTAGAACCCATTACATACACTGATTATGGGGAAAGAGGCGGTACTACGCAGGGTCTTGTTTAATTTACATTAAACATTTACGTACTAGATGCAGAAACTAAGATTAACCTCGCCAGCATACTAAAAAGCGAAGATTGTTTGGTGTTCGTAGTAGCGGGAGCGATGGAAGGCGGGCAGTTAAATATAGAAAAATTAAAATCTGAGCGGTTCAAAATCTGAGAGAATGAATTCTGCTATAAGGTGAAAACTGTTGGACAAGCGGGAATTCTAGCTAGAAAGCGCTAGTACATAACAGCTACTGACGATGTCTAAAGGAAAACATGTAGGTTTTGGCTAGGAAATAGTGAGAGCTTCAAGATATAAACACGAATTGCATTATTTTTGAGAGAGTTGGATAATGTATATGTATCACTGATAAACACGAACTGCAAAAACGGGTGTTTTGAACAGCTGCCCGGAGTTCATAATTTTTTTATATATACACCTCAATATAAATGGAAACAGAAGACGTTGTTCCTATTAATTTCCCTTACAAAAGAAGTATATTAAGTAACATAAAATGTTTTCTTTGTTTCCTAGGTTAGTGTTTAAACTTTTCGCCCGTATGGCGCTTAATTAAAAGACAAGTTGTTCATTCTCTTATAATGATTTGTTCTTGTCCTCACAGTATTAGTTTATTATTCATCCTATATACAGCTGGATTAAAACATTTTCTGCCGCTGGGGTTTCAGTTAGCCTGATTAGCGCTCAGCCGGCTAGCCTGAATAACGGCAGTTCGCCTGAATAGCGCTCCGGTTAGCCGGAATAGCGCTACGGTTAGCCGGAATACCTCTCCAGTTAGCCTGAATAGCGCTCCAGTTAGCCTGATTAATGCTTCGGTTAGCCTAAATAGCGCTCCTATTAGCCTGAATAGCGCTCCGGTTAGCCTGAATAACACTCCAGAGAGCCACAATAGCTTTCCGGTTAGCCTGAATAGCGCTCTGGTTAGCCATAACAACGCTCTCTCGCTGAGAAAAATCGTAGCTTAAACTGCAAAAGATAGGCTATCTTTCACATGTAAGCTAATAATGACGTCAAATTTGTTGACGAGCTGTATGTTAAATAATAAAAAAATCTGTCTATATTTAGTTAAGAAGATCATTGGATCTTCCACAGAAGTCTTCGCGAAGCTTCGTAAATCATCAACAGGAAATGTTCGTATGGCCGGAAATTTTCCGAATATTATGTAAGCATATATTGGTGAGACCAATTTAACCAAAGACCAAATGACAGAAAAAAGTAACTTTTCAGTGTAAAAAAGAAACTTCGTCGATTGTTTGAGCAACTTTTAAGCAACTTTCGACAAATTTTGCGAGAGCTGGCTGTATTCACAGGCTATGAAAAATACCGAGCACCTTGCAGACAGCCTTATTCGCTGGGCAGGATTAAAACTATTTTTTATTTCTGTGTTCAGAGTCATTTCTATTGCTGCATGCTGCAGTGATTCGAGATTATTGATGCCACAAACACTATCTAGCCAGCTGGTTGCGGGCTGGGAAGGGGTGGGGCGACAAGCCGAGCTGAATTTGTCTTACTTATTAAACAGCATTCAAGCAACAATAGTTTTTGCATCTCTTTATTTATTTCTTTTTTTTTGGGGGGGGGGGGGGGAGATATTCAAGATTTTCTGACATTAAAAAAATTAAATAATTTTGAAATCCAAAATGGCGGTTTTTTATAAATACATGGCGTCATTTCAACGTGATGTGACGTCACAATTGGCACGTAATTGCTACAACAATATGCTTTACACACCATATATGCTTGATTTCAGTCGAATACTTTAATAGGTACATGGGTCGGTTGTGTCCCCCTCCCCCCTTAAAAAACAGGCTCACGAACGAAAAACAGGCCAAGTTTTTTCCATTTTTGGAGTTTCATCGGGTTCAGATTAGCCTATTGCCAATGACCTTTAGTCATTATCGCTGATACCAAAAGGGGTTTTACATAACGTTGTTAATTAGGAAGTGTTTTGAGCAGTCTGTTATTTCTGTACATGAACATGTTAAAATATATGAAAATAACTACCTTATTGTTACTTATTTATGCGGGAACTTAATTTCGCGAAAATGGAACGGGCATATTTCGCGAGACTTAATTTTCGCGATTTGGCCTAAAATTCGTTATTAACATAAAAATACAATAAAAAAAAAACGTTTAAAAATACATGTATTTTAGCGGGTCTTTAATTTCGCAATTCGAAAATCGCGAAAATTAAGTCCCGCGAAATAAGTAACAATAAGGTACCGTTGTTTTGCTATGATTGCGCGAACGGTATCAAATTTCTTAGTCAACTTCTCCCGACAAAATATTGTTCGTGTGCACTGCATTAGGAATAAACCATGCAAGCGGGCCATAAAATAAGGCTTTTCATGGTAAATACGGGAAAAGTGTAGGAGGAATTTTCACTAAGGATTTGATGCCTTAATTACAGGAAGTCGTAAACTCATTCAGAACTGCGATAAAAATTTTCCAGCTAGTGTCGGCGTATGATAAGACATGCGGCTATTAATTCGTCCACATAAAAGAAATAAATATGGTCTGATTAATAAAAAGAAACAAAAAATCATAAATACTGAATGAAATGGCGTAAGACCGTTTCTAGCGTTGATATTTCTTATAAAATGTTTTTTTAATTTCTTCTTTAATCATAAGACCGGTTGAGTGTGAAAATTTACATCTTCTTTTCTTAGACTATTTTCTATTTTTTTTTTATGCAAAAATAAAAAAAAGTTTTCATTCAAGCAATTCTAAGGACTGGCCACTCCACACGCTATATTGTGTGAGCTGTTAGAATTTTGCTCGAATATATTTAATGGTTATGAATTGAAGCATTTGATGCTCTTTCACGCTTCCGATTTTTTGAAGTCTTTCACAAAGTCTACCGGTCCGCAGATATTCAAGAATGGACTTCCGTGTAGGTTGATAAGCAGTGTGGGAGTTAACTGCTTTGCGCATGCGTTTAAACGCAAAAAAACGCCAGGTGATTCTCCTTTGGAGATGTAAAATCTTTAGCTTATTCATTTCACTCAGGAAATTTTAAAACTCAAGCTGTATTAGTGAGAGTGTATGCATTGTTTTTATTTGGTACTGAAAATGATAGTAAGCGTTGGCAGATTTCTAGTTAAATTCTAAGAACGATTTATCCGCTTTTTTTCTCTCTCGAGCAACCCACGCGCGCACACACAGACATAAACTCCGTATCGAAGCGCATTGCTCAAGCATACTTCCCGGGGTGTACTTGGCAATCACAGTGAACTATTTACGAAAAGTTCACGTAATGACATTGGGTTCACTGTCTGACGTCTCACCGCACTGTCACAAAAATCATAAGAAAATTACGGGTAAGGGAAAAAAGTCGGGATGAATATGTTAGCGATGTCTTGCTGACTTTTCTCTTTAATTTGTAATTTTCATCGACGCGGACTTTAGAAGAACCCCTTCGCGGCACACGGCAGGGTTTTAGGAGTTGTCACGGAAACTGTTGTTCGCGGTAATCGTAGCGTGACAGCGTCACGCAAAAGTTGTACTTTGCTGTAATGAAGTGCCCGTATGCACTTCACTTTTGGCGTTTCACGCGGATAGAGTGTTCTGCTTGAACATAAATACAGAATTAATGATGTGTATTGGAAATTGTTGACACGATGGTGAAACGACTTTGTCCAAGCTAAATGTTTAAGAAGCAGGCTAATTTAAGTAACCACGATGGAGCAGAATGGTAAAGTTTTCTACAGATTTGTTTTGAGTCGGCGACACAGAAACAGCCGTTTGTGTGATGAAAAGCGATACGACTTCATTTCGCCGCTTCGTGATTTTTCCAAATTTATAACTTTGGCGGCGCGAATTAGAAAAAGTAACTGTTAACTTAATACTTATTTTGAACTATTTCAGGCTATCCACGGGCCCATTTTACGCCAGGAACGAAGGTTCTTTGGCCAAACGGCACAGATCTAATGCAGACCAGAACACGGCTGAATGGACACGGCGCAAAGTATGCGAAATCTGGAGCACCTAGCAAGCGACAGAAAAAATCTGGCAATGCTGTTCGGCCGAAGAGAGCACTTCTCTGCCTGTCACTCGGAAATCCTATTCGAAGTGCTGCTATAAATCTCGTGGAATGGAAATATCCTTTTAAATAGCAATATTTAACCTGTTTTTGAGAATCATTCTCGCGCGAATGTTTGCGGCGTTTGCGGGTTGTCTGTTCGATCGTTTGTTATGATTCTCGTGGTCTTCTAGTTAATAACGCTCGTGGTTCTGTTAGCTAGTCTGAGCTATTAGTTGAACGTATTTCAAACGTTTTCCTTGACTCTTAACTTAAGCCTTTCGATGTCATGATTTTGATCACTATTTTCGCCAACTGCGCGGCTTTGGCGGCGTATGAGCCACTTCCAGAAAAGGATAGTAGCGAAATCAATGACAACTTGGTAGGGATTTTAGATTACTTGTTCGCACTGTGCGGGATTTTTTTTTTTAACGTAAATGAATATTCATGCTGTGAAATGTGGCTCCGGCTTTAACTCGTTGAAAATATCATCTGTTCTTAGAAGAGCTTAGTTCGTATGATCTGACAGAAGCACCGATTTACAAAAATGGAATTTTACGCAAATGCAAACGAGCGAAGCGCGCACGTCAAAAAAATAAAAAAAATATTGATACGAATTGTCGCACTGCATAGGTCTACCTTACTTTGTTTTAGTTTTGAATGAATATGTTATTGGCTCATCTATCTGTTAAGAGCCTAAATCTTTAGCAAAGCAAGACTTTAACGCAGTCAGAATTTCAACATTTAGGCCGTTTGCTTCTATTTACCCATTTCAGGCTTCCATTCGATCGCGGTCAGCGATAATATTTTCTAGAACTGTTGATCGCTGATTTCGGTCAGGTTTCGCTGATGGCCTGATGTAAGTTTGTATTATAAGCGCGAGTTTCCTTTGTTTAGGTACAGAGAAATTAGATACAACCACAGGCGTCGATGATAAATAGTATGTGCAGTTTTTGCTTTGGTGTTTTAGAAATCAGACGTCTACAACCGGTCGTGTGTTTCATCCGTTTTTCGCATCACGAAACAACGTCAGTTCATTCGCGAACGTCTGGCGCTAAAAGAATAAATTCCCAGATTCATAAAACTTAATTCATTTGATACAAAGGCCGCAGTTGATCGTGTTTCTTGCCAATTAAAGTTTAATGCCAGTCAAAGCAATTCAAAAATCCGTGGAATCACTGTTGTCAATTTCATAGTCATAAGTTGTAAGAAATCGATGACTTCAAATGTAAACAAAGTCACTATGCTTCGATAACTTTTCTAGCCTTATATTATTTTATCGACCTGACCTTCGCGAGTGAATGCCTCAAGTTTTTATTCTCAGAAATCAAATCGTGTTATTCTTGCTAGCTTTTTTTTTTAATTTGCATGTTTTGAACCTCGGAATAGAATAGAAGGAAATTTATATCAAGATATCGCTTTATGCAGAATTATTTCTTAGGGTCATGGGATCGCAGTACTTTGTGTTAATTCCCAGATTTTCGTGAATATCTCGTTTTGCCATAAGTGGCGTTATATATATGGCATGCACAAAATACCAAAACGAGTTATATAATCGATATTTATCTCTGAATATATTAAATTATCGTTTTGGACATATCGTGATTGTCAAAAGTGAAAACTAAGTAATGAGGCGAGGGCATTTGGTTATTTTATGCTTCAACAGTAAATATCGTTTCATATATACCCTTCAGCTGTTATCTTTACTGTTTGTGATGATAAACATATTGGATTCAAGGATGTTGTTTAAATGTAGCAACATCTTCAGAATTGATGTTTTGCGTAGAGACGGCCATGTTCTTCGACGTTTTTATCCAAAAATAAACACCAGAGGTATAAATAAAGCGAGCAAATCGACAAAAGACAATTATTATTTAAATAGTAGAGGATTCATCAAAAAGACACCTATGTACATGTATTTTTAAAACTTTGTGGTCGGTGGATTCAAAAATGGAATTGCAAAGCATTTGTCTGAATTTGTAAAATTAATTTTCTCTCAAATGTAGAATTTAAGCCTAGTAGCAGAAAAGTTAATTATTATTCATAAATTATAACAAAAATATTTAAGTGGTCTATGTCTAGCTTATACATTGATAGTGAGTTTGCAGACAATTTCTATTTTATTGACGTCTGTACTACAGCATCTTAAAACCGGTTGTGTGACAAATGCAAACTGCAGACCTGCAGACATGCAAAGATTAGAAATAAATAAAAATAAAAAAAATAAGTTAGTGTATATATCGAGTTACCATTTATAGGATAATTATTGACAGCCAACTGTAAACAGGCTAGCCAAAGCATTTTCAGGCTAACTGGAGTGAAAGTAGACCTGCAAGTCAAACACCATCTTAAAGTATGATACAATGTATATACTGACCGATTGCTTGACAGTGGCACACAGAAGACAATTAAACAAATTGCACCAGAGTTGGGGTGTGGGTGGTGTAGTAATTAAGGTGCTGATATCACGAGATCTGGTGTAAAGGCCTTTATAAGGTTTCAAATTTTTCCATCTACAGGTCTGTGAGGACTTTTTTCAGTAAGACTTAAATTATTGGGTGATTCTGTCTAGCTTAAACAGGCTAAATTTTAAAAGAGTTTTATTGTATTTCTTTCATAAAATATATGCTGGAAAATTAGTTAAAATACTAGTTAAGAGGTTTTGAAGTGCTTCTGTTAACATGCTTTTTTTAAAGGTACCGTATTTATGAACAACATTCAATCATTCAAATTTTGTAAGGAGAACTGTTCTTAAATTGAGTACCGAATCTTTTCAACTCTCCAACTCATGGTGCGTCTTATAACCGAGTGTGTTTGGAAAATTTTCAGTTTGGAAACTTAGCATGGCAAAGTTGCCAAGTTTGGGGTGCGTCTTATAACCGAGTGCGCCTTATAACCGAATAAATACGGTAGTGACAAAAGTTGCATACCATTCTGCAGTGATTTTCTATGTCTTAAAAAAATCCATTTGAAGTTGATTTATGAGCTGCATTGTTGATACCTTGCTTAACATTTGTGTTCTGTGAACTGAAGGCTTCCAAATCCAAAAGAGCTGTTCATCACTTTTGAGCCTTTGATGTCCTCTTTTTTGGCAGTTCTTTAGGGTTATTTCTTTCTATTTTGATCCCCAAAAAGATAGTTATTATTTGCAAGAGGAGAGAAACGTTGTCTTGAAATATAATTCAGAAGGGTACCTCGTGAGATGCTATTATAATTTTCCTCAAGGTTTCATAATAGCAAGCCATTGATTGTTTAATATTTAGCTTCTTCTTGCTGATTGGCTGCTTCTTGAATATCCCATATATCTGAAACGACATACTTAGTACACGTACAGGGTGTAGATACCAACCAAGATTATTTATTTATTTATTTACTTTTTTCAATTTTTTTTGTTTTTTTTTGGCTCCAAGATTATGTGTATAGCCTAATACTGTCTACACTGACTAGGCATGAAAAATGGTATCTTACAGGGGTGAAAAACAGCTAAAGCCACGCCCAAATTGGTCTTCTTTAGGGGGTTTAATTCACCTCCCTATCATGTGGGAGTCCACTTGCCCCACCATGCACACGAAGCTTCCCCGGGCCAATTACCCATTGAGACAAAAACTGATACCACAGCTATACGTACCCCAGAGGTTCCCCTAGAACTTGAAGGGGTGGGGGAAGGGGTACCTTTTACCCATTGCAATACAAACTGGAGGTGGGGGTGGCACACCATAACCCCATCAAGCTAAGGTCAAAGAGAGCTTTGATGTGGCAAGTAAAGTTTATTAATCATAGTTTAATTATTATTGACTTGCAGGAAGTGGCTGAATATGTCTTTTTAGCAGTTTTCACATTAGAAGCTGTGCTAAAGATAATTGCTTATGGGTTTCTCTTCCACCCTGGAGCTTATCTTCGCAATGGATGGAATATTTTAGATTTTGTAATTGTAGTAGTAGGGTAAGTATTTCATTGTGCGAATTATTTGTCGGAAACATTAATTTTGTTGAAAAGAGTTGTATGTACATTGTCGTAACTGTAAATAAATATTGCGTTATTTTGATATGGAGCTAGTTCTCTAAAATTGCATCTGACGCAAAAAATATTTATTTTCAATTTATTGATTATAGAATTAATTTATAATAATATACAAGAATAAACTTTAAATTGGTACAATACAAGTTGGTGGATGCTGCATTATTAATGTGATTTTTTTTTGTATTTTTCCTTTTCAGAATAGCAACTATTTTAGTGAAGGCATTTTTGAGTTCAGGAAGTTTTGATGTGAAAGCTTTAAGGGCATTCAGAGTTCTCAGGCCGTTAAGACTGGTATCTGGTGTTCCAAGTAAGTTTCCCTGAAGATTTGTTGTTTGTCAACAGCTCAAGTTGAAACTAAGGGTTCTGTTTTCGCTTTTAAGCTAAAGACTTGAAAAAACTGTTGCCTAGCAAAGAAAATTCTAAGTTTTCAGAGGGAGATTATTACATGACAGGATGAGCTAGATGATGGGAGAGGGAATCATTCTATGGGGGGAGGGGAGGGGGAGAAGATATGCACAGAGAAGGAGAGTTGTGCAAGTATGCTATTCATAGGAAGAGTGGACTATACATTGCCTAGCAAAGAAAATTCTAAGTTTTCAGAGGGGGATTATTACATGACAGGATGGGCTAGATGATGGGAGAGGGAATCAATCTATGGGAGGAGGGGAGGGGGAGAAGATATGCACAGAGAAGGAGAATTGTGCAAGTATGCTATTCATAGGAAGAGTGGACTATACACTTGGGTAGGTACTTATGTATAGGAAGCAAGTCAGCTAGAGGATGGAACTGGGGACTATGTTCTCAGGAAGGGATTGTGCATGGGAGGGGCGACCTGGAGGAAGAAACTGTTCATGAGGACAGAGGGTTATTATGGATGGGAATTAAGGGACTATGTTATGAAGGAATGTCCTATATGCTTGGTAAAAGGTAAGGTAAAGTCTGTGTCCGAGCCATGAGGCTCATACAGCCGGAGCTTATCCCGGTTTCCGTAGCATTAAGCGACTAGGAGTATTGCTATTCCCCCCTGGATGGGATGCTAGTCCACCGCAGGGTTACCCCCCAGCAGTAAATTCGCCGGTACCCATTTATACACCTGGGTGGAGAGAGGCACTGTGAGAGTAAAGTGTCTTGCCCAAGAACGCAGTGCCCCGGCCAGGCCTCGAACCCGGGCCGTTCGACTCGGAGTCGAGCGCGCTAACCATTAGGCCACCGCGCCTCCCACATGCTTGGGGTGAGGGACTATGTGTTATGTGTTGGGGCAAGAACCTATGCTTATTGGAGGGGGGGGGGGGGGGGCTGCTACACTGTATGTACGTAGATAGTAGATGGGCAAGGGACCATTAATGGAGGAGAAGAGAACACATGTAGTATTGGGATAGAAGACTATGGTCTGGAGAAGAGACTAATGGATAAGGCAAGGGGACTATTTGTTTGGGTAGAGCACTATGTACATGGGGAAAAAGAACTTCAAATCAAAACATGCATCTTTGGGAAAGATGGCATTTGTTCAGGGACGGAAACCGCATGGAGAAAAATACAGCACTTGGACATTTGAACCATCCAGTAGTTTTTCTTATCTGTACATGGATAATTTACGGGAGGAACGTTTGGGGGGGGGGGGGTGGGGGGCATGTTTCCTTTTCGGAGGTCTGCTGAAATATCATATATATAAGATGCCTGCCAAAGGTTTACTGGTGTTTTAGTAGAAAGAGTAATTCTTCATCTGTTTTCATTTTCAGGTCTACAAGTGGTGTTAAATTCAATTATCAAGGCGTTGATACCACTGTTCCACATAGCTTTGCTGGTAGTTTTTGTCGTTATAATTTATGCTATTATTGGGGTGGAGCTGTTTATGGGACGTCTTCACAAAACATGCTACGAAAATGTAACAGGTGATTCTTCATGCATTTTATAAACTTGTTTGCATAATTCTATTGGACTGGATGTAATAAGGGTGTGGAAACTAAAACAGTTACTAGATTATTTGCTCTCAATTTCTATGGGGTATAGAGAGCCCTGGTAACTCAAACTCAGACGTTTTCATTTTCCTCGGATTTGACTTCACCTTTCCGTCATTTTTACTCGGCTTACTCGAAACTGAATTTTGTTTCCCTTGATCACAATTTGGGTCAAATTTACTCCGATAAGTTGAATTCTGGTTTTTGCAACTCGCCACAGTTGCCTATTGATTAGAGCAACAAACAGATCTTGTGTTTGACAGCCATTTTCCACTCTTATCATATATAAAAATGTATGGTCATGTTAGAGTTTCTGATTTGTAAGATACGTGAGTGTACTGTATACTGAAGTGCTGAAAAATCAGTAAACTATCAATTATTAACTTCAATTATTAATCATCCCTGATAACTCAAAACCCAGCTAGCTCGAATAATTATTTTTTTTTGTTTCCCTTCAGAGTTTGAGTTACCAGGGTTCTACCTGTATATAATTTGATTAACTTTGACTAAAGTTCATTTCTGACATCAGGTGCAGAAGCTTTGGAGGAATCACCCCCTTGCAGCTCTGGTAGTTCTGGGTTTCAATGTGATGCCAGTCAAGGACATGTGTGCGAAGGAGGCTGGGAAGGTCCTAATTTTGGAATTACAAATTTTGATAACATTGGCTTGGCTTGTATGACTGTGTTCCAGTGCATCACTCTTGAAGGCTGGACAGATGTATTATATATGGTGAGTTAGCAGGAGGAGCAAGGACAGTTCAGTAGTAAGAGCACTCATTCTCGTCCCCATAGCCCTTTCGTTTACGGTGGGCCCTGGGGACATAGGATTTTTAAACTAATTAAATTTTTTTTGATTGGCTGTTTGGAACAAAGAATTCCTAAATGGAAGTCGAAAACGTAACATTTGACTCTCTCTTTAATTCTTTTGAAATGTCATGACTGCATACATGAAAACTGGAAGTCCTGTGTCCCCAGAGCCCTTCGTTTTCTCGTGCCAAGGCTCAGCCGGCTTAGAGAAACGAAAGGGCTATGGGGACGAGAATGGAGAGCACTTGACTCCCACCAGTGTGGCCTGGGTTCGATTCCCGGACCCGGTGTTATGTGTGGGTTGAGTTTTCAGTCTGTTGTTGGTTCTTGTCCTTTCTCAGAGGGTTTTCTTTGGGTTCAGTTTTTCTCCCTCCGCAAAAACTAACACTTCTGAATTTCAATTCGATCAGAAACAGTGGATGAGGAGCGATTGCAAATTCCAATTTATTTATTATTAATATTATTTTTTATTATTTTATTTATTTTATTTTTAGGTGGCTTGCAGATCATGGTTGAATGATGTCTAAATCTAGGTACAAAATGTGTGCAGGGGGCTACATGTAGCTGTGGCACTTTTCACACATTATGGACCTTTCATGGAAGCAAAATAATTTTTCATTGCTCTGACAATGTGAAAAATCCTCGCTGCATTCATAGGTTTTACATTATTTTTATGTAGTTAGTTATATTGTTTACAATGTAGTATAACATACATGTACTAGGTACCGTATTTTCTCGATTAAACGCCGGGCCCCCAATAAACGCCGGGTCTCCAAGCTATATTTGAAAATAAAGCCCTTAAACATTTATTCAAGGTTTGATATGTTTTGGAAATAATGTCTTCATATGTGGCTGTCAAAAATAATAAATAAAAATCATTTCTTAGAAACATAAGGCTTGAATAAACTGCTGGAATCAAATAAACGCCGGCACTATCGGGCCTAGTTTGAAATAAACGCCGGGGGCGTTTAATCGAGAAAATACGGTATGTTGTTAATTAAGGCAATCAATGTATTTTTATTTTCCTTTAGATAAATGATGCAGTTGGCAATTCCTGGCCGTGGTTATACTTTGTCACACTTATCATCTGGGGATCTTTCTTTGTCCTCAACTTAGTACTTGGTGTTCTCAGCGGGTATGTGACCTATTTCCCTAACAGTATAGGTAGTAATGAGTGTAGAGTTCTGATAGCCATGCATTCAAAAAGCTCTAGTCCGTATTAAAAGCTATTTAGCAGTACTTTCATGTGGTATTGTTTGCAATGCTGTATTAGTCCGCTAAAAACGTAAGTCTTTCAGTCTAGTTAAGTCATAGCCATGGCTGCACATACATTTTAGACCTATGTTTTATTTTAGGAAAAGCTATCAGTGCGTGTATATGGATGTGGTTTAATCTAGATTGTGAAACTAATTTTGTTAAATGTTCTTTGTTTTACAGAGAATTTGCCAAAGAAAAAGCAAGGGCGCAAAAAAGTGGTGAGTTTCAAAAGTTTAGAGAGAAGCAACAAGTTGAAGATGCTTACAATGGTTATCTTGATTGGATTACACAAGCTGGTATGTAATTAAATTGTTAGATAGATAAAAATTAAGATAAATTGAAACAAAGTAAATATCGACCATTTTAATTTTTTAACTAAGACGTACATTGCAGCACGGTTGTCCGACAAAACAACAACAACAACAAATAAGTCATACGTGAAACGTTGAAATAAAAGCAACTTTACGACTTATGTACTAAGTTACAACCTCTTAAAGTCTTTTTGCAGCATTGTACTTCCTAGTCGGTGTAATGCATACGAAACAGTAGTCACATGTACACCTTTGTTAAACCTATTTATTTCCTTTGTTATGTTACAGAGGACATTGAAGGTGACAGTGAGAGCGAGAGTGGAGATGAGTCAAAAAGTTCTAGAAAAACTTGTAAGTACATGTAACAATTTAAGTTGAAGTATTTTATTTCTAAGTGTGATTAAGATCTAAATATGCACTAGAGGATGACGTTGTCTCACCTAATTCTTGTAAATGACATTAAACGAAATACAGGAAATTCTACAAAGCGAATTGATATTTTGTGGTTGCTAGAAGTGGATAATCATCTAAATAATGCTACGGCAACGAGAACGTCAAGAAACAAAGAATGACAAAAGGGTTAATAAACACAAAAATGGCTCTTCATGTGCTTTGAACAACTAGGTAGTACTACATATCTTAGCCTTCCTTTTCAAACACAACAACGAGAAATTAGTTTCGTCTCTCTTAAAGTCCAAAAAATCGACCTGCAAAATCTTTTGTCAGTATCTTCAGTTTACCGTCTTTAGGAATCCAAATTTGCAAAAAAATATTTGACATCGGAATTTTTTCGGTTGTATTAATGTTTAGATGATTTTTTTTTTCTAAACAAAACGTGGTCACAATGTCTCTTTTGCACTCACAGCAAGACATTCAAGAGGCGAGGATATTGAAATGATTGACAGAAATGAGAGACAGGACAGTACTACACAAGAAGCTCACCACGGATGGTGCCATAACGAAAAGTAAGACAAATGCTAAGTGGATTTTTCCAATGTTTTCACCGCCTGTTTCTCTTCTTTCCAAATTTCTTGCTGCTACATAAAGAATGTTGTGGGGGTTATAGTGACGTGCACTTAGCATCTATGCGTGTACGTTGTCGTGTTATCATCACCATAAACTAACTAAACTTACTAATAAACTAACTAATCAGGCTAACCGTAGTGCTATTCAAGCTTACTGGTCGCTATTCAGGCTTACTAGAGCGTTATACAGTGAAACCGGAGTGCTTTTCAGGCCAACTAGAGCGTTATTCAGGCTAACTGTAGAGCTATTCAGGCTAACCGGAGAGCTATTCAGGCTAACCGGACGTTATTCAGGCCAACCGGAGCGTTATTCAGACTAACTAGAGCGTTATACAGTGTACCTGGAGCGCTATTCAGGCTAACCGGAGTGCTATATTCAAGCTTACCGGAACGATATTCAGGCTGACTGTAGCGCTTTTCAGGATAACTGGGGTGCTATTCAGGCTAACCGGATTGCCTTTTAGGCTAAGTGGAGCGCTATTCAGACTAACCGGAGCGTTACTCAGGCTAACTGTAGCGCTATTCAGGCTAACCAGGGGTGGCTAACCGGAGCTTTATTCAGACTAACCGGAACATTATTCAGGCTTACTGTGGCGCTTTTCACGCTAACCGGAGTGGTTTTCAGGCTAACTAAGAGCGTTATACAATGTAACTGTAGCGCTATTCAGGCTAACCGGAGTGCTTTTTAGGCTAAGTGAAGCGTTATACAGTGTATAACTGTGTCGCAACTGAAGCGCTATTGAGCTAACCAGAGCGCTATTCAAGCTGACTGGGACGTCATTCAGGCTAACCGAAGGTCTGCAGTGTGCATTTGATGCACCCCACACTCAAACAAAGGAAACAACCATTTTAAATAAACACAACATAACAATTTTATGAAAATAATCTGAACTGGCAGGAGGGAGACCACTTACCGCAGTTGCCTATTTGCAAAGCGTGTCCGAGGAGTTAAAGACTTTAAAACGCGCGACCTCCGGCTTACAAGAGAAGCGCTCTAAACCACCCGGCCTCTTTGCCTCCTGTGTTTCTTGCTTTATTCCGATCCAGGCGGCCGTTTCCGAAGGTCCCAAAAAGTTTCGCACCCGGAAAGCCATAGCAAAACCTCAAACGTTATGATTACACGAGCTGACTTTCTTCACACATTTTTAATACGAACAGAGGTTCCCTTCATACAATGTTTAAGGCCTATGCACTTCTCTGTTTTTAAGATACAGATAACCAAAAATCTCTTTACGTGCATCGAAAAGTTTCCGGGGCTTTCGAGAAACGGACCCCTGCTGACGTCATTGTTTACCTTTTGCCTCGCACGACTTTGCGTAGAGAAGGCATCATGCTATATACGAATTGACTCCAGATGCTTAAAAAACTTGTGAAACTTAATAATAGGCAAAATTTTCAGCTCTTGCGTGTAATACAGTAAAAACCCGCGTGTAAGAACCTACTTTTTTCAGAGTTTGGCAAAACAGGTTATTGTATTATGAGGTACTTATTGACAGTTTAGGCTAAGTAGGTTCTTAATTTCTACAGAGTAGACATTGTTGTTGATCATCAGAAAATAGTATAATAGTATAAAATCATTATAAATATTTATTAATGTGCCCATATTGCCAGAAGTCCAACAACATTAATTGATCAATGATACAGTACTGTTGTTTCATAGTAACAGTTCAAATTCAACATACATTGTGCATTTTGAGGTTCATCATTTAAATTTTCTAAACTCTCGATCACCTTAGTTTTTGGTTTTTGGTAAAAAAATATAAATTAAATAGTTAAACCCCACATATAAGAACCTGTTGGAATTTGTTTGGCTAAACAGGTTCTTATACTTGGGGTACTAAAAAGCAAATTTCTGCCAGAAGGTTCTTAAATCCCTAGGTTCTTACACGCGGGTTTTTACTGTATTGAAGGAGATATTAGCTTTCAAAAACTGCAAAACTTTGTGTGCAAAAGCGCTAATGAGCCCATACATTCTTTGTTAAAGTTTGAGTTTTGAAACCGGCATCACAGAAAAAGTGTTTATTGCCAACGAGTCAGGCCTTCTGGAAGACCAGAAGGCCTGACGAGGCGGCAGATCATAGAGCCGCGAGAAGATTTGTATGTGCGAAAAAAATCTCACAAACGCTCCAAAATGAAGAGTAATGTAAGTAATGTAATGTAATGTAAGGTAGATCGTGACGACACAATGTCTGATGTTTTTTATAGCCAATCTGCTCAGCAGAATCTGTTCAGCACGTGCACACTTTGTTGTAGTTTGCCCAATCAGCGCGCTACTAATTTGGTCAGCGCGTGCATGATGCATTGGCAACTAAAATTCCCAGACAAGATGCGTCTCAGATAACAAAGAGGTTTCAAATCTGTTCGATTGTAAAAGCCAAAATTCCCGAACTAGACATTGAAATACGAAAGAAACTTGGATTAAACTTAATTTCATTTAAGATGCAGGCAAGAAATGCTTTCCAAATCTTCAAAATTTCCAAAGCTTCAAACATTTCGAAGTCATACAAATTTGCATGCGTAATAGGCCTTATTCGTATTCCCCGACGGCCCTGGGGCGAGAGCCTTCTAAACATGAATGCGAGGCTAATGCGGGGTACTTTGCTCGAAATTGGAAAGAAACGTATGGAAAATTGCAACTGGGTTGCCGAAAAACCTTAAAAATTATAAACGCTTTGAGGATCTTGAGCTAGGAGGTGATCTGCAGGCTAGAGAGATACCAGTGTCAATCAGAAAAATTAGAAGAACTGATAGAATTGACCGAGAAGGCTAACAAATTTTCCTTGAAGTAGTCGAATCGGGGGAGTGCAAGTCAGTCATCGAGTCGCAAGGTAATAACCCCATTCTGTTAACGTTTGTTTTGATTGTACATCCGACTTACCAAAGGCAATAGACTTAACTTGGAGAGATTTGTATTGCTATTATTTAAAAAAATAAGAATAAATGTCTGAAGGCATGCTGCGTATTGACTACATATTTTGATCGGCATATTGATAAAAACAACTGAACGAAATGGCGCATTAATTATTTACAAATTCGTTTGCTGTTAAATGCTCTCACTGTTTAGTTAAAAGAATAGCTTTTAATTTCACTGAACTGATTTCTTTCACATTTTGACTGCTATTTTTCTTTGCTGCTGCCAAAACGTCTTTAAAAGAACTAGTAAATTTAATTAATGTTCTCGAACACCGGTACATGCAAACTGGCTAGAAAGACCTAAAAATCACAAGATCTAAACTTCCAAATTCATTTCGCCCCTAAATCATCGAATGTTCGAATAAAAGATAATTTTCTTAGCTCAGTTAAGTGAGAATGTCGATAGTTTAATGATCATTTAATATTCTTTCACGAAAATGGTCTGAAACAGAACTGGATGTTTCAGATTAAAATCTCGCACGCACATCAAGATCGGCAAACTCACTTAATTACAAAGCAATAAAATACAAATTCGTTTTGAAGCTAACTACACACAATTTTTGAGTAAAAGGCTAGATTTTCATTTGGCTCAAGTGATGCTGTTAATCGTTTCACGCTCATTTCATGCTCTTGCAGTGAAAAAAGTTATCACAGCGCTACAGTAGCTATTGTTTAAAAAAATAAACAACTGAGATTGTGTGCGTGATCAAATTTAATATAGCAAGTTCCCTCTTCTGAACCCCTTTCTAAAATAGCAATATAAATATCCTCAAGGAAAGTTTAATCCCTCACTTAAGTCGGATATACACTGAAAGTAAAAATTACAGATTAGCTGGAAACATAACCTGGTGTTGAAGTTTACTTCGCAAGTATTGCTGACTCGAAACCGTTCCCGACGATTCAGTGTAAATTTGTTAGCCTTCTCGGTCAGTTCTACCAGATCTTCTAATTTTTCTGATCGACACTGGTATCCCTCTAGCCTGCAGATCACCGACTAGCTCTAGATCCTCAAAGCGTTTATAATTTTTAAGGTTTTCGGCAACCCAGTCGCAATTTTCCATATGTTTCTTTGCAATTTGTGCAAAGTACCCCGCATTAGCCTCGCATTCATGTTCAGAAGGCTCTCGTCCCAGGGCCGTCGGGGAATACGAATAAGGCCTATTAAGTTAGGTCTGGCTAAGAAAACAACACGGATTTGGTTTCGTGGTGATTTTATGGATCAGAAGAGAGCTATTTAGAGTTTTTTTTTTCGTTTCTCGAATTTAGAAAATAAATGCCCTATACTTCATGTTTTTCCTGGATTGTCCGGCGTTTTTTTCTCGGGCAACCGGGCGTTTAATTTTCCTAAAAGCTGTAACAAAACAACGTGACATTTGAAACGTCACGCATTGTGCGTGATGAATTATTCTCGGAACGGTGGTAGTATAATAAAATAAACTTGTTCCATCTTTGGCCACACAACTTGTTCGATCAGGGATTTACCTTTTAAAACCTCAAATTTTTTGGATACTTATGTGTTGAGTGGATTTTACTGTAGTGTGGGAAGTTTGAATTGATTTGTTTTGACAAATTTTGTAAATGTTTACTTTTTGTTCGTAATTTATTTTCCGAGTTCAGTGGCTCATAGCCACTTTGATTAAGACCCATAGGACTTTAAAACAGCGGAAATCTTTCCAAATAGCGGCATCGAACAACAGTGGCTTGAAACTCTCAAATAAAATGGATTTTACAAAATTTCTCAATAAATCTTCACTACTTTGGTATCATGTAGAACTCCTTTCTCATTTTATTTAGCTTTCACAAAATCGCATTTTATTCCATAAACATTCAAGATATTCAAAGAAAACGCGAAATGTTTATTGATCGGACCAAAATCATAAAGCTTACTTTCAGCCAAACATTTACGATTATCCTCCCTTCTTCTCTCCCGTTGTACTCGTTGGCATTTCTACCGATAGGTACCACTAGTATAAACTGGGCTCAAATTTAAAGCAAAAGTTAATTTTTTTTTCTATATTCAGAATTGATATTTTTGTCGCTTGACCAGAAACTGAAACGCTCTGCTAATGAGGCAAACGTTGTAAACAAGGATAACCCTTAGGCTATTCCTGATTCCCCTTTCTTTATTTTCTATCCCTGCAATTCTTCCCCCCCCTCCCCTTTGCTTTCTCAACGTATTGTCACATATCAAGTTGATTTTTATTTTTTGTTACAGGAAAGTATTAAAGAAGTGGCATCATCGTGCCAGAAGAGAATTGCGTAAAGCTGTCAAAACGCAAGCTTTCTACTGGATCGTTATAGTAGTTGTATTTTTAAATTCACTGACATTAGCGTTGGAACATTATGACCAACCTGAGTTTTTAACTCAATTTTTAGGTAAGTTGATTTCCTTTTCCACAAGATTGACTCAATGTACGTCACATTACATAAAGTTCAGTAAAAAGGAGATTGAAGGGAATGTGTCACTGCTAAATTTAGTCTATTTTTACTTATAAATTTGCCAAGCATATATACTCGCTGTGAAACGTCATGTTAGGGAAGAATTACTTCTATGGATCTATATAAATGACATAAACATATCTTTATTTCAAACAAATTTGTCCCCCAGGCTTTAAAATTAAAAGTTACAAATGAACAAGATTAACTTTGAAAACTCTTCAGCCTTAGCTATCAGTTTTTCAAAAACCCATATCGCAAACTGTTTTAATCATTGTATTTGCTGTGTTATTGAAATGTTCCTGGTTATTTTTATATTTCAGGCAATTTGGCGGCCATTTTCTTAGGTCAAAATTTGGCAAAAATCCGTGACACAGTTCATTTTAAGGAGAGGGGAGGGGCCGGGGGGAGGTGAATAGGGGTATGCAAATCCGCCACTGTTTTCGTTCAAATCCGAATCCGCATTCCTTGAAAACTTTGTGTGGTATAATTCCCCTGTAACAGACAGGAGATATTGTTATGCCAAGTTTCGCTTCATTGCTTGGTATTGCGACAATACCCCCAACATACCGACGAACACAGACCAAAGCGATCCGAATTCGATTAGTAAACACGATCCAAACTTCCTGACATGAAGAGTCCGGAATCCGGGCCAAAATTCTCAGCTAATCGGCGATCCGCTGTATTTTCGAAATCCGCGAATCTGCTCAATGTATCGCTAAAATCCTCAAACCTTGCGCTTTTCAAGGCCAAATTCGTTCATCCGTTTGAATTCGAGTGCTAACCGGAGTCACTGTGTTACATTTGTAGACGCTGTATTTTAATTGTACTATGCCTGGCTTCCCATATATGGGTACTAGCGAATTGTTAGGGAACCTGGTGAAACACTGGGGGGAGGGGGGGGGGAGCTTTTTTTACTTCACAACTACTTTCAACTTGCTTTCTTGATTGGTAAGTTTATTTGCGCGATAAAATTGCGAAAATTAAATGAACAAGTTTCGACAAATTATGCAAAATCGCGAAAATTTAACGCCGCCCTTCCAAAATCGCTATTTCAATGTCGTGAAATTATCATGTTGTAAGGTGAAATGTAACTAAGTCAAAGGTTTTGATGTCCTTTTCACGTCCAATTTGTATCTTTAACTGACAGATATTTGTTATTTTCTCTTTCAGATATAGCGAATAAATTATTTTTAGGAATATTTACTATTGAGATGATTATCAAGATGTACTGTCTAGGATTCCATGGCTATTTCGCGTCGCTTTTCAACAGATTTGACTGTTTGGTAAGTTGGTGATTTAAAACATTACGTTAACTCTTTCGTTACCAAGAATACTAGCTTAAAATTGAAAATGAAAGTTCATTTTGAAATATAATAAAAAACGAATCGTACCACATGGAAGTACCGCTCTCTAGTTTTCATTTGAATGGTCACACACTAGGGTTTCAACCACAGACTTAAACGTTAGAACCACCTTGTACAGCATAATACACAGTACCACATAAAAGTACTGCCCAATTGCTTTCATTTGAATGGTCACACACTAGGGTTTCAACCACAGACGTTAAAGTTAGAACCTCCTCGTATGTACAGCATAATAAACAGTACCACATGAAAGCATTGGCGAGGGCCCCCAAGCCTGCCAGCTATCAAAGTCGATAGAAACCGTTAGCGAGTCTAATATTTTTAGCATAACTGAGTGCATAACCAATATTTTAGACACGAGTCTAGAACATCGATAAAAATGATTTCTACGGCCTTGTTTAAAACTTTTCGGCAACAGTGTATGCAAAATGAAATAGCGCGCGCGCGTTCCATTTTATTTTATTTTAGCATAATTTAGTCGGAGCCAGTGAGAAATGTTCAGAGAATCGTTGGTAGCGTTTGTTTCTTGACATTAAAGTTTTTAAATCTTTCTTCTCAGGTTGTAATTAGTAGTTTGTTGGAGCTGGCCATCACAGAAGCATTGAAACAGCCTCCGATTGGAATCAGTGTTCTTCGATGTATTCGTCTGCTTAGAATTTTTAAAGTAACTAGGTAAGGATTCTTTGCTTTCTTGTTTGCACTACTTACAAAATTTCGAGAGACTGGGATTCAGCGAGTGCGCAAGGATTTCTGGGATTGCTTGGACAGAGAACAAAGTCATGTCTGGTCGAAGAGTTCCTCCACAACAAAAATACTGTAACATGCAATTGATGTGTTCCTATTTACACTTTAAACTTTCCCAGACGAGCTTTTTCTGACAAATAGATGTCTCTTTTCGCGCGTGCATCTGATATCCTGCTCTCTCAAGAGTCGTCTGAGAAGCGTGCCAAAGAATTCCATTCTGATGACGTATCTCTACTAGGATCTCTATAATGTCTCTGATTGGTGCTACTTGGCGCGAAAATTCAAAATCGAGCAACAACCAATCAGAAACACGCTGTAGAGGTACGTCATCAATATGGCGTGTTTACATGATAAAACTGCGAGTTCCATGACTTCGTGATTTCGTACTGCGTTTACATGTTTATACGTGTTTTATCGTCATCCCGAGTTTTTATGACGAAAAATACGCATGCGATATCTATAAAAGTCTACTAAGAGACTGACTTTTTCATACTGAAACGAGTGGTTGTTCATCGTTTACATGTTACTGGCGCGAAGCTTTGTACCGGAACGAAAATCTCGACCCGGTACGGCAGCCAGGGGTGAACTCGCACCGGTATGACTTCGTTCTGGTATGACATTTTGTTCTGGTTTCATGTAAACAAATACAGAGCCACAAGTGAAGAGGGAACCGGGATGAACTTTTACCGGTGTAAAAATCATTCCTGTACTATGTAAAATAACCTTGACGGGGGGATAAAACAAAGCGCGTAAGGGGGCTGTCTAGTCTTAAACTGCATTCAAATACGCTATCAACATTCAGTAACTACGTTCGCGCGAGTAAGTTCAATTTCATTATGATGTCGGAAAAAATTAGCATTAAGTCAGACACTCAAATTAAGAAATTTGCATGTATCAGTTAGGCTACTAATTACGTCAGCGTGACTCGAGGTATGACTTACTTGACTTCAAGACTACATGATTGCATAACTTATTTCGATGTTTGTTTTGTTTCAGGTACTGGAGTTCACTTAGTAATTTGGTGGCGTCGCTGTTAAACAGTATGAGGTCTATCGCTGGTCTTCTGTTGCTTCTTTCTTTATTTATGCTTATCTGCTCACTTCTTGGAATGCAAATCTTTGGTGGAAAGTAAGTGGAACTTTAATTAACCTGGTTTTATTAGCACAAAACTGTTAATTACTTACGCTCGCTCGCTCGCTCGCTTGCTCGTTCGTTTGTTTGTTTGTTTGTTTGTTTGTTCGTTCGTTCGTTCGTTCGTGCGTGCGTGCGTACTTGCTTCCGTTCGTTCGTTCTCGCGTATGTTCGTTCGTTTCGTGCGTGCGTACTTGCGCTCGTTCGCGGGTTCGTTCGTTCGTTTGCGCGTTCGTTTTTTTTCGTTTGTTCGTTTGCTCGCTCGCTAATTCGCTAGTTCACTTGCTCATAAAATAGTAAAAGTACGCTAAGCCACAATCTGCTGGAAAAACTTGGTTCATCTTCTTGATGGTTTCTTTTCCATTTCTGTTTCCTTGTAGGTTCAATATAGATGAAGACCAAATTCCACGCAGCAACTTTGATTCTTTCTGGAGAGCGCTTATCACAGTTTTTCAGGTGAGAAGAGGTCAACAGTCGTTAGAACTGCAAAAATCTATTGATCCCGCGATTAATTATGACTAGGGCTACTAAGTAACGAGCACAATTTCTGTTGCGCACTTGATGCACGTGCCAAATTTCAGAATTCTGATTGGACGAAAAGCCTTAGAAACTCTTCATGCATTTAAAAGAATTTCTTTTGAGAAAGAAGTAAACCTAAATTTTTCAGGTTTTGTACTTTTCAATCTTGGCCATATCGTTTCTTTTTTATTTTTATTGACTTTTCTGTGATTTTGTTCCCCAGAACTTTTTTCCCAAATAAAGACAATTATGTAGGCCGCAAAAAGGGAGTTTTCAAAGACATAGCGACCCCCACCCACCCCTGCATGTTGTTTGATCGTGCTTTAATCTTGCTGCCTTTTCTTGTCAACAGATTCTCACAGGGGAGGACTGGAATGCTGTCATGTATGATGGTATTCGTGCGTGGGGTGGTATTGGAGAGGCAGCCTCAGCTATTGCCATCCTGTACTTCATCTTTCTTGTCGTTGTTGGAAACTGTATCCTTTGGAGACATAACTATTCTGTTTTGAAAACTTTGATGTTTATCTTGAAAAATGCTGTAGTCACTTTTATGGGCCGCTATTTGGGTGGTCTATAAGAAATGTCCCTCTCGAAAATGACCCCACCTGCACCCCTCCCCCGCAAAATTACTGACGCACCCCCTGCCCCAGTATTGAGCTTGTTTAGTTATTGATTTGGTTTCTTTAAAGCTTTTCCTTGCAGTATTCTTACATACATCTAAAATGTTTTAACCACAAAATTCCTGTCCGAATAGAAGCCCACCTCTGCTGCCCCCTCTTCTGTTTGTGGGCCCCTTCTGTACGACTTGATCTCTGTTTCACAATATTATGTTTAGACAGTTTTCCATGTGGTCTTCTCGCGTGCATCTAAAAGTTTATGAACGTTTTGTCCCTTCCTTATAAACCCAGCCACAGCCGTTTTTAAAACGGAAAATAACTCTCCTCCCACTTCCCCTCAAACTCAAAGGCGTTCGACAAAATATAAGCCTAGAAAGCTCTTATTTCGTAATTTTATTATATGTTACCTCGCTGTTGTAAGCAAATTTTTGTGAATTTCTTTTGGTTTTGCCGTAATGTAGCATCACCCCTCCCCTTAAGGGGTGGGTACGGCTACACGAACACCGCTATGCGGTCTTCCTTGACTTTTTTCAGATATCCTTCTTAATGTATTCTTGGCCATTGCCGTCGACAATCTGGCCGATGCCGAGAATTTAACAGAAATGGAAGAAGAGAAGAAAAGAAAGAAGGAGGAAAAGAAGCAAAAGGAAGCCTTGAAAATGAAAGGTTCCATGGAGTCGCAGAGCAAACTGGACCAGGATGGAAATGTGGTGCCCAATCACAGTTCAGCCTCACGGTCAAACATGTAAGAGCTGACGTTTTGTGTGCGAGGAATGGGGAGGTCAATAATGCGACTCCGCTGCAGTCTGAAGAACGAGTAGATTTCGCGCCTTAAAATTTCTTCGAATAAATGGATTGAGCCCGGGTTTTTTGTCAGAGGTGTTGCTAAGCAGCATGACGTAGTACCCTTGTGGCGTCACAATGACGTGTAGCCCTAGTATATATATTGTTAAAAAATAGGTTCCTTGCTGTCTTCAGTCTAAAGCCGTGTTCACACTTTGTGCCCGAGCACTGGAACCTGAGCACCGGCAAAAATAGCGCCATGTTCAGACACAGAAACCAAGCATGGGGGCCGGTAGCGTGGGTACTTGGAAAAATAGTAAGTTCACATTAATTTTAGTGCCCAGCGAGAATCGTACTCGAGTACCGTGTCCAGGCACTTAAGTGTAAACGCAGCCTAATACTTATACCCGGAATTGACTTCTACGTGAAGCTCGTTTCAAGGCTTACTTTTTGTTCGCTTGAGTGTTTAATGCTCAGAACTCAAAGAAATGTCTCATCTTCGAGAGCGAGAGTCACGTTGCAACCAATAAACTTTTTTTCTTTTTCTTCCAGAACATTAGACAAGTCCACGCAAGAACTTCATTCTACAGGAACTTTAAACGGGAATGGTGTTGCAAGAGTAAGTTGAAAACGTTGTTGTGAGCTTCTGTGCTGTTCTTTTAGTCACTCAATTTTGCGTGTCACTTGTTTTTCTCTCTTTCCCCAATAAGATCGTAATGTAAACTAAAGAAATGACCCTCGCAGTGAATTTGTAATAAAAGAAATTGCAAAGAAAGAAGCCCGAAAAATTCAGTTCTTGCTGAATTAAGTTTAAATTGATAAAAGCCCAGCACATCTTTTTCAATCTTTTCATGTTTTTTGCTTATTTTTTGTTGTGGTAGATAAATCAAAAACCTTTTTTTAACAATTAATCCTACAGACAGCGTCCCACACTGACATTGAGGCCCAGTCATCAGACCATTCCGAAAGCGGAGGATCGAAAACTGCCATGAACAGTGAGTTTTGCGGCTTTTGTCCATCCAACGGTGTCTTCATCTTTGCTTTTTTTCTTATCTTTTTTCTTGTTCACTTATGTTTAAAGAGGCTTTGTCTTTACATGTATAATGTGCGCATTATAAATATTAAATTATTAATTATTATTATTATTCCAGATTGAACAGCCACAATTTATCTTGTGTCGCGAGAAACCTAAAAATAATAGCCCATTTTATTGAAAATTTCTCGTTAAAACGAGTTTCCTTGGCTGCGAGTGGCTCGAATGGAAATAGATTGCAACTTGAAAGTTAAAGCTCAACTTTTCAAGTTATTTCCGCGCGTCTTCAAAAATCGACATTTATAGTCGTAGCTTGATTTCTATCCGCTGATTAAGATGTTTTTCATGGGTTAAGTTGCCTACTGGTAATTTCAGAACAGTTTAGACCAAACAGCTGCGAAATCCGTGTGACGCGGCTCCTTTAACGTGTGTGTTTGTCATTTTAGACAACAATGAAAGCGCAAGTGGTTCTTCTACTGTGGATATAGACAAGGCACCCATGCCTCCAGAGTCCGCACTTTTTATTTTCTCGCCAACTAACATGTAAGTATTAGAGCACTTTGCAAATAGTTGCCGCGAAATCGGCACCAAAGTTAAAGTATGCAGCCGGTGTCAAGCGCGGGAAAACATGAAACATGTGTCAAACGCGGGAAAACACATAAACGGTGCCAGGCGCGGGAAACATACAAACGGTGCCATTGCGCGCGGGAAACATGCAACTGGTACCATGCGCGGGAAAACATGCAACCCATGCAAACCGTGGGAAAACAAGAATCCGATTCCAGCTTCGGAAAACATGTGTTAGCCGAGTCACAAAACGAAAACGACCACGTTTTTACTTTTGACAATCAATCGAAAACAGCTGAATTATATTGTTATTGTTCCTTTTCAGAATCCGTGTCATCTGCTACAAGATCGCCACCAACACGTACTTTGTGAATTTCATTCTGTGCCTCATCATAATTAGCAGTATATTGTTAGCGGCTGAAGATCCACTCAATGCTAGTGCAAAGAGAAATCAGGTACGGTCTCTTAAGGCTCAAAAGCTCAAAATAGCAACTCTTTTTTTATTGTCATGCAATTCTCTCGCTGTAGTTCTTGGAACTTGTCAATAAAATTGTTTTCCCTAGTTGACGATTTTCTTTCTCCCTTCCTTTTCTGCTTGACAATGTAAGGCTAATTCAAAATACATTTTACTTGGCAGTTTTATTAGAAAGGGTGGACACGTTTTCGGTTTTATTTTTCGAATTCTACATGAATGCCCGATGATTGGGGCTCGTTACATACGCGACTTTTTTTGCTGTTCAGAAACGCCCCGTAAACAACATTTACGTATTCCAATAAAATCCTTTCTTTAGGAAAATTTGCCTTTTTGTGCAAAAGTAGTCTGTAGATAGCTTTTATGCGTTTACAGGCAAGGCATGGTGCTTATCAAAGCTTTAATCGTTTTGTTGCTAACATACCTTTTTCCTCTCTTAAAGGTTCTCAACTACTTTGACTATTTCTTCACTTCCGTCTTCACTTTGGAGATTCTTTTCAAGGTAACACAAGCTCTATAGGTTTGGGCTGTTAAGTCGCGGGTGGTAAATCTCTGTCACATCGTCCGAATTTTTTTTCTTTCGAAAAGGAATGGTTTGAAGATTTTTATGAAATGTGGACGACTCTTAGATTAATTTTTGTCCTTATTCTCTTTCAGTTTATTGCCTATGGTCTTATTCTTCACAAGGGTTCCTTCTGCCGCAGCGCCTTCAATCTACTGGATTTATTAGTCGTATCTGTTTCTGTAATATCAATCGTCCTAAGGTAAGTCCGACCCGTCCTAAGTGTTTCAAAGTTATGATATAGTTCCTTCGACGAGCCTGTTTGGGTGCGAAATCTTTAGTATAGCGTCACTAAAATGAGTAAATCGGTAAGGTAAGATTGATACTCTTGAGCATTAGAGAATAATTGTAGAATACACCATTTTAGACACCAAACTACAAGAAAAGCATTACCGTGGAATTTCGAAAGTAGTACACCCCGTGTGTAGCGACCAAATGAGAGTTACGGTGGTCTTTCATACAAAGCTTATAATGGTTACGACACCCCATTGTAACTCTAAAAAAACAAGAGAAATTCTAAACCTCTGAAAAACTAGTAGGGAGCATTTGTGAAGCTAACGATGCTTCTGACAGTAACAAACCTCTCAGGAATTTCATTTCAGTTGCGATAATTAATTTTGTCTTTTTTCAGAGATTCGCAGTTTTCTGTGGTGAGAATTCTCAGGGTTCTAAGAGTGTTAAGACCTTTGAGAGCGATCAACAGAGCCAAAGGTCTAAAGGTAAGATAAACAAACCAACAAGCAAAACAAACTACCTGTCCCTCTTTGGTAATTCTTAAGCTCATTTCGTTTCCTTCATATTTCCATATGAATTTCGTTTAACCGTCTCTGTTATTCCTTCATTTCCACAGCATGTAGTGCAATGTGTTTTTGTAGCCGTCAAAACGATTGGGAACATAATGCTTGTCACGATGCTGTTCCAGTTTTTGTTTGCTGTTATTGGAGTTCAGCTATTTAAGGTAAGATTCTGTGCTTATGTATGCAATATGTCACATAAGTAGATATGCTTCTTTCAGGCCCTGTCCACACTGATCCGGGTAAATTTGATAACGCATCTTTTTTTTCTCTGGATAGGCCAACCGTTGAAAACGCACTTGTGTGGACGGCGAAAACGGGCGAAAAGTCTTGTGATCTCTGTCAAAACAAAAGGTTTATTAGCTCTACAATAGCTCTGTGCATGCGTTGCAATGATACGTGCGATGAAGCGTATCGTTTTCAAATTTATCCGGATTAATGTGGACAAGGCGGGGGGGGGGGGGGGGGGTACTCCGGGATCAAAGTGACGGGGTTGATCGAATGGAGGCAAAACTCAGGACCCCAAAAAATCCCTAAGTCTCCCGACATTACCCAAAAAAGTCCCTGGACCAAAAAAAAAACGCCCAAAAAAATCCGTAGTCAAATTACCCCTAAATTGCCAAGGTCGCGCCAAGGCACTTTAGTGTGATTTTAATACCCAAAAATAATCCCCTATCAAGGCTGCTGCCTAAGGAAATTTTTAGGAGCCCTTCGGGCTCCTAACTTCAAAATTTAGTAGCCCAAGCCATTATGTTAGGAGCCCAGCTAAAGTTGCCGAAGACAAATCTGGGGGGGGGGGGGGGGTTACCTAGGCAAATATGTGGTCGACTATGTGGCCTAGGAGAGGGGCCCAGGGATTGAACCTTCCCCCAACATTATTGCTATAGCTATAATATACCCGAATGTCCCCTAGGGGTACTCCCTATAGTGGACTACCGTATTTATTCGATTAAGCGCCCTGGGCGCTTATTAAATTTTTGGATCTTGAGGGTGGGCGCTTATTCGAGGCTGGGCGCTTAATAAATTTTCACCATTTTTTGCAAGTAGTACGTTTATTTTGCAAGAAAACAATGTATTATAATTAAACGTGAAGGTGTACTTAAGCTGAATTTTAAATGTTCATTAAAAAACTTTCAGTAAAAAAATAAAAAATTTTGGTCTTCGGGATAGTCTCTTTGTATTACTTAGTCAATTTTAATCTCAACATCAACAATAATCAAAATTCCTTTTATGCCCTCATTTTAGGAGGGTGGGGGTGGGCGCTTATTCGAGGCTGGGCGCTTATTGACTTTTCCTACCTATAGGGTGGGCGCTTATTCGAGGTTGGGCGCTTAATTGAATAAATACGGCCTGGAGGCTCCATCTAACAGGGATACCTTTTTCAGGCTCCAGGTATATAAAAGGGTGGGGGGGGGGGGGGCACTCCCATACATGAGCTATATAGGTATGTGCCGCTGTGAAGAGTATGGTTTTCAAGCAGTTTAGTCTGGGATAGGGTATAGAAATTTCAGAGAGTTTTGGTCTAGAAAAGGGTAGCATTTGCCGGGAAACCAATCGACGGTATGACGAATATAGTCCAAAAACTCGGAAGAGAAAGAGGCTTTCCTAAATGTAAATAAAATCATCGCGGCATCGTTGTTCACAGATGGTTTTCAATTAAAACACTGATAATGATACAGTTCTAACAAAATGCAAGTCTGGGATAGGGTAGGGATTTTCAGTGTCTAGTCTAGTATAGGGTTGCAAAAATCAGCTGAACATGGTCCGGTATAGGGTAAGGGCTTCAAATTCTCAGCGGCACACCCCCACCCAAAAATATACCGGGTGCCCCCCCCCCCCGGGGGGGGATTTCATGAGTTGCAGACTATACAAAAGGGGAGGGAAAACTGGTTTTAAAGTATTAAAAGAACCCTTCATAATGCTTGAACAGACCCACCAAATGATCAAGTCATTTAATAAGTCTTTTAAAGTGTTATTATTCAAGTGAAAAATAAGTAAAAAGATGTAGTATTCCTTTTGTTGGTATGTGAAAGGGGTGTCATCTTCATGAGGGGGCATATGGTTTCTAAAAGGGTAAGGGGCGCTTTTACATACCAAAAATGGCAACCTCGTTCATGAGATCCTGGGAATGAGGTTACAGAAAGGGTATATAAAAAGGGTAAGGGTACCCTGGGGCAGAGTCTCCCCATAAAACTGTTTTTTACTCTGCAGCAACCTAAGAGACCCAGAGAAAAGAAGTTTGATAAGTCATCAATATCAGCAATATATATTATCTCTCCCCTCTGTGGGTTAAATCACTAGCTGGGCAGGGAGAAATAAACCAACAATGAAAACTGGGATGCATTTAGTTGAAAGCACGAACGATTTATTCATTAATTTGTTAAGCCAGTGCCAGTCTGAGTGCATTTCATGTACTTTCATTAGTTTTTTCACATAGAAAATCAATGAGCATGAAGCAGGAAAATCCAGTTCAATTAATATTTTAGTAATCAAGGTTAAAAAAGAAGCAATAATTTAGAAAAAGGCAATAAGAAGTCAAAAACACCTGTGTAAACACTTTAATTAAGTTATGATCTTATCTTTGTTACATGATAACCAGTTGACAAAAATAGAACAGAAAATTTAAATTGTGAAAACACTTCAAATTACTTAACTCATCAAATAAGTTGTTTATAAAATTAATGTAGTAACAAAAGCAATTCATTTTATTCAAACTGAACATCTGAGCAGGCAAAAAGAATTGAGGTTTCCAGCACAAAAATTTGCTAGTTACGGATCAATGCCCGAGAATGCTCCTCATTATAAATGCGAAAACATGAAACAGTTCGTTGAAAATAACAACCTTAGTCCACAAAAAAGCGGCAGCAGATATGAAATGTCACATGAAAAGAAAGAGGCATACACTTTATGTTCATTCTAAAGTTAAGCGTTCAATGCTTTATAGATTAAGCTGAATTACATGTAAAACACGCCACGTAAGTTTGTGTACACATCACGATATTTGCACGTTGTTTTACGTAAGTTTAAGCCTGTCGGAAATGTTTTCGTATCAAGCGTTTGCAGATTAAAATTATTTCAGACCTGATCCATGACTGTAGTAGCAAACAGATAGATTTCACTTTTGTATCCGTAAAATATATTTCTTCAGATTCACTTCGAAAATTCTCCGAAACGACAACGAAGCAAATGAAACGTAATCCAGAACATAACACATTCCATATTTGGAAGTTAGACCCAGTCCTAAACACTTGAAAGCGAATGGTTTTCGAAGTTGCTAAATTTTGCAAAGACACGTCACGTACTTGATACGCTAAAGGCGAACAATTTTAGCATTTCCGTTTAAAATGAAGCAGTTTTTTGTTTTAAATGGGATTTTTTATGCCAATGAAACAAGGTTACAAGGAAAATGAAGTCAAAGGATGGGAGTGGAAGATCAATGTTTTGGCGCCCATGCGGGCTCCTTGAACAAAAATTCAGTCGCCCGCACTCGTAACTTAGGCGCCCCTGGCGACCGGGCGCCCGTTAGGCAGCAGCCTTGCCTATGTAAATCAAGTCACCCAAAAAAATACCTGTCAAATTCTCATTCCCAAAAAAATCCCGGAATCGAAAATTTCGACCCCCAAAAAATCCTTCGCACATCCCCGTCACTTGGATCCCGGAGTACCCCCCCCCCCCCTGGGGACAGGGCCTCAGTTTAGTTAATTCCCGCCAGAGGGACGTCTGAAATTTGATTCAAAGTATCCCGTACCGATGACGTAACCCTAGAGAGATCCGTGTGTTGTCCCTGATTGGTTGTTGCTTGGTAATAAAATTTTGCACGTAAGTAACAACCAATCAGAGACCTTTTACGAATCTCTTTGGAGCTACGTCATCAGCATGGAGGCTTGGCCGAGAGGCACTATGGTAGTGAAGTGTTTAACTAAGAACACAAGGCAGTGATCCCGGCCTTGGCTCAAACCCGGACCGCTCGATCCGAAGTCCAGCGCGCTAACCATTCGGCTTTTATATCATTCTTTGTTTCTCTATACAGGGAACATTCTTTTATTGCACTGACGAAGAAAAGAAATTTGAAGTTGAATGTCGGTAAGTCGCAATTATTCTTAACAAACTTAACAAATTGATAATAAAAAATCACCTCTTTCTCTCGTTAAAACGTTTTGACTGAAAAACGTGAAAAGAATTTGGATAAAAGTGCAGGGTAAACCTTTAGGGAAATGATCACACCATGACCAAAGAGAAATTGCCTCGATTTTTTAAACGTATCTCAAGCCATTCTCCTGTTTGTTACAATTGCCTTATGTGTTGGTAGAACAAAGATGTTGTTATTAATCCAGTTTGCTTTGCCTTCTTTTAGGGGAACTTATGTCGAGTTCAAAGGCCCTGGATTGTCTAACCCTGTGGTAAGTCACGCTCTATTGCAGTCTTAAATGGTCACGCACCACTATAGTAGTCACGCACAGCACGCACTACACTAGTCACTGACTATTACACTGGCCTGACCATCTCTCTCTCTCTCTCTCTTAGTTCCTTGCCTCCCGGTGGGGGATATGGCCTGGCCATAATGTAGTTTAATTTTGTTGCCTGTCTTGGACCCGTCACGCATAAGAAACACACAGTTCACTGGTTATGTACAATTACAGTAGTCACGCGTTACAACACTGGTCACGCTTGTAATGTTCTCTTACATGGGCGAGCACTGGTCACTCAGTAATAGACTTATCACGCAACACTAAACTAGTCACACAACACAATAGAAACCCATACGGTATGTACAGTTTCACAAGAAGGGATCATTTGGTTTAGAAACACTTTGGTAATTAAGTCATTAATCGAAAATCACTTCTCTTGATGACAGGAAAAACAGAGAGAATGGCTTAGACACGACTTCAACTTTGACAATGTTGGTAACGCAATGTTGACGCTTTTTACTGTGATGACCTTCGAGGGGTGGCCAAGGTAAGTGAGCATGCGACAAAAAAGAGAGTTGCTGCGTAGCACTCAAACTAATTATCAATAAGTGTTCAATAGTGCTCTTGGAGTACCGTCGCTTGCATCTAAGCGTGAACATGAGCCGCCAAAACATGATCTAATTGGGTATCAAACATGGCATGTTTCGTCATGAAACATTGAAGTTTAGCAGACCGTAACGGCAACTTTCACGCTCAAAATTTTTTTATTTTTATTTTTTTTTTTATTAGTGTTGATAGTATTTACAAGATTAAGTTACAGTAGACCATACAGCGTACATATAACAGAAGCGTTTTACAGGATATTGAGATTAGCTACTTGAGATTATAATTTTATGAACAATGCATATAACTATCATATTTAGTTACAATGAAAATGCTCACCATAAACACTGAGAACAGGCGAAACTTTGCGACAGAAGTGATTCGAGTGAACCTGCAAATGCATATCGACACAGATCAGGATCAATTTGTCGATCAATTTATCCAATCTTTCCGCCATTTCGACTGTTTCGAAACCGGAATGTGTTGAAGTTTCGGCGAGAAAGTTGCCGTAAGGGTCTTCTTAACTTCAAACGTTTGATGACCAATCATGCCACGTTTGATACAATAAGATCATGTTTCGGCGGCACGTGTTCACGCTTATATGCAAGCGACGGTACTTTAAAGGCTGTACAAAACACGTTTTGGGGTTACTCCTTCATCAGTGTGAATATGATGTGTAAGGAACGCTTGAGTTTGCGTTAAATGACTTGCAAGCGTGCGCGTTGTTTAAAGCCGATTAACACTAACCCAGGATTAAAAGTTGATCGAGGGTTCAATTTCTCTTGTATAAAAGTTTTTTACTGCTTATGTCTTGTTGAGTTTGAGATTGGTCAACGTCAAAACTGGAAGAGAGAAAATATAAACAGAAAAACATCACTAAACGTTGAAAAACTGAAATCAAAATTCACGCTAATCCTGGATTAGCTTAATTGTACTTTGAACAACCCGGCCGCAAGCTCACAATCTGATTGGCTCCAAAAGGCATCTCTTTCAATTGTTAAAAGGCTATTGAAGCGCTAGTGCGGTTTTGTCGTGCTCAGTCAGTCAGTCAGTCAGTCAGTCAGTCAGTCAGTCAGTGACTGACAGTCAGTCAGTCAATGTTTTCTCAATTCAGAGTCACTCATTGTTGAAGATATCTGAACACTGTTTTCACTTCTTTGTTTGGCAGTATCTTGGAGAACTCCATTGACTCTACCGCTGTAGATGAAGGTCCTTTTCAGAACAATCGTCCATGGGTAGCCATCTACTATATTATCTACATCATCATCATCGCTTTCTTCATGGTCAATATCTTCGTCGGCTTTGTGATCGTGACCTTTCAGAGCGAAGGAGAAGAAGAGTTCAAAGGATGTGAACTGGACAAGAATCAGGTGAGTTACACCGATTGACGCTTAAATTCTCCTTGCAACATTAGTACATTGTTAAGCCTGGTTCTCATATGATCACCCCGATCGTTTCTGTCCCACCGATCATTTGCAAATATTGAGCCGATCGTAGGCGATCAAAGCGCTTGGAAAAGATCGAGGGTTCTCCTATGGTCGTCCCGATCGGCTGGTATGAACGAAGACCTACGAAAAACAATCATTTTAGCCCTAGATCCAACACAATGACAGCCTTCAGTGAAAGAGCAAAACTAGTGACCTCCTATCTTCTCAGTTATTGCAGTTTTAAGGCGACCCGGGCCAAATGTGGAAATTTACATGAAACGAACTAAACTGAGCGAATTAGGTTCATAAGTTCGACGTTTGACTCAGTTGAGTTCGTCCGACTGAATTAAGATCGACCAAACCGTTCTATCCGTCTGAGAACCCGTGAAGATCGACTGTGGGTCAAACGTCGATCTTTTCATGAAACGAAATTAATGAATAAATTTTAATTTTGTATGTTAATTTTTTTTTAGTCTTGAAATATTTGTTCTTGCTGTTCTGAATTTGGTTCGACAAATTATGTATGACGTTTGAGCCAACGGTCGAGCTTTACCTGTAAGGGTCGACCAAAACTGCTATTTAGTTCGTCTCATGTGAAGTTCGACGTTTAGCCTGGGCCTAACTGAGCACAACTCTCGACCAATCAGCGCGCCAGAATTTTGACAATAAGTTAATCCTGCATTTTTTCTTTACTTCATTAGCGCCAGTGTATTGCATTTGCCCTCAAAGCCAAACCTTTGAGACGCTACATACCCGATAATCGTCTGCAGTTCCATATATGGCGTGTGGTGACGTCACAGGCGTTTGAATACCTCATCTTCGCGTTTATTGTGTGCAACACAGTGGTTTTGATGATGCAGGTATGTTCAAATGAATTATTTAATGCAAAACAGATTTTGCGTGACCACGAGAGTATGGCGTGACTTTTCATCTTTAATTACGCACGTCACGAAAACATGTTCTAACAAAAGTTCTTTTATTTTTTATATTTCCAGCTTTCTTATACAGACGGTTTAAAATTAGAAAGGAGACAAAGGGCGTGTTTCTGAGATCAATTTTAGTGCAGAATGCTATTCAAAGAAACATAGCAATTTGCAAAGCAACGAAAGAACGCGGATGAAAATCACATCCGCTTGACCTACTTTATATATATTGTTTGCAGGCTTTTGTTTGTAAAACTTTGTTTTATAGATATCGATTTCACAAAACTTTCAAAAATAAATGAAAAAAATAATGAAAAAAAGCAGTGGAGTAAATCAAGGAATTTGTTGTTTGTTTTCATGCAAAGAAAATCCAGGAAATATGTTACATGTAACAGTTTCTACATGTAAAGATAAAGAAAGTTTGATATTAAATCAGGCTGATTTGCTTGCTTCTGCTCTCCGTAGGCGAAATAACTCACTATTTTTTTTTTTATTTAATTCGTTGTGGGTAATTTGTGAACTGGTTTCTTTTTTCAGTATTACCAAGAACCTAAGCTGTACACCCGAGTACTGGATGGCTTCAATATCGGCTTTACTGCAGTGTTTCTTCTGGAATGTATACTCAAGCTCGTAGCTTTCAAACCCAAGGTAAGAACCACGTTTGAAGAATATGGGTGTCACGCAACGTAACTCGCCACTGGAGGGGAGCGTTGCGTGACGATCCAAGTAACGCGGCTGGGAAGAAAATAGGAGTGCTCCCTACCTTATGAGTGACATGGCTGAAGGTTTCGTTACTAATACTTTGCGTTTTTGCTATTTGTTATTTTTATTATTGCTAAGGTAGAGAACACCATAGAGCAGTAAGGTAGTGTAAATCTCGAAAATTGCGTTTTAAATTTCCAAATGTGCCTGACGAATAAGCAATTTAGCCAAGGCCAAAAAAATAGTAATGATATTTTTATTACGATAGTATTCTTCGTATTTTAAAAATCTTTTTTTCTTTTATTTCCCTTCTCACAGAACTACTTTATAGATAGATGGAATCTCTTTGACTTCATTATTGTTGTTGGGAGTATTGTTGATATTACCATGAATGAAGTATCGGTAAGTTCATTCACTGGGAAAATAATCTGAAGGAGACAAATATACACGCGCATTTATTACACCCTTTTAACAAGTTTTGCTTTGGGTTAGTTCAGTTGCATTACTTCTTCGTATAAATTATGAGTTGATAAATCAATAATTACCTGTAAGCCCTCGCAGTAGCTTCACATACATTAACATACATCAATATACATTGCCATTGGCCGGCTCTGCTCATTTGTTGGTAACCATTACATTAAGATCTTTATGAAAGTTTGCTTTCTGCTAAACCTTGAATGTTTATAATAACGCCCTGCTGCCCTTAAAGTTATTTAAGTACACGAACTGTTTTAATGTTTGTTTTTTTAATTTCGACTTTTGTCGTGTTAATTAAATAAATGTATAGCTCTCTAAATGATCCATTTATTTTTTTTTTATTGTACCGTATCATTTAACTGGTTTATTCTCATTAACACTTAACATTTTGGACATGTATTCAATCCACGAATATCTATTATAATTGTAGTTTGGTCGGGTCTCGGCTTCTTCGCGGACTTTCTTTGTACAAGGTCTTGAACACTCTCTAGTGAGTTACTTACAACACTAGTTAAGGGAACGCGGCTGGACATATCCGGGGGTCTCGGGTTCACGTCCCCCTCCTTTCACTAGATGGATTTATGTTCGGTAGACCCAAATTCAACTCCTCCTCCTCCTCCTCCTCCTCCTCCTCCTCCTCCTCCTCCTTCTCATCCTCCTCCAACGCTTTATAAATTAGCCTCCTGGTCAGCCTTCTAGCCAGTTAAAATTCTTAAATAATTATATTATGTTTGTTTGATACAGATGTTTTCTCATATACGTAACCCCACAAGTTTCTATCACTAAACAAAAACCTTTCACAGATAAAGTTGTTTTACCTTTACATTTTCTTAACTCCCATTTACAAGTTTAAACGATCGTCTAAATCACCTTTGAATCATTTCTATAATTTTGCTTAAAGTGCGCTATTTAAGGGGCTAATGCTGAACATTACATACTAAACCAAGCTAAGGGACAAGACCACTTTACCTTTATAGGACGTTTTCAGAAGACATCGAGGTATTTCGGAGCTGGAATTAGCATTGGAAAGCGGCTCCGACGGACAAATTCAGAGAATTGTAAGACCATAAACGAACACTCCATGTTACATAAACACGATTAACGTTTTGTTTTAAAGAATCGGCCGTATTTCTTTCTTAACGACTGAGTTTGAATGAAGTTTTAAAAATGACTTTTCAACAGCGAATATAAGACTTATAAACACGTTAACTAAACCTTAAGAAAAAGAAATCAAAATCTTAAGACTAAAACGGTTGCATCAACACAGTCATATTAAAAGCTTGATTACTAATTTATAAAAAAAATCACAGACATATTAACTTGCTGTCATGCATAGTCAAGTCAAAGCACTACAGATGATGACTCTTTCATACGATAAAACTTTAAAACGTCATTGAACAAAATAAAAATTGTTTTAAACTCGCAAAAAAAATTAAAAGGCATTTTTAATTTAAACACGTTTTCATCCCATGTTTGCGTCTCAGCAGTCTTGGTGGATCGAACGGCTCGGCGGTAATATTTTTGTATTTGTTTATCTTATTTTTCTTCAGAGTGAACAGATGTTTGCTTTTGGCTTCTTTCGTTTGTTTCGCGCCCTGCGTCTGGTGAAGCTGCTCAACCAGGGGTCTGGGATCAAGACTCTTCTTTGGACCTTTATCAAGTCGTTTCAGGTGAGCTTACTCGTAATGGGCCCCAGTGCGAATCATTACTCGCCACGGAGAGCGGAAAAAGGAACGGGATCCCGCGCCCCGACGCCGCGCGCGAGAAGAGTCGCGAGGGGAGCGGAGGGGACCGATGACGGAAGAAGGAGGGGGGGGACGGGGCGGACCGAGAGCGCGCCCCAACGAGGGGGGAAGAGAGGGAGGAGGGACGAACGGGGCGGGGAGCGGCGGGGGAGGAGGGGGCGCACGGGGGAGGGGGGGAGGGGGCCGCGGACCCGAGAGAAGCCAGACACGCAGTATGCGTCTAGTTCCTTTCTAGGTAACTTGGTCCTTAGCCATAGATTATACTTAGTACAATTTTGCACGGAATTTCGTAGTTTAACTGAAAATTTCACAATCAGTCCATCAAGACAACATGAAACAGATATAACACTTAAAAAGTGGAAAACCTAAGTACGTTATTAGGACATTTTATTTAAAAATGTGTATGCAAACAATTCTGAAGAATTGGAAGGACATGGCAACCCTTACACTGGAAACAGTTTGAACGAGAAGACCTCATAAAAGGGGGCCGCCCGGCAAAAACTTGTAATTTTTCTTTCACTTTATAATAGGAAATCAAATTTGGACTTGTTAACTAGAAGATGACCTCACTTTTGTCAAACTGTATTAGAATTTTGACAAGATGCGATAAGCCGCAATAGTTTTCCTTGATTAGGAAATCCAACTAAGAGTTAAGTTCCTTCTCTCTTTCTCTCTTTCTTATTAATTTCTCTTCTGCCCCTCTCCTCTACAATTACAATGTTTTCACTTTTGTTTTTCGTTCGTTCCAGGCTCTCCCTTATGTGGCTCTTTTGATTGTGATGATGTTCTTTATTTATGCTGTCATTGGAATGCAGGTAAGATTTGCATCCGGGTACGAATCAATAGATCGTTTTTACTCACGTGACCAGCGGCCATATTGGTTTACTGACACAAAAGACGATGTTTGCATAAGAAGAAAGTTCAGTCCCCGGAGGAGTGGTTTGGTAAACCAATATGGCCGCCGGTTCATTGTTTTGGTACACCAATATGGCTGCCGTGACGTCATATGAAAACGCTGTATAGGGGACCCCAGCGGCAAAAGAGAACGAGAACTGTCCAAAAGTCTCAGATCAGGATTGACGCTTGAGATCCCTCATGACAGGATCACAAAGTGTCCTATTAAAAAATTCACCAAAACACAATGTCAAAATGAAGAAATGGAAATGCAAAACACAGTCAAACATGAAGACTCATTAAACAAACCTGCGTTCAATCCTGGACATAGTGAAAAGTCTGGGCCTCCAAAATTCGTTCTAGCTTGACCATTTCTTCCCTCTTCTACTTTCTCTTCCCCCCCCCTCCCTTTCCTTTATCTCCTCATCTCCCCCCTAACAATACGGCTCCTGATGTGAAAAGTCTGGGCCTCCAAAATTCGTTCTAGCTTGACTATTTCTCCCCTCTTCTACTTTCTCTCCCCCCCCCCCTCCCTTTCCTTTATCTCCTCATCTCCCCCCTCTTATTTCAAGTACGCTATTCATATGATTCTGTCTAACATCGATTGTGTTTCTGCAGATGTTTGGTCGTATCGCTGTCGATTCTGACACTTCAATAAACAGGAATAACAACTTCCAGACGTTTCCACAGTCACTTATGGTGCTTTTCAGGTAAAGTGAACAGAAGCGTGCTATTTTGTGACAGCTTAAACCCACTAAAGTGAACCACTTATTAAAGGGTGAAGATGTTATCCTCCATTCTCACGTCAAAGACTACAATTACTTCTTGTGCTATTTATGACTTCCGTTTGGGTTGTCACCTAATCTGTTTTGGCGTGTCACGCAGTCTTTTCTATCTAACGGCGAGATTGTGTGACAAGACAAGAACGTCTGCGCAGGAATAGGCTTCGTGCGGAGAGGACAACATCTTTGATATGATTGGTCGAAACCTCTGCACGACGTTTTTTTAAACCAATCACTAAGCTCAGAAAAATTGAAATTAAATTAATAATTCTACTATAAATTATACTTTTTTGTCTAATTGCTCGTTACTTTTAACTCCAGGTCTGCCACTGGTGAAAACTGGCAGCAAATTATGTTAGCGTGCACGCATCGAGATGACGTCAAGTGTGACCCGAACGCCGACCCGCAAGAACCCTCGGGATTGTGTGGCTCGGACTTTGCCTACTTCTATTTCGTGTCATTTTACTCCATCTGTTCATTCTTGGTAAGAAAGGCGCCATGTATCCTTAACACGTGGAGAATGAGGAAGACTGGAGAGAGCCCGCACGGCGGAGAGCCCACCAATGTGGATATTCAACTAAGTGGTATCTCAGGTAGAACGACTGAACTTGAACAATTTATGTTTGATAAATACCCCTTGTTGAGCTGTAGGGGTAACTTGTCGTACACCTGGAATAATAATTTATTATTGACTATTTTCGTCGTTTGAACTTTGACAATTGTGTTTCAATCTATTTTTTTTTCTTCGCTCCTTACACGAACTCAAAAGGGGCTCTTGAATTGTTGAAGGGACAATTGATATTTATATCAAACGATTCTAGGCGATATGTTGGATTAATATGCCACAATGAAAAGCCTTTGAGAAAGTTATGTAATATTTATATAGAACATTTTACCGTAATGTAAGAACTGAAGGAAGCATCAAAACAATAGTTTGCAAGGAAGAAAAACTCCAAAAAGAAACAAAGATGCTTAAGAATAAAGGAGGGTGAGACGGATTTTGTGGCATTTTTTTTTAATTCACCATCCATGGCATAAAAATGCAAGTATCTTAAAGATATATTTGTTGACAATGTTGTTCGCCTTGTTCTTTTTCGCCCTGTTTTAGATCATCAACTTGTTCGTGGCTGTCATTATGGACAATTTTGACTACCTAACACGTGACTGGTCAATTCTTGGTCCTCATCATTTGGACGAGTACGTGAGGGTCTGGTCAGAGTATGATCCCGAGGCACGTGGTTGCGTCAAACACGTGGACATCGTGACTGTTCTAAAGCGTATAGCACCTCCCCTGGGATTTGGAAAGTTCTGTCCACACAGAGAAGCATGCAAGGTAAAATAAAGGCCTTGAATATAGTGTTTAATGTTTGAGGCGAACAGAACAGTGGTTGCAAGGAGAAGGGATTGTAAGAGGTGGTAGAGGGCCCCGCGGAGGCGCGCCGGCGGGAGGAGGGGCGACGCAGGCAGGTGGTAGATAGTTTTGCGAGGTGTATTTTCTCGACACTCCTCCACTTAATTCCCAGATCCAGTCTTTTTCAGGGTGAAAGGGGCGATGTTTCAGTTTGGGGCATGCAGGTACCTTTGCCGAGGGGTGTACACCCAACAACACTTCCCCAGGGGGGTTCTCTAACCCATTTATTCCTAGGGGTAGAATGTCTGGGGCTGCCTTTATCTGGGATTGTTATGTTAATATCTGGCAGTTATGGCAACTCATTGTTGTGCCAAAAATAGTTTGATTAGATTCAGAGAGTTCTCTTCCACCAAGAATTCCAGTACGTTGAAATAGTTTGGTCGACCGCAATTGAAATGGGGAGACTGGTACTAACTTACAGTGCTATTGCTTCAGGGGGGGGGGGGGGGATTAAGTGGATGCAGGACGACAGTGGAAATTTTCCCAACCAAATTGCCAAAACTAATAAAAGGTTCTGATGCTGCCTGTTGCACTTAACATTTCCCAATCAAGCATTCCTAACAGCGCAATCAGACTTCCAAGGATGAAGAGTTGAAAAGTCGTTGCGAACTAGTGATTTGTAAGCCCAAAGGGTAATACACTGTTAGGGAGCCGTGGCGAGAGTTCTGTTAAGTTTGTTTATCTCAATATTTTTTCAGCGTCTTGTAACCATGAACATGCCACTGACAAAAGATGGGATGGTCGACTTCAATGCAACTCTATTTGGACTAATACGATCATCTCTGAACATAAAAAGACCAGAAGGTACAGTACAGACCTTGTTGCACAAGACATTATTGCAATTTTCTTTATTATGTGTGTGTTGTGTTTTGTCAGGGCGCAATGCTCTAAATATCAACTTGTAAGATTTGGGATGTAGCGGAAAACCCAGCTTTTGTTAGTGTTGGGGGGGGGGGGGGGGAGACCGAGACCAGGGACAACGGGCGGAACGAGGCGAGAGCCGAGGCGCGGGCGAGGAAGGAGGGGGAGGACGGTGACGCCGGCGAGAAAGACCACGGCAGGCCGCACGCCAGAAGGCCGAGCCCCCCCCCCCCTCCCCCTGTGTTACATGAATGGATTTCTTGTTTTTGTAGGGAAAGGATCGATAGACAAAGCTAATGAAGAAGTCCGGAATATTATTCTTCGCATCTGGCCCAAGACTTCAATGGAACTCTTAGATAAAGTGGTACAACCTCCTGGAGTGCGTAAGTAACTTGATTTTGTCGAGGACTCTTTATTTCAGCTGTTTTGTTTTGGCTATGGATGACGGGTGAAACGTGTTAAACGAAGAAAAGATTTACGAGGGGAAATCATGACAAAACGAGTGAATTTACAGTAAATATGCTACAGGTCGATTGTTTCTATAGAGTGTGTTCATGGCGCCATATTGGAGGGGTGAAACAATAAAATGATTTTCCTTTGAAAAAAAAAATTTGTGCAAATATATTTTATTGTTTGACTCCTCCAACATGGCTGCCATAAAACACTCTATAATTATGCCGATAAATTCCACATGTGGTTATCGGCTCTTTGAGTGACTGAGGTATCTGAACAACAAGATGCCAAGAATCAATCAAAAAGTTAAGAATGGAAAGCGCTTCAATGTAACAAGACAACTTACCGTTGTGTTGTTTTATTCCTGCAAGGTGATGACGTCACAGTGGGTAAGTTCTACGCCACTTACTTGATTCAAGAATACTTTCGTCGCTTCAAAGCGAGACAGAAAGCAGAAGACCAGGCCAACGAGGTACCTGGAAGCAGCACTGTGGCTTTACAGGTAAAACGCGGTCACCGTGTATAGGATTTGTATTTTTTTAAGTTTCTTTTTCTTCGCATTACGGGATAACCAAGGCGAGTGTTAGTGCTAGAACAGTTTTAGATACTTCCGTTATTCGGAGAAGCAAATACCAATAGCCCATTTTACAGTTCTGTGCTTAGGGAACAGACCTTTGAGCAGTCGTGAGGCTAGAATTGACTTTTTGTAGTGATACAAACCTTGGTGAATATTAAAGATGCTTTGCCAACACAACAAACAAGAAAAAAAGGAAAAGGAAAAGATGGGGGAACAGCGGCGGAAACACACCAACAGACAGAGGAAGGAGACAGAAAACTTTTGTAGAGACAAACCTTAGTGAATGTTAAATGATTATTTACCATATAAACAACAACAACAAAGAAGAAATAAAATGAAAAAGCTAAAAGATGGCGGGATACTGGCAGGCGAAAATTGGTTTTCTTGCTTCTTTTCAAATGTAAATTATCCTGGTATTATGCTAACTAGTTGCTAATCTCTATCATCACGTCAACCCACACCTCGCTTTTACACAAAGGCTCGGTTACAATTAACAGAACTGTAAAATGGTCTATTGGAGGGAAAATTTCGTGCCTCGTGTGGGGCAGGAAAATTCTAAATTCTCCCGGCTAGGGTCACAATTTTCGCAGTGCTTTCTGTGCCATTTTCTGACTGAGCCTCAAGAAAAGGAAGCTCTTCGACTGTCTGTATAATTTTCACCTTTCTATGTATTCTTACTTCCCAGGCAGGGCTTAGAACGCTTCATGGCCTCGGACCACAGCTACGTCGGGCCATTTCCGGTCAGCTGGGGAGCGATGACGATGAGTTGTACTTAAAAGAAGACGCATCACAAAAAGCCCAGGTAAATTGCAACTTGCTTAGTAGCTCTTAGTGATGAAATTCTTGTGTTGTTACTTTCTTTGATTTGTAACTCCGTGTTTTGATTTGCTTGTAGCACAAGGGATTCTGGGAGAATCTTAAAAATGCAGTGTCAGTATCGCCGCGTCACAGGTAACCCAAGTCTACAGATTTCGTGACAGTCACGCTTTCTTGACGTACACATAACATTATTTTATCATATGTCCATTTTCATCATTTTATCAGATTGATGTTTACTAACCAATGAAAATGACTTTTGTCCACCTCATGCGTGACACTCGCGCTATGTTAGCGATTGTGTGACAGTCACGGCATTGGTACTTAACTTGATAATAATCACATGCACTTAACAATATTTCATCAGATTTCATCATTTCACCTGTTTAACTGTACCTAACCTAAACCAGAAATCCATCTCTCTTTGTTTTATTCTTACTGATTGTGTGACAGTCATGGCTTTGGATGTTGCTATTCGCCTAGCTTAACATCACGCACAATTTCGTCTGAATGCATGAAAGTCACACCATGAAAAAACACGCAATCTTACTGATCACGTTTAGTCACGTAGTCATGCAAAGGAAGCGTTATATAATTTTTCCTGAGAATGGAACAATTCCCTTTAACCCTTTGAGTTATATTTCTGATTTATTGTTGTAGTTTTAAGCGACCAAACTCTTTCCGCCTCTCTGCTTTTTTCGGAAAAAATGGAAATGGTCTTGACACAAAGAAGAAGAGCTCTTCCATGTCAAATCTTAGTGAAACAAAAGTAAGTAAAACAATAAGCACTTAAAGTGGTCCTTAAAAGGGAAGCCTCGAGCCAAGTGGCCCATATTGCCGGAGCTTGTCCCGGTTTCGATAGCATAAAGCGGCTAGGGATATTCCTACTCCCCCCCCCCCCTGAATGGGATGCTAGTCCATCGCAGAGTACCCCCCCAGCATTATTCCACCAATACCCATTTACACAACAGTGTTGAGAGAGGCACTGCGAGAGTAAAGTGTCTTGCCCAAGAACACAACACAATGACCCTGGCCAGGGCTCGAACCCGGACCGTTCGATCCGGAGTCCGGCGCGCTAACCATTGGGCCACCGCGCCTCCCATAAAAAACTGACACTAAAGCAAACGATAGAAATTCTGTTTTCTCATTACACGGAACGTTGATGAAAAATTCGTAACAGCGTCGCGATGATTAAATCTTTGAAGTCGTTTATAGAATAGCGACGTTTTATTGTTGTAGTCAGCTATAATTTGTCTTTAGATTTGCATTTTCTTTATTGCAGTTTTCTCAGTGATTGTTTTCTTTTGTGTTTTTGTTCCAGGCTTCAACTATGTTCAGTGATCAAAGATTCTTAGTTCCTACAGCTGGCACGTCAGCGGATGAGAACGCGAATGAAAGCGAGGCCGAACAGCCTCGCATTGAACTTCCTTTAAGCGACCCGGATGATCCGGGACCTTCTACCGTCAAAGGGCATGCAGGCCTGAAAACAGCGACAAGCTTGCCATTAAGGCCTGTTGAAGATCAAACACATGAACCAATAGCTTATGTAAGACAGCGAAGTAGGAGCGAAGTTTTAGGCATGCCGCCTCGACCAGCCTCTGGAGACGTTTCGTATATGAAGCGAGAACTCGAACGTAAGAGGTCAGCAAGTATAAAAAGCCTTCTAGAGAGTGCGTTAGTCGATGAAGGCGTCTCTATAACCTTGGACGATCCGCTTGTGCGGGTTGCGGAACAAGAAATTGCCGAAGCTTTCGACGTGTCGGAAGATGACCTTAACGAAGCCGCAGAAAGGATTTTAGCTCAAGCTAGCGACCGAGATTCTGCCACTGAAGAAGAGGACATCGGCGATGACAGAATTCCGACAGAGGCAGATAGTGCTAGGAGCTCGCCTTACATCTCGCCTCGCTGGTCAAGCGAACCCGACACTCCCATTATAATTACCGATCTTTGATGTGTCTGCTTAATCGAGACAGAAAATTGACGAGGAAAATTTAGCTGGTTTCTAAGTGACGCAGCCACGGACGGACACGGACGTGTCGCAGCCATTCGGCGCGTGACCGCGTGACCATGCATTTGCAACCCGCCACAATTGCCAGCAACGTTTTCATCAAGAAACGCGTTCTGGAAACGCCCGCGGTTTTGGGCTAGCGGTAACAGAGCAAGTTCCAAATAATGAACATCCACGGCTTGCAAAATGGTCGTGAAAATTACAAAGTGTAAATCTTAGACGCATTTAGCACAGGTAAATTATCTGCGTTAAAGCCAATTGAAATTGTAGTGCATAATTTGCTATCTTTTATATAACATACCTTCCCTTTCATCTAAAGGCTAGTGAAAGGTTTTAGATTTTTATAAAGACATAGGAAATATAATTTAATATTGCGCAGTTAGATGCAAACGTAGCAAGAAGCTATTAGGATTAATATTATATTTATTGCATTAATTTGTTGTATTGTATGCTGTTTCTTTGTAAGAATGTTTTAGTTTATGGTATGATGAAGTTTGAAACGGAAGCTGGCAACTTCAAAATCGCTTCTTTTTATTATATTAATGCCGACGGTTTTATTTTTTTGGTAGTATTTTTCGGAATTGCTTTTAACTAAAAAAAATTCAGCTTAACGGATGCAGTCAAATCTGAGCTTGATTTTAGTTCTAAAGCTTAAACTAGTAGCTACGAGAAATTGAAGACATACAGTTTTAGTTTACAGAGGTATATAAATTTTACAAGTGTTTTGCTTCGGGTAGTTTTTGTTTGTAAATTTCCTGAACACATTGATTCGGAATGTTTTTTGAAATATTAATGTTTATGTGCCCGTTAAACAAACGCTAGTTCGAAAAAAGCTTCAGTTAGAGGTTGATTTGTTTTATAACGAATTGGTGACAGTCAAAGATGATTTTCAGGTTTTGATGAGCGTAACTTTGTTTCGTTAGAAAGTGAGATAATAGTCATTTAATAAGCTCCTTTGCTAGGTAAGTTGTCAATAAAAAAATCCTATTTTGTGCTCCATATTTGGCTAACAATGGTTCGTACAATACTGAGAAACCCGATTACGCCATCAAGAGGCAAGAAGAATCTTTGAAACAGCAAAAAAAACCTTTACGAATACTTGAATTGTAGCAATTACCTCGAGAAAATTGTCTTTGTACTAATATGTTAACTTTAAAGTTGTGCAAATTATGTGTACAGTGGAACCTCGATTTAACTGTGTACAGTGGAACCTCGATTTAACGAACCTCTGTATAACGAAGTCCTCGGTATAACGAACGATCTTCGCCCCTAATATTAAAATATATAGAAAAGAACCCCAATATAACGAAACCTCGTTATAGAGAACATATTTTGCCAGTCCCTTGGCCCTTCGTTTTATCGAGGTTCCCATTCTCGCACTTTGAGTCTCCGTTCCACTGCGAAGCTGAGAACGAGGACCCGAAGTCGTGAGGATAAATCTGATTGGGACATAAAATGACCGGAAAAAACACAAAAGGGCGGGGAAGCCGGGAGCGACGGAAGTCCGAACGGACTCAAAGGAACTGTCAGTGTCGCGCGACGCTGGGGGGAAGGAGACCCCGGGTACGAGGATGTCGAGGTTCCACTGAAGAACCGTGTGCATTAAGCCCAGTGTGTTCAGTTTTTGTTGTCGAAACCCGAAGACAACATTTTGGAAGAGTTATACAATATTCAATACTGAAGTGTCTCAGTACAGGGAAGATATTTTTGTAGCACCATATTTATGCCCCAGCGAAATCAAGGAACAAGGTATATAGTAGATCCTAGAGCAAATTTTTATTGTATTGTAGAGCCATTTGTACCAGGTTGTAAATAAAGATTTTAATTTTTATAAAGAAAAATTTCGCGCGCCTGTAAGGCAGTATATAAATCGAAAAGCTGAAAAAATATGAGAATTGATCTGCAAATAAATAATATTTTGTACGAAAATGTGTTGTTATCACTACTTTGCGATAGTTTTATTGATGTTTGAAATGTTTCCTCCAATAAACCTTTTCTACAGGCGGCTGGTATATTGGAGGATAACGCTCCAGGCTGAAAGATTGTCCGAAAAATGAACAGTTGGCCGTGAAGCGAAGCTTCGAGGGCAACTGTAAAATTTTGAGGACAATCTTTCAGCCAAAGGCATTATCTTCCAATATACCAGCAAGCCAGAAAGGAGCTTATTATTTTATAACCCTCCGATTAATTTCTGGCGCGCGCTTTGTCGCGATAAAAAAGGAAAAACCCAACAGTGATTATCACGGTGTAATTGGGATTGAAATGAATGCATCGAGTGAATGAATCGGGTGGGGTATAATCGTCGTTCGATTTTGTACCAGGTGTGGTATTTTGTCCAGTGAGAGCGCGCGGAAATTAATCGATGGGTTCAAGTAAAATACCTGACTCGTCCCCAGTCGTCTTCATATAGCACGCGGCAAAGGGAGAAGCACGCGCGCGAGTTGGGGAAGCAGCAACTCCGCTTGCGCTCCCTTTCTCGGTACCCATCTCCCTCCGCTGTATCTTTGCCGCGTGCTATATGAAGACGACTGGGGACAAGTCAGGTACAATACAGGATATCTGCCATGAACGGATGACGGATAAGTTCGGCATCGTGACCATTTGGTAAATTATAAGGTAAATTATGTTCAAGAAACGTGTTAAATAAGTACTTACAGGTGCTTCAAGGAGGCTCACAATAATTTAAACCTTCACGACTTTGGCATTCACAATCAATTCATATTTTTGTACGACGCCGAGTTGACGTACAAAAATGGAAAAACAAAAGACAACTAGACAACTTTTCTCTGCATTCAACAGGTCAACAACAAGGGCTGTCGTGAACTAATTTTTATTCGAAATTATCCAAATGCTTATCAGAACTAACTGTAGTTCACTGCATTGGTGTGACCGCAAAGTCAACCGAAAGCACTAACTACTGTTAGGTATGACGTCACGTAACTTGATACTCACTAAAGTTAAACTTAAGTTACGTCATAGATGTGACCACAGCCAATATTATTCTGTGAAAGTGATAATGATTTTGAACAACAATATTAAGAAATTTCCGATCATGTCTTGAAAGGTTTCGAAATTGATCTGAAGACCATACAAGATCGTCTCGTTTCCCATTGAAATTCAAAATTACTCGATTCTGATTGGACGTAAGTAGTAAAATTAATCCTACGTTGTGCATAACTCTATTTCATCCAATTATTGTGAACGATCACCCTGAGCTATCATTCGATAAAATATGGTACGGGATTTTCCAGTGAAAGAACACCCTTGAACACCCACTCTTTTGTGTAACAAAAAGGTATCTTTATTCATGAGTACTCGGTTCGTTGTTCATTATTATGTCTTACTTGGGTGCTGAGCACCTTATGGAACTTTCGTTATCTAAGGGCAGCATATTGACCTCGTGTACATTTGTAGTGTGTTTGTAACTGGGTTGCCTGTGTAGGCCCAGCCCTAAGGCATTGTGGGTAGTGCAATAAAGGAAGATGGCGGCTTGAAAACGTGTGCGTGTTTTCTTGGCGAGAATCCGCCTTCATCGAGGACCTGTCCGGTGTCCAGACATTACATTGGCGACGAGGATTGCGAGAGTAATCCTTTCTAGTGGTATGGCGGCGACAAATATCCAACCGATGGATATTTCGGGCTCGAAATCGGAATTGAGCGAGCGATGGCGTGTTTGGCTGCGAGGGTTTACATACTTTGCCGAAGGGAAAGCAAATCTTCAAAACGCCGCGAGAAAGAGGAACGAACTACTCTATCGAGCTGGTTCTGGCGTGCAGGATATTTTCGAGAATCTGGCAATCATCAATGCTCCGGAAGGCCAAGATGATGATGTTTATTTACAAACTGTTCGAACACTGAACGCTTATTTTCGAGTGCAAGAAAATGCTGCGTACGAAAGGCATGTTCTTCGCCAGCTAAAGCAAGAACCGGGAGAAGATGTCGACTCATTCGTGCTCAGACTTCGTAAACAAGCAAGGCATTGTAGCTATGGACCTGAGGAACTTGAATTCGCCGTGAGAGATCAGTTGTTGGAGAAAGTTTCTTCCTTGGAGTTACGGACCAAGCTGTTTGAGGAGCCAAATATACAGCTTGCTGCAGCGATAGAGAAAGCGAGAGCGTGGGAAACGGCACGGCGTCAGGCGAGCAACATTGCCGAAGGAGAGGGAGGACAGAGTGATATGAACATGGGCTTCCATCAAATTGAGCTAGAAGAAGGTTCCAGGGACATCACAACCTTTTCAGCTGGTGATTCACTGTTTCGCTACAAGAGGTTGAGTTTTGGTATTAACAGCGCCCCAGAACAATACCAGAACATTGTTAGACAAACAATTGCTGGGTGCCCTGGAGCGACCAACATCGCTGACGACATTGTGGTGCATGGAAAGACAACAGAGGACCACGACAGAAACCTTGTTGCATTGCTTAATCGATTGCAAGAGAGAAACCTTACCCTCAACAAGGATAAGTGCAAGATTGGAATGAATCAGATCGTGTTCATGGGGCTGCTTTTAAACAAACATGGTGTGGGGCCGACAGAAGAGAAAGTACAGGCTATTCGAGAAACAGAGGCTCCGACCAATGTCGCCGAGTTGCGAAGCTTTCTGGGACTTGTCAGTTTCAGTTCACGGTTCCTGCCTAATTTTGCGACAACTGTGGAACCACTTAGGAAGCTGACACGTCAAGATGCCAAGTGGCATTGGGGCAAAGAGGAGAATGAAGCATTTGAGGCTCTGAAAAATCAGTTGGCTGAGGCATCAATGATGGCCTTCTACGACAAGGATGCACCAACTGAAGTGGTTACCGATGCAAGTCCGGTTGGACTTGAGGCTATACTCGTGCAAGAAAAGCAAGGAGTGAAGAGAGCAGTCACATTTGCGAGCCGAAGCTTGAGTGATGTCGAGCGTCGATACAGCCAGACAGAGAAAGAGGCCCTAGCGGTCGTCTGGGCTGGTGAGAGATTTCATCTCTACCTATCTGGGTTACAGTCATTTGAGCTTGTCACCGATTGTAAGGCTCTGGAAGCTATCTATGGTCCTAGATCTAAACCATCAGCCAGAGTTGAGAGATGGGTCCTGCGTCTTATGCCGTTCAAGTACACAGTTCGTCATGTACCCTCAGGCCAGAATATAGCTGATTGCCTTAGTCGTTTGACAAAGATACCAGCCTCGCCCCGTGATGGTGTAACCGAAGAGTATGTCAGAATGGTAGCGGTTAATGCTACACCACGCGCAATGACCACCCGAGAGATAGAGAGAGCTTCCGCTAAAGATGAGGAACTGGCTGAGGTGTTTCGTTGTTGGAAAACAGGGGACTGGTCTAAAGCGCCTAGTCCATACAGGTTGTTGCGTGATGAAATTACTGTGGTTGGAAGCAGATTGGTGATGAGAGGCATGCGGATTGTTGTTCCGGCGAGCTTGCGTAAACGGGTCTTAGAGTTAGCCCACGAAGGACACCAAGGGATAGTGAAAACGAAAGATCGCCTCCGAAGCAAGGTGTGGTGGCCGAATATGAACAGTATGGTGGAAAGTCACTGCAAAAAATGCCTTGGATGTCAAGCTGTGGCTCCTGCTGCCACCGTACCTCCTGTGAAGACAACGACCATGCCGACAAAGCCATGGAGGGACCTTGCAGTAGATCTGATGGGTCCACTCCCAACAGGGGAGAGCCTTCTTGTGACTGTCGACTACTATAGCAGATGGATTGAGGTGGATGTAGTGAGAAGCACAACTAGCAGTGTTATCATCAGGTGCTTGGAGAAGCATTTTACTAGACATGGCATCCCTGAGACATTACGAACAGATAATGGGACAAACTTAGTTAGCCGAGAGATGGAGGAATTCCTTAACGAGCTTGGAATCAAACACAAGAAGACAATTCCACTGTGGCCGAGAGCGAACGGAGAGGTTGAAAGGCAGAATAAATCGCTCCTTAAGGCAATGCGTGCCGCACAAGCTGAAGGGAAACCATGGCAGCAAGAGCTTCAGAAGTATCTTCTTGCTTACAGGTCAACACCGCACACCACTACAGGTGTTAGCCCGGCTGAGCTATTGTATGGAAGGAAGATGCGAACAAAGATGCCAGAATTTGAAGGGGATGATGAGGAGGAGAGGTCGAGTACCACAGACCAGCAGGCACGGGATCAGGATGCAGAGCAGAAGAAGCGAGGGGCTGAAACTGCTAACAAGAGAGCTGCGGAGTCAGACATAGCAGAAGGAGACAGGGTGTTGCTGTTGAAGCGGAAACAGAACAAGCTGTCTGCAGTGTATGATCCAGACCCATACAGTGTAATATCCATGAAAGGGGACTTAGTGGTCATTGAGCGAGGTGAAACCCTACTTAAGAGAAATGTAGGCCATGTGAAAAGGTTCATTGGACAAAGACCACAGGCTTGCCAGCCACAGCAGTTAGGAATTCAGCAAGTAGCACAGCCATTGGTTCAGCAAACACTACTGAAACCAGCTACCCTTCCTGTTCCTGAACTGGATGAGATCCCAGCACAAGGATCAGTGACTGAGCCTGTTATGGAACCATCACCACAGCCCGCTGTTACTCGGGTACCAGAACAGACCAGTGAACCTCGAAGATCAACGCGGACAAGAACTGAGCCAAGCTGGCTTAAGGATTATGTTACTGGAAAAGGCTAAGCTAAGCGAACTTATTAAGGACTTTGCTACTTAAGATCGTTTTCTGATATGGACCGTGAGGACTACACTTAGTGTTTTGACTAAGAAGTGTGATCTATTGAACAAGAGACTACCAGTTAAGACTTCAAAACAGTGCTTTTATTTGCGTTTGGATTTGTATCCTTTACTTGTTATGGTTTACAGTTGTATCGGATTTTGTCTAGCCTTTCATTGTACCCATTGTGTTCATTTAAAAAAGGGGGAAGATGTAGTGTGTTTGTAACTGGGTTGCCTGTGTAGGCCCAGCCCTAAGGCATTTTGGGTAGTGCAATAAAGGAAGATGGCGGCTTGAAAACGTGTGTGTGTTTTCTTGGCGAGAATCCGCCTTCATCGAGGACCTGTCTGGTGTCCAGACATTACAACATTATTTTGTTTTACTTGGGTGTTGAGTTCCTTATGGAACTGATGCTTTCTGAGCGTAACATATTAACCTCGTGCCACATTAGTAGGTCATGCTTGGGTGATGAGTTCCTTATGGAACTCATGTTATCTGAGAACACCATATTGACCTGGTAACAGATTTTCATGTCTTAATTGGGTGGTGAGTTCCTTATGGAACTCATGTTATCTGACAGCAGCATATTGCCCTCGTGGTAGATTATTATGTCCCATTGGATAGCGAGGTAGCAGACTTTTATGTCTTAATTGGGTGGTGAGTTCCTTATGGAACTCATGTTATCTGAAGGAAGCATATGTGCTATATTATTTTATTCTCACCGGGGCCCGCGCGAACAAACACCCTAATTTAAAGGAAAAAGAAAAGAGATGAAGAGTGAAAAAAAATGAGAAAAAGAAGAAGTCAGAAAAAGAAAAGGAGAGAAAAAAAGAAAAGAGATGAAGAGATAAAAAAAAAAGATACGAGAAAGAAGAAGTAAAAAAAAGAAAAGAGGAAAAGGAAAAAAAAAGAAAAAAAGAAAAAAAAAGAAAAGAGATGAAGAGATAAAAATAAGAGAAAGAAGAAGTAAGAAAAAGAAATGAGAAGGAAAAAAAAGAAAAAAGTAGAAAGGAAATGAAGAGATTAACAAAAAGATATTGAGAGAAAGGAGACTCGAGTTACAAGATGAGAGAGAAATGAGAAACTTAAAAAAAAAACAAGAAAAGAGAACTAAAAAAGAGGAAAAATGAAATGGAAAAATATAAAAAGATCACTTATTATCGTTGTATCTGGAGGCGAGATTAACCGCCGCGTCGGCTTGTCCCGAAAGGGGTTATCTAAACCTTACACTCTGTCCTAGACGGGGTATTTCGGGGCTCGCCGTGTGGTTGGTTTTTCCCCTTCCAAGTCGTTGTATGTTATCTTTGAGACACCGTTTATATACTATTTTCGTTGTCCTGGTTGACTCCGCGGAGCTCACTTCGGTTTTGATCTCGAGCTTGCGGTATTTTTCGGGCTTTAATCGTTTGGTAGCTGATATTGCGTTTGGTAGGGGGGAAACCCCGCATGGCGGGCCCCAGCAATCAGTTAGAAATGTCCATTTGATTGCTTTTTGTTGCTGTTCTCTTTAGTTTCGTTTTGGTGACATATTTTGCTATGTTTTACTAGTGTCTTGCCGTAATTATATTATTGTAAATGCTTACACGCTTTCTGAGTTTTGGGAGGAAGACTCCTGTTTTCTTTCAAGTTTAAGAAAATGTACCGAGAAATCACCCACTTAACAAAAAGGCAAAGAGAAAGAGAGCCTCGGAACGAGGTTGGCTGTTCTTAGCTTGGGGCTTACGTGAGCGGGTACCGTAGGAGTCGCCTCGTTCCCATAACTTAACTATAACCGGGGTGATTGAGAGTAAGGGCTCCGGTGGGAATTGTTTACTATTCTCACCGGGGCCCGCGCGAACAAACACCCTAATTTCCCATTCCACGTGCCCAGTTACTTTGGCAACTGCAAGCCATGCCGCTGACTATGTACAGGTATATATATAGCTTCTCAGTACACGTGTATTCTGTCTTTTCGTGAAGTGCTGGAGGACTGAAGCATTGGCGACCCACCCACCTCCCCGCAGCGATGACCTCTGTACTTGCCGTATTGGAGCTCTCGCTCTCTCTCACCTTCGGAGTCGCCTCGTTCCCATAACTTAACTATAACCGGGGTGATTGAGAGTAAGGGCTCCGGTGGGAATTGTTTACTATCTTACCTGGTCGGTGAGTTCCTTATGGAACTCATGTTATTTGAGGGCAGAAAATTGACCTCGTGGTAGATTTTTGTCTTAATTGGGTGGTGAGTTCCATATGGAACTCATGTTATCTAAGGCATAGTTAATAGAGGGAAATGGTTATGAAATCCCGCAAAGTTCTTTGTTGTAGGTTTTTGTTCGCTATTTTGGGCGTCGAGAGTGCACAAAACCTGGCAAAACATAATAGGTGGTTACGTGTGTTCATGCAACTAACCAATAGAAAGATTGCGATTACGTAATTCATGCATAGTGTATGAGTGAAAAACAAAAGATGTGCACCTTCGTGGACCTTTCAACCTAAATCTTGGCCTCTTTGTTTCCTGCTTTGATGTTTACCGAGATTCATAACCAGTTCCCTCTATTAACTATGTCTAAGGGAAGTATATTAACCTCGTGCTATATTATTTTATCTTACCTGGTCGGTGAGTTCCTTATGGAACTCATGTTATTTGAGGGCAGCATACTGACCTCGTTGCAGATTTTTATGTCTTAATTGGGTGGCGAGTTCCTTATGGAACTCATGTTATCTGAGGGAAGCATGTTAACCTCGTAATAGATTATTATGTCTTACCTGGTCGGTGAGTTCCTTATGGAATTCATGTTGTCTGAGGGCAACTCACGGACCTCGTTGTACATTACTATCTTAGTTTGGTGGTGAGACCTTTTGTTATCTGAGGGCAGCATATTGACCTCGTTGCACATTATGTTTAGCTTGTGTGGTGAGTTCCTTATGGAACTCATGTTGTCTTAGGGCAACACATTGACCTCATTGCACATTACTATGTCTTAGTTTTGTGGTGAGCACCTAAAAGAACGTTTGTTATCTGAGGGCGGCATATTGACCTCGTGGTAAATTGTTTTACAAGTGGGGTGAGTTCCTTATGGAACCACGATAAGATATTATTGCTCCCTATCGAAGCATACCGGGCGCCACTGGCCAGGCCTTCTGACAAGCGACCCCGCCCCGTGTGAGAAACAATAACAATAAACACAGACAAAAGCCCGTGAGGAGAGGCTCTCACCAACTCAGTAACGCCCTGGAAAACTGCCCCCCCCCCCCGCCCCCCTCGGCCACGCCTCCATCCGAAGATGTCCACCGGATTCAGACTGCCGGACCGGCGCGCCCAGAGGTACTCAGGTTACAGGGGGCCAGGAAGGATTTTTTTTTCGCTGTATAAGGTGGATCTAACGTTTAAGTCTGTCGATGAAACTTCAGGGTGTGATCATTCAAATAGAAAAAGCTGTTGAGCAGTACTTTCATGTGGTACAAGGTGGTCCAACATTAAGACTGCAGACGAAACCCATGTGACCATCCAAATACTACTACTTAGTAGTACATCCATTCAATGCTGTAAGTGTGGGAAATAATGTTATATTTTCACGTTAACGTGGGTGATTTTGCGAGTGATGGGAATACCTTTACAATTATGACGTTTATTGCACCACAAATATTGTTGGAATGGAGGGGAAGCTGTTCAAGACCTCCTTTTAAAAGATAAATTAATGGTGTAATCAGATTTGGTGTTTGATTGCTGTTGTTTAACACAAGCTAACATATGCCTCGTATTGCATTAATATTTTTGTTGTAGAATTATTTTCCCGACAATGGTTGCGGTCACATCTAGACTGCTAACTATAGTTAATGATAATGATAATGAAAATGCATTTATATAGCGCATTTTCCATACGTTCAAATGCGCTTTACACACCAGACCACAACACCGGGAGCTTCGTGCCCTACTCTTTGCGAATAGTGTGTGGGTTCTTTAACGTCCCTGTTATAAGACTGAAGATACAGGAGACGGGACCTACGGTTTATCGTCCTTTTCCGAGAAGACCAGATGTAATTACAAAGGCAGCACATTCTCCTCAGTTATTTTAAGACCCTGAGTGTTGGTCCGGTCTAGGGTTCGAACCCACGACCTCCCGCACAGCAGTCCGGCGCTCTACCAGTTAAGACGGCGTTAACTATAGTTAGCTATTTCGGCAATGTGACCGCTTCTCTGTTTACCATAACTATAGCTGGAAATTTTCGCGTCGCTGATCCAAAACAATACAGACGAACTATACATGTAGTTATACCCAAGCAGGGTTAATGGGTTAAAAAAACCAATCAGAATGCGACAATTCTTTTCGCACGTGCGAGATGAACATAAATATGCAAAACAAAGCGTGAAGGGAAGGAAAAAACGAAAAACAACATGCCAAGAGATTACATATCACCAATGTTAGCAAAAATAAAGCTTCAATTCTTCGGCTTCTAGCATCCTTACTTCATTTTATTTTCTTCAGCGCCAACATTCCGTGCAAAAAAAGGAAAAAAATAGACGAACAACTAGACACGTCAACAACAAGGGCTGTCATGAACTTATTCAAATTCGAAATTATTCAAAAGCTAATCAGAACTAACTATAGTTAACTGCATTGGTGTGACCGCAAAGACGACCGAAAGCAGTAACTATAGTTAGGTATGACGTCACGTAACTTGAGACTAACTATAGTTAAACGTTAGTTACGTCGTAGATGTGACCGCAGCCAATATTTTCCTATTTATTAACTTATCAACCAACTAATTAATTAATTAATTAATTAGCTAATAATTCTATAATTGTAAGGTAAGTACCCACATAGTTAATTAGCAATAACCATTAGCTTAACGTAAATGATTAATTAGAAATTGAAAAACTCGTGAATGGATGATTAACTCTTATATAATATTAACTTTGTTAATATAAATAAATAATAAATCATTTATCAACAGTTATTTGAAGGTTTTATTAGCCTTTTATACATTTTAATAGTACAGGATATCTGAAATGCGATTTCTGCCATTTTTAATACTTTTTCTGTCGTAGTTTCTAAAGAAGTTAAATGCTAATATAGAAACTGGTTTAACTATGTACATGTATCCTGAAACGGGATAATCTTGATAAAATGACAGTGAAAATATACGAGTCTCTAGCAGCGAACATGATTAACTCACTGTTCGTAACAAATATTGATTAGTAGTGCATGCATTTCCTATTGTGCTACAACATTGGCCAAGACTAGTTGATGCAAAAGAGCATTTTACACATATTTCACGCTTTGCAAAATTATCTTCACTCGCAACAGAACGCAAATATTATTAGTCCTCTTGCAAATATATCTTGTGCCTTTTTGTTTACACTAGACCAGCGTGGATACCAGGAAATTTTTAATCCTGTTTCAGGGTTTTCCTTAGTGTGTAATTACTAGAAACTATTATAGATAACAAGCTACCTGTAATTTTTATTGTGCAAGAAGTTACTATTTCGTTTTCTTGGAATTCTGGCCAAGATCGCAGGAAATAATTTGAAATTTTTCCCTGGCAGTCAGTTCATTATTTCCTCCTGGCTTTGTGTTGAGATTTTTCGCAAGAGATATACAGTAAAGGTTTTTATCACGGTAGAAAAGCAAAGCACTTTTCCTCTCTACTGCCCTTAGAACAGCTGGAGGACTTTTATTTTGTGACCAATTCCTTGTTTTGATGAATACAACATTATATTTGCACTGAACATTTGGATGAGAGTGTTAAAATGCTTATGGCTTCAAAAGTTGAAAGAAAGGTGAGGCAGTCCTATTATAAAGGAAAATGATTTCTACCTGAAATGGATAAAAGTACTTCACTACTAGTAACAGGTTAACTCCAAGTCAAATCTGTAACTTGAAACTCGATGTGTAATCATTCAAATGAAAGCTACTGAGCTGTATTTTCGTGGGGTTGCGTATATGCTGTACAATTAACAATTATTCTTTGAAATCGAGGTGAATAGTGGTAGAATATTCACCGAGCCGCGGAGCGGCGAGGTGAATATTCTGCCGCCATTCACCGAGATTTCAAAGAATAATTGTTTTAGTATATACACACGAAGTGATCTCAACAGCAAGCGATCTCAAAGTTTTCAGAAGGAAACCATTTAAAGTCGATTTAATTGACCTCTCAATTCATGCGTGGAAAACGTAAATACAAGCGGCACTAACCAGCTAACCGACATGCGCGAAACAGTTTACAGAATCTTCAAACATGGCAAATATAGTTAATCTTCGATACAATCCTTGTCACAATCTAGCAAAATGGTCCTTTAACACCACTCAAACCTGCAATTTGAATCAATCTGCGGTATTCATTTCTGCCGATGCCGGGCGAAGAGTGGCTTGACGGTAAGCAATTGTTTATCGTTTTAGTACTCGAGTTGTGTGGACATTGTGCTGCAAATTGCGAAATATGTAGTCTTCTCTTACTTTGAAAACCATCAGGCCAAATTCCTCAGCCTTTTTTGTCTTTTCTGGTTCAGCATCTTCTTGTATTCTTAGTATTTGCGATTCAGAAACGCCGGCGAAACGCGAGTTTACGCCGGCCATTTTGTTTCAGTTTGGATCAAGCATTATTCACTCCGTAGGGAGTGGATAATGCTCATTAGCCCGAGATAGCGAACCAATCAGATTGCTTGAAACACCAAGATCACTGAGTGTGTATATACTAAGGTGATTTATCTGTTAAGTCTGCAGACAAAATCCTAGTGTGTGACCATTGAAATGGAAGCTATTGAGCTTACGTGGTACTGTTAACTATGCTGTACAAGGTGGATCTAACTTATAAGTCGTGAATGAAACCCTTGTATGTGTCATTGAGCAGTACTTTTATGCGGTACTGCTTATTGTGCTGTACACCGTGTTTGTAACGTGTCAATTTTTAAATGAAATTTTAGCGTATAATGGTATTTGTATGACGTATTGTATATTGTGTTGGTCGAGGTGGTTTTAACGTTTATTAAAGTTGGTGTATTGCACACCCTATTTTGTAACCATTCAAACGAAACCTTTTTAGCAGCAGTGCACTTTCTTGTAGTGTTGTTTACTATTTTTGTGACCATTCAAACAACTGTACTGTGGTATCATTACATGTTAAATTGTGAGACTGGGCATTTTTGGAAGCGATTACATAAATTAATTTAAGCACGAACTTTGATAGAACCCTCAAAACAAATATTCTCTGCAGTTGGCAGCACCACAATGGCATTTAATGCGTTCTCGTTTCCTTGGTGATGGAGTATTGCTGCCTGTGTCTGACGTCATCTGGTAATCGAACGTCAACTCCTCCCCTTGTTTGATATTACGGTTTGCAAAGAATGCTATTCGAGGAAAGTTGGGGTCAAGTGTGTCCACCCATACATTATAAACATCCAGGTTTGGGTCGCACTAAGGACAGAAAAGCAAAGTTTGCTTAGTCTCAAGAATGGTTTACGTCGCAATAATATTATGTACATGTAGCGGTTAGACTGTCCACAGCCTCTCGATTTTTCAACGCAAAAAAGCAAACGAAGCGAGCCTGAAGCGCTCAGGGGGGGGGGGGGGGGGGAGGAAGTGAGTGAAGCGAGCCGCTCCCCGCCCCCTTTCCCCTTGCTTCTTCCGTTTTGCGCTGGCGTGCAGTTCCTTCGTCATTCTCACCGCGTGCTCATCGATCGAAAAAACACAATAAAATAGAGGGCTGTGAACAGTCTATGTAGCGGTGAGATCTGGATATGTTATAACTTGTTAGTATATACTTAAACAGTGGATAGCATTTTTTGGCACACATTGATTGGCTACTCAAACTCCGAATATCCTTTGCTATTCACCTCTGAGCAACGCGTGCGAGGAAATTGTAATCTTTGACGGGGAATAAACTAGTAAAAAATCATCCTTTTGGGCTATATTATCTCACTGTTTTAGTATATGCTAAAACAACTATTCATCTCAGTGTCGGTGACTAGTGGTGGATATTTACCTCCCCACTTTGCGGCTCAGTAAATATCCACCACTAGCCACCTCCACTCAGGTGATTAGTTGTCAACTATTGACATTTATCCGGCCCTATCCCCCACATGGGGGCAAGGAAGTAAACATTGACATTGATGTAACTATTATTTTTAAAGTAAGTTACTAGGATGTCCATTCCAAATGGAGATCATGCCAATGGGCCTTCCACCATATCAATCAATCAATCAATCAATCAATCAATCAATCAATAAATTGATTGATCCATCTATGGATATGTCAGTCAGTCAATCAATCAATCAATCAATCGTTTGATCCTTTTCGTTTTGGCCCAGTGGCCAAATCTTTGGTGCGTCAGATTTCTCACCAACTGTCAGCCAAAAAACCCCAAAGTTTACAGTTTTGCTGGCTTTTTGCACATGTGCAGATTTTTAACTAAATTACTGATCAAAGATCAATGTGTCCGTGTAACGGCAAAAACTGGTGTCAGGATAGGTTAAACTGGGATGATTGACAGGTGGCGTCAAAAACAAAACTAAGCAGGTAGTTGACCAAAGCTTACAAGACTCAAAATGAAAAAAAGTGAAACTTTGCAGGTAAGAGTAACGAAAACCTATTAAAAAACTATAACTAATAAGTCCCTTACCGAGTGGTTGATAAAGTGGGATACATTGCCATACTTTTTCGCATCTAGAGTGTATAAGCATTCTCCTTCATTGAAATCCAAATCAAACAAGTATGTCTGTCCACAACTGTCATAAACTTTCCCTCTTTCTTCAGCCTCCTCCTGAGTAATGGCCTCACCAACATATTCAGTCACTAACTGGTTCTTTTCTATAGGCTCCATTGTCTTGACACCCCACCCACAGCCATTTGGAGTTCGAAATATTGCCACCTGTATACAGTATGAACACTTTATATCAGTTGTATAAACTAAGGAAGTCACTATAGTCAAAGCTCTTGTTAAAGGGACTGTGTCACTGCTGAGTTAAGTTAACTTTATTAAGTTTTGCCAAAATACTCGCTATGAAACTTAATGGTTGCAAAGAAGTTACTTCTATGGATCTAAATGACAGAACCCTTGCTTTAATGCAACCAAATGTGCCTTCTGGGCTTTATGATTTGAAGTTACAAGCAAACGAGATTAACTTTGAAAACTGATCAGCCCAACAATATTTCAAAAACCATATTGCAATTTAATTCAATCTTCATCACTTTTGGCCTTTCGTACATTCTTTTGTATTTGCTGTGCTGTTGAAATGTTCCTTCACTGTTTTAAGAGGTTCTTATAATATTTCACCGAATTTGATGGCCATTTCCCACACTTAAATTTGACTCAAAATCTGTGACAGTCCCTTTAACTCCCACCCACAGCCATTTGGATGTGACATAATTATAGCCAAAATGCTACGAAATGTAGTTTGAAAAATGTAATTTAATGTACTGCAATTAGCTTCAAAGAGTGCCGGTGTCACCCTGTGGACAACAGAATCAATATCTGTGCATGTGCAAGGATTCCATTCCATGTGCCTTTGAAGTCAACTACATTTTGCAGCATAGTAAACATTTTGTGGCGTAGCCAGCATTTTTTAGATTTATTGATAGTAGGGCTCTGCTTCCCCTCTCCCATTTTTTTCCTTTTCCACTGTCACATAAGTTTGATGGGTGCCTGTTTTTCCTTTCTGCATGGGGGGCTTATTCCTAGGTTAACAGGATTTTCCAGAGCTCTATAGCAGCGGTCTCCATCTAGGAGATGGTGGCCAATAGTGGGAACTCCTAGATGTCACAGGGAACCACCCTCCACAAAGCAATGTACTTGTCAATGTTCTAAATCACTTGTATGTAGGAGATAACTACAGTCCGGTTTCTTGTATAACACTACTGACAGCCATTTGGAATACAAAATATAGCTAACTAGTCAGAACACAAACATGATAAAGGGAAGCTACTACAGTAGAGCCTTATGTAAGCCCCCACTCACAGCCATTTTGAGTAGGAAATATTGCCCATTGTTTCCAAGGTGCATACTTTATATCAGTTTAATAAAAGCAATATTTTATTAACCTCATGCATCTTATAAACAGATATCATTATTAATACCAAAATGCTGTTTTAACTGTAAATACATAGCTTTCAAATTACTCAATTAATTATATAGCTGTCAGTAAATCCTATATTGTCAGCGCAGCTATTTTTCCTTAATTTCTGAGAACTGTCCAATTTGGGACTAAATTTGGATAGTTTCAATTAGGACTTTCAGCTAAAATGCACAAACTGTCCAATTTAAGAAAAATTGGACAATTTTGTCTCAGCCAATCAAATCGAAGAAAAAACAACATATGACGGATACTAGCCAATTAGCACAAATCATAGCGTCAGCCCTGTAAACTTGTCACATTGTTAGTCTACAATGGCGGAATTTTATAAGGCAAGTTTGCTGCGTTTTTCCATTCCTTTTGAACTTTTCAGCAATAGTAACAACAAAGAGAAATTTTCGACGTTGTCAGAAGAGGAGCTAGCTACACTAAGAAGCAAAATCCAAGAGCAAAACACCTCCAATAGTACAAAATTTGGGTGAACGTAAGTGCAGCGAAGCGAAGCAAGAAATCTGTCAGATATTCATCTCCATGAGCCAGATGCAATTCTTTGTCGTTTTTTGCTGAACTTCGAAAAGAAAAGACGGCGATGAAGTACGAAAGAGATAGGGGAAAGGAGTATGTCAGATTCAAGAAGTTGTAAAGCTCTTCGGATACTTTGTTTACGACTTTCATTGATTGATGCAGTGTTTTCACTCACTTTGTAGCAAGCTTCGCAAACTCAGGTGAATAAAATTGCACTGTTTTGTTTAAGTTTTATTTGTGAAGACAATGCTTTGAGTGATTTGCATGCCGTGTTCTGCCTACTATTGTTGAATGCTTTTCCCGTTCTGGACATAAGTTTATTGTTTACGCTGGATGGACTGACTACAAGCTATATAATTAATATGTAACCGGACTACATGCTTGTCCAATTTGGAAATAATTAGATTAAAAAAAATTCCTCTGACAGTCAAATTGGACTCGGCCTACGGCCTCGTCCAATTACGTATACAAAGTTATGCTGTTTCCATGAGATCAGTGCTGAACTACACACAGTAGTTTTACAACACAGTTTAATTATTTTGATACTAGTAAGTGTTCACTAATGGCAGGTTAGGACTGAGTTTCTTAAAGTGCAGTGGCAGATCCAGACCTTGAACAAAGGGGAGGGCCCTTTATTGTGTATGTACAACCAAAAGATTTTAAGTCGGGCAGGAAAAAAATGTCTTCTACCAAAAATAAAGAGGGGGCCTCTGCCCCCCCCCCCCCCCCCCTTTCCAAACCAAATTTCACAAACAATTTTCCAGTACTTTTCCAGGACTTTTCAAGGACTCAGGTTGATTTTTCCAGGACTCCAAAATTCACATTAATCCTTTCTCTACCAAAATCTCAATATTATTTCTCCTTACCTGCTGTACATTTTTTAGGTTAGTTCTGAGAATTGAGTTGTTACTTGAGTTTAACAGATTTTCAGAACTTTCCAGGACCAGCAGTCTTTTTCGAGGACATTCCAGTCCTAGAAAGTGCCACAATAAAATTCCAGGACTTTCCAGGTTTTCCGGGACCTGTACGAACCATGTAAAAGGAAGCACCCAAGCCCTTTATCAGAGGTTTAACTGTACTACATGAGCCACTTGACTCCACCACAATGGACTGAAACAGACTTAACCTTAAAAAGGCAGTTTGGTGTCCCAGCAAAACAATAACAGGGACTAGATGTAGGACTTCCTTTAAATAAATGAAGTATTTCATAATCTTTGGGTCACTCCAGAACATGTATGTGCTAATGGTGAAGCTGAAAGCTTCATGAAGATGCTTGGCAAAATGAGGAAGATTGTGCACCTTCAGGGGGGTGGAGATACAGTAACTTACATTTAACAATCCTCAAGAAGATGAAAGGAAATTTTTTCAACACCAAACCCTGCCACAGCCCTCAGAACTGACAAGTTAGAACCAAGTTAGACCGTGAAGCAAGGGTCATAGTCATGAATAAGAGCAACAAAGAATATTAAGAAACGAGAAACAGTATGCTCAGAACAGGAACTCTAAAAGTGAACAACTATAGAGTTGGAGACCATGTGCTATTAAAGCAGAAGAAAAGATACAGTGGTCCACAGCCCTTGAACCAACATTTTACACCATCATTCAATCTGACTGATCAGCACTGCTGCCAGAAGACTTAAATATGGTAAAGTGGTGTGTAGGGATACAAGCCAGCCAATGCACTGGTCAATGCAACATGATGCAAACCAGAAAAATAAAGACAAGACACAAGAAACAGGGGAATGGAGAGAAAAACTCCTCCATAACAGTGCTCCCCCCATCATCCAGATCAGCCAGATAACCAAGAAACTGGCACCAGGATAAACCAAACAGCTAAAGCCAGCAGATGACAAAATGAAACAGACCAACCAACAGGAGAGACCAGCAGCTGGAACCTGACGGAAAAGAAAAATAATGGTGCCACTTGAATATCTTGAAAGACTGTTACTTGAGACAAAGATGCCTGGAAGCGCGGAGTGCAAAAGGGACTCACACAGTTCGAAATCAAACTGATGCGGCAAGTTGAGGAGAAACGATCCCAGAGGAAAGCTTAGCCACCAGTGCAGAGACCTGCCTCAGCCTTCATCTGCACCCACCACAGCAGGGACTGCCACTCCCGCATCAGAATTCACAGTCACAACAGGTGCTGTTCCCAGACATAACTTCATAATCCTCTGGGATTAATGGATGCCTACTACTACTTGAAAATCTTGAACATCATTTTCATTTAAGGGCATCTCTTTCACTTGTTCCATTTTGCATACATTGCATTTTTCAATTGTTTCATTTAAGGTGTATATTTTTCTAGTTATATCACTTTTCTGTTTTTACTTGCATGCAATTGTCTCAAAAGAAAGAGTCCAGTCCAGTCTAGGGCATTCTGAGAACTACTTGCACATGCACATATAGTAGGTATACACCATGTTGTCAGTTGTCATTTCATTCGAGTGTTGTGTGTGACTAAAAGGATTTTATCACAGAGCACAAGTCTCACTATTTCAGTCTATGAAGAAGTTTGATCTTTGTGCCCATGATTTTCACCGTGAGAATGACAGCTAGTATCTCTCTCCAGTCCATTGCCTGATATCATCCTGTAATAATGAGCTTTCTTCACAATAAACATCTTGCCCACCTGTGATGTTTTAGCCACAATATCTGATACATCTGGGGTATGATGAAGAATGATGGTTCATGAGCTTTGACTGCTTGCTTAAGATTCACTCTGTTTCATCTTTTCTTTGTATAATTGACTCATTCCCCTTGTTGATGCCTCTGTCAGAACCATTAGTTTTGTGGTTTTCCTCTCCTGGTTGATGGCAAACCTATCACTCACATTTCTCTTTATCAGATCTTTGTATCATGTCATGTCAGTAGCAGAATGTAGTGTCAAATAACAACCTGTCAATATTTTGTGGATCCTTATCTTGCTGCATGTGTCTCCACCTTGAGGGTAGGCAACATGTTCTGTCTTGTTTATTAGCAGCATTCTCGTACCTCGAGTCTTCGTTCCTTACTGCACAAGCTTGACAAAACGACCGACTCTCGAAAGTTCGGATGGCGGATTGAATCTGATTGGCTTGAAAAACAATAAAGACGGGCGGAAGTAAAACACCAAAAGGCTTGTTGGTCAGGCTTTTGAAAGCTAGGCATGTGCAATTCAACTGGAAGTCCAATATTTTCGGACTTCAAATCTTCAGGGTCGCTCATTTCTCAAACCGTTGATCAAGAGGAACGAAGACCCTGGGTACGAGGATGGTTTTGCAGTTTCATTAAGTAACATATGCATGTTCTGGTCCATCCGTGGAACTGAATGGTAGTCATTTGTCACTTTTGTTGCCTTGGTCAATGGGTATGCAAACATGATCTTGAGCTCTTTTTTCCTTGGTTGGAATACTGTTGAGTGGGTTTTGATGATGTCCAGCAGGTTGTAATGGCTGTTAGGAACAATTCATTCAACATTAATGGATGACATCCTATGGTCTCTTTAGTCTGTCTGTGACCTTAATGGGTACTTCGCTGTTTTGTGTTGTGGTCACTTGGCATTCAAAACAAGGACCAGTGATTTTTTCTATCATGCTGTCCATCGTTACACCATCAATTGACAAGTTGCACCATAAATAGAAAGAATCATAAAAAAAATATTTTGACTCTGAAGATTCTCGACTTCTGCTCAGGTTGTCAAAGCGTCACTCACCACCAACAGTTTTTTTACAACTAGCCTCACCTGGATGATCACACCATATGAACTACTATACTAATATTCCTGGGTTCAACCTCGTTAACTATGATTTGTTGAATGTTTGCTTTTGGTCATTTCAAAATGACTAACAGCATCGTCTGGGGTCTGGTTGTCCATTCCACAATATTTGGGCCAGTCAAATTCAACCTTCCAGTGATTAAAATGCTCTCTTACTCATTCCCCTTTCTTGTGTAATTATGCCTTTTTAATAATTATTTTTTAATTGTGGGCTCAAGAGAGGCCTGCAACCGTAATCTTGACAGTGACCAGCGGATTGCGTATTAAGTTGAAAGTTGAAGGCTTCTGTTACATGGAAGTTTGCCAACATTACGTTTTGCAGACATTGTTGAGGTGTTGCTTTTGAGAAGATTTGCTGTGATTGTATTACAGATAAACCATGGCAAAAACGAATGACTCCAACAATGGTTAATCTCAGAAAATTCCTTACAATACTGACAACATAGCGAGTTCACTGACAGAGGAAAATTATCTCAATTCACACTGCTTGCTCGATTACACTTTGCAAAACTGTCAATCAATAAACAACTCTGATTGGTTTGTGGCAATAGGAAATGATAAAACCATTTGTGCCAATAGAAAACAAAATCATGCATTCCTTGTGTGATGCGTTACTCAGTATAATGGTATAATATTAACACTGTCTGAGAAATTTTAGCAACCTGTTGGAATAATTGCCATGAAAATGAGGTGACTTAAGTTATTTGTTCTTCCACCACAAAATGGTTACAATGCGAAAGGATCCGAAAACATGTTGTTCAAACAGGAAGTTGAGGAATTTTTTTCTTTCACAAAGAACGATTAGAATGCAAAGAATGTTTTGTAGTGTAAAATGCTTGAAGTGCCCAATTCAAGACAAAGGCACAAGATAGGGGTTCATCTTCTTTGTTATCAGCCTAAATAAAGTTTTCTAATTCCTATGTCTGCTACTGTCTTTACTTTATACAGTTCATGTTAATGTTCACCATTTCCAGGAATGCAACTTTGTTTGTGAGAAATTTGGTTACTACGACATTACTATCTTAACTAGGCATTTCTCGAGCTTGGGGAACTCCACTGCAGATCACCACAGCCACTGGCATTTATCTTCAACTGACCAGGCATGCTTCCTAGAACTAAGCACTGGCATACCCACTTTTCAAAATTTTTTGTCCATCTCAGTTGTTTGAATATGAAATCAACCTCTAAGGCTGTATTTTTCTATTCATTCCCAGGCATGGCAACCAAAGACATCAGCCTGTCACCAGCTATGCAATCTTCTAAGCTTCCACATCTGGTTTCTAGGATCAAAGCCCGGCCTTGCGCTCCAGGAATGGTGGGCAACTTGCACTTCCAGTAGAATTTAAATCATCAGTTCTGCAGAACTTCATTGGTCCCTCTTCTGGGCTTACCAAAAACTATTTTTCCTTGTGCAAAACAGTTGAGGGGGGGGGGGGGGGGGGGGCTAACACTGTCCCAAAAATTCTCGCCAGGTTGTCATATTTAGAGTCTGACTGAAGATGTCTGGAGATTCTCCTGTTGTTGTTTAAAAGCCATTAGAACGTTTCTGATCATTTTTCAAACTTTTCCAAAGATGAATGAAGTTTTCTGAATACTTCCAAGTAAGTTTTGAAGATGTTTGAACTTACTCAGGAGACAGAATATCTTGACAAAGCAATTTAACGCTGCACTCACGATATTTCTGGTACCACGTGTGGGTGGTGGGGCTGAGTCCCCCCCTACCAAAAAAAATCGTCATTTTGGGGGGTTACAGCCCCCTGCTCCGCTGCTTATGCACCAGTTTTGCAAAGCTTCATAACCCCCACCCTGCTTGTGGCTTCACCCAAAACTATTTCTGCTTATGCTATCTCATTATCCACCTGGACGTCCTCTTTCCACTACATTTTGTGACATCTAAATGTTGTACAGCTGTAACATCTATACCATGGCCAGCTTACAGGCCCATTTACCAGTTTCACTGTGTCACTCACCAAGAGTCTCAAACGCATTTTAGGAACCACACTTTGTCATAAACACCCCATGATGCCTGCTATTTTGCTTGCCATTCGCCATTCCTCGAATATGAGCTTGCCATGCCTTAACTTGGGCCTTATACACAGTGGCATTCTTCTTATTGTGCCCAAGAATGGAATCTCATTAGGAATTTCATCAAATTCATGGTTTCGGGTAGTAGTCTCCATTTTTAATGATCAAAGACTCTAACACAAAGAAGGAATCTGCCTCATTCCTTTGTCTAGTATTCCTAACTTATTGCTCTTCCCAGTCACTGCCATCCATCACGTCTTCTCCTCAGTACCTGCTGCTTCTTACCCTCCCGTCTTCTGCCTTCCAACATCTACGGGTTTCCCTCCCACGACCACGTCCTTCTTCACTAAAACTCTCAAGTGCCTGGTTACAATGTTTCAGGGCCTTAATCCTGCAAACTACTAGGCCGGTAATTTTGAGTTTTTTATTGTGTCAAAAAAGAAGGGGAGGAGAAGAAAGGAAAGAGAAGGTACGGGAAGGAAATAAACAGGTGACATCTCTGTATCTACCTACCTGGTCTTATACTGGTGTGACTGCTTCATCTTTGATGACTTCCACTGATGTGAAGTGGAGCTGCTTAAGTGGCAAATTCTTGTTTATATTGAGGCACATTTGTCAAGTTACATTAATTTTGTTGCTTAGAATTCTCTCCACTGCTCACATTTTCCTTGCTGCCAATGAAACAACCCATGTTTTTCTACACATACATAAACACTTTGTGGACCAAATTACAATGGAACTTTGATATCATGAAGTGCCAAGGCGCTGGAAAATTGTAATGGGGGTTCATATACTGTACAGTATGTATGGAACCATGAGCTGTTAGCCTTAGGCAAGTGGTTTCACTGGTTTCCACACCCTCCTTGATCTACAATATTCTTCATAATCATACTCAGTCTCATCCAATAACTGCTAATTATTATACATTAGAATTACTTTGAAACACGTGATTGGTCGAGCGCATTCAGTCAATATACAGTAGCATGTAAACTCGACATGATAACCCAATATCTGCAGCAGATATTGGGTTATCATGTCGAGTTCAAAGTCCGCCTAGTTTCCAAGCCCCTCGTCCGTGTAGTGCTGTCAAACTTTTGAAAATATGGCTGAGCGATTCGCCTCTGTTTCCGAAGGGGAATTGAAAGTTTTGATCGAGAACAAAGATTCTAAAAACACCAAGAGAACAACAAAAACAAGTGCAAACATTCTGAATGATTATTTGAGGGAGAAAAACCTGGAGGAACCACAAGATAAAACCGCTTTGGCCCATGTTCTGACGAAGTTTTAAGCCGGCGCTAGAAAAAGTGATGGCAAATTGTTTGAAAACGTATAATAAAACTATTATTGAATTCGGTTTTCGCATGATATCTTGAATTATCAAAACCTCGTGTCTGTGTTATCTGCTTCAGCCTTCGGCTTCGGCAGATAACACAGACCTCGGTTTTGATAATTCATGATATCATGCTCAACCTCATCCAATAATTGCTTATTATATCAGAGTTTTACTTTGTTGCTTACTGCTGAAGAACATATACTTTGTTATAAAGGTAAGGTAAGGTTAAGTCTGCATACGAGCCTAGTGGCCCATCAGGCCAGATCTTATCCCGGTTTCCATAGCATGAAGCGACCAGGAGTATCCTCAGCAGTAAATTTGTCGGTACCCATTTACAATACTGCTCAAATGTAAGTTGACAGTCCCTCAAGCCAACTTTTAACTGCACCGCTTTAAAAAAGCAAAATTTGTATAACTTCTCTAAAGCTGTAATTATAATTGACGCCAATATTTGTGTTATAAATGAAGACAAGTGTCATTCAAGAAGAATTTAGGTTTTAAGAATTTTATGCCAAATTTACAAAAAAATAAAACACGTTCATTTTAAGCTAGACGCGATGGTGCAACACAAGTCTGCCTTGCCATTTGTTTATTTACAGAAAGCTTGGCGACTCTGATGTTTTTCATGTGGAATGTTTCGTTTGCCGACCACAGAATTTTTACAACTTAAATTTTATTTACGGAAACTCTTGTCTGAATTTCAGTAGTAACCAGAAAGAGACGTCTGAAATTCAGGCTTCAGAAACTTGCTTCTGTCTCAAATAGTCATTGATAACATGCACTTTCAGTGGGATCATACTTTCAAGTGATTAGGGTGAGCAAAAGTTTTTACAATTTCATTCTTACAACTCGTCATTCACCGTCTTCCTCCGACGATTTTGTCAATTCTTGTAGGCAAGTAAACGGAATATTAAATCTCCGCGAATTTATCGCACTGTCAAATGTTGAGGTTTATAATTCAGGCACTCATGATGGGCGCGAAACACTTGTACATGATGTGGCGGGAGCTTTATTTTCCACTCGAAAAAAAAATCGTTTCCTCAAAAGCCTTTTCAAGTTATGAATATTCGAGATTGCCTTGTTTCTCGATCCTCGAGACTCAATCCTCGAGGATCAAGTCGAGACTGTCAACTTACATTTAAGCGGTACTGTATACACCTGAGTGAGGCACTATGAGAGTAAAGTGTCTTGCCCAAGAACTCAAAAAAAAAAACTTACATGGAGTTACACATTAATTTTTATTACCTTTACATGCAGTTACTGTTAGTATGTAAACATCGCAGCTTTATTAAAGTGATGCATGTACATATTTTTTGCAGAAGACACCTACGAGGTTTCAGATAAGCTTAACAGGCAAGGAGCCAATGAAGAATTGTGATGGGTCAATAAAGAACAGCCTGACACCATCCCACACTATGATTAGCTGCCTGAGAGGGAAAATGGGGCTATTTGACCCATTTGGAGGGCAGCATTAAAGGGGTGCAATAACCGCAAAACTGCACTGTAATACCGCAGGTTAGAATAAAAAATTCCGCAAAACCACACCCAAAAAACGCAAACCTGCAATACCCCAAACCTTTATGCCCCCTCCATTTGTAATTCCCCATTGTGTCCTTCAGGAAGAAGTGTGTCCTTTATGCCACATAATAAACCCTTTACTGATCAAGCTTGTTCAGTTAAGATGGCTGGACATTGGTCCCATTCTTTTTTGCATGATTATGGATTTTGACTTCATTACAGTCCATAAGCAACAAAAAATAACTTTGTTAAATATCAAGCCATCTTGACCTTGTGCTCGGTCAATAACCCATATTTAATATGGAGATGGACAAGTCCCTTGCAGTCCTCTAAAAGTCAACACAAACAAAGGCAGTAGAAAGGCAAGTTTGTGCCTCAATGCCCAATTCCCTTTATGGCATGTGCCTGCAGGGAATCATGGTAGTTGTATTCATCATTGCCAAGTGTCATGTGACCTTGTGCACAGTTTGATGAATACAACTACCACGATTCTCTGCAGGCGCGCGCCATGGAGGGAATTGGACATTTGTAAGTGATTGCTTGGTACCTTCCATAAACTTCCAATAAGAAATAAGAGACAGAAAATGCAAGTTTTATACCGACCTTGACACAAAAAGAAAATTGCCTCTCACTTACCTTGACTGTACGCCCACGCTGTAGCACACGATTCCTACATGACAGACCACAAGGGCAACGTGAGTTACACTCATAGATCGGCGTTCCTTGTTTGACGCGCACCCTCCCATTTCTGTCATATGCGAACACCCCTCCGCTGTTGCGTGGGCAGTCACAAGTGTCCATTGTACAAATCCGCTCACAACTGCACCCAACAAGATAATCAATATCAAACAAGTGGCTCGGAATATCTTTGTGTAATATATTATGAGTGGTATAGGTGAAGTCCCTTGGGGGCCCTTCGTTATCGACCACATTCTCTACAGCGATGTATGCCTCGTTAGGACTCTGTTCATTCAAATAAGCTTCCCAGTCGTCAAGTTGCTGATGTAGATCTTTCTTGTACTTATACAGCTTTCTACGATGAGATTTATTTTTACACCCAGCAACTTTACGAAGTTTCAAATGCAGTTCATATTTGGACTCATAACGAGCCTTGAGTGATGTTATTGTCTCTAAACAGGGCAGTGTGAAATTTCTTACACGTGTTTCTGTGCTGGACGTGGTAGAAGGTTCCTGTTCATTTCTTTCCTGGCAAGTAAATACCTTTTCACTGACGTCATGTAAATGAGAACTTGCAGTTTTACTTGAACAGGCCGAATTCGACGTCGAGACTTCGTCATCTTGTATATGAACAACAGAAGGCCTCGAAGGGTTAGCATAAGCCGAAGAAAACACTTCTATTACGCTCGCTGCATCTTCTGTCCCTTCTTCTTCCTCAAAGACGGAAGAACAAGGAGTTATATTCGGCGTCTGCTCATTGACAGTACTGGAAACATCCAACGGCGAATCTTCTATACAGATGACTTCGGGTAGTTTAGAATCCCTTCTCTCAACCTCGTCTAAAGCTGAACAATAACTCGTACTTGTACTTGAGGAATTTAACAGAAAAAACGAGGTGATAAGGCCGTCATCCATCTAAAAGCTTGTCCACTAGCGATAAAAATACACAACTTGCAGACGAAGTTTTCCTCTTTTAGTCGTTGCTTTCCGCCATCTTGCCCCGGCATGCTCCATTTCGCGCCTTGAATAGGTTTACACCAGGATGGATTATGGGTAATTTCATTTACAGACCGCTGGACAAATGTTTGCTTTTCTCCTCTTCCATGTGATTTTGTTGTCAGAGCCGAGAGTAACTTACAAAACGCCTTAATTTTGCATTCTAGCCTCAGAGAATTGTCAAAATGAATATTAGGTGTGCAACGGTAAGTTTTACTTATGTCTGTGTTAAATCGGTGATTGTAAATGAGGGATTTTGATCTCTACGACAAGCTGAAAACTTCCTCGAATTTCCGTCTCAGTTGCTGTGTATGATTTGTACCTTTCACAAGTTATAAATTAATTTTTCCTTTCTTGTTGAACTTTCAGCCTGAAGATCTTATGAACATGCAGCACTGTAATTTGCTGTGCCTTCCTGAGAATTACCAGATGAAATATTATTTCTACCACGGTTTGTCGTGGCCTCAAGTGAGTTTTAAACTTTCTGGATAAGACACCTCTACAAATGTAGCATTATGATATAAAATCCTCAGAAGTATATCTTTTTTATCAGGTAAAGCTGCGAAGAAAGAGGGAAAAAAGTTTTCTCTCTGGGTGTCACACTGCTTCACCCCTGCCTAATACAGTTAAGATCTTAGCTCACTACAGCTGTGTACATGTAGCTATAATATTTGTACACAATGGTGGATTGCAAAGGCTGTACATTGTGTACTTGTAGCCGGGGGGGGGGCACCCTCTGTGTTCTTGGGTGGGGGTGTGCCGCTGGGAATTTAAAGCTCCTACCCTATACCAGATCGTATTCAGCTTATATTTGCAACCCTTTACTAGACTAGACACCGAAGATCCCTACCCTATCCCAGACTTGCATTTTTTACAACTGTTTTACTGTCAGTGTTTTAATGGAAAACCATCTGTCAACAACGATGCTGCGATGATTTTATTTAAGGTTAGGAAAACCTCTTTCTCTTCTAAGTTTCTATTCCAATTCTGGACTTAATTCGTGATACCACCGATCAGTTTCCAGGCAAATGCTACCCTTTTCTAGACCAAAACTCTTTCCTGTGTGAAGCCAAAGTTCAAGAGGCTCATTGAAAGAAACAAAGCGAAATACATTTATAACATCTCACATGCTACGTACTTCTTTGTACATGTCCAAGCAACCTAAGGACCAAAGTGGTTCCCAGACTTCTCCTGTCCACATAGAATGCCTTGCGAATATTCTCCTCAAATCGCGTACTCGCCATCTTTTAACGATCTTTCTTTTGTTTTCTTACTGAGATTTTTTATAATTAAAACATAAGCTCCCATCCCTAATATATCTAAGTACACTGTCTCTGGACACTAAGCACCCTCATGAGCTCCTACAATAAAATAAGAACAATAAGAACCTTGAGTGCTAAATTAAATGATTTGGGAACAGTGTGGGAGAGGGTTAGCAGGGATTTCAAAACGTTTGGAAGTAGGCGTCAACAAGTGATAGAGTAGACGGCTGTGACAAGCCGATTTTGTTCCTCACAAGTTGATTGCTATGGCTAAAGAAACCGGTGACATAAAAACAAGTAGCCTGTGGAACTCGGGCAGGTGTCGGCTTCTTTTGAAAACCCTGGGGTTAGGCTGAAATGATTATTATTGACAGTCATCTTAAATTAGTTTGTTTTATCAATATAATCAATTCAACAAATAGACTCCTGAAGGTATATTATATTTATTTAATAACATTTATTAACTTTTCTTTTCAGTTGTCATATGTTGCAGAGGATGAGAAAGGAAAGATTGTCGGATATGTTCTTGCAAAAATGTAAGAGAATTGAAGTGTATTGCTTCTTGCTTGCTTGAAGTTTCTTACCAGTTTGAGGTGAAACTCATTTAGGGCTCGAGACTAACGGTAGCCAACTAGCCAAAGGCTACTAAAATTTAGGTTTTGACTACCAGGTTTAGCATTCTTACTAGCCATTTGGCTAGTGAAAAACTCGGAAAAGTCAGCTGTTCTTGATAGAAATCAATATACCTGACTAGTGAAAAATTACTTTTGGCTAGTAAAATCTGACATGTCACTAGCCAGTAAACCAGTGAGTTAAAAAGTTAGTCTAAAGCCCTGCTCATTGACAGCTTTGACATACCCAGCAAATTTTAACTAATTTTAAAATTATGATATGCAATGCAGATACAAGTAAAATCCAAGTTCTGAAAGTGAAATTTTATCAGTTCTTTTGGGGATGAAGAGGGTGAGGGTGGCTTGGGGATTGCTTCTTTCAGAAACTTATGGTGCATTTACATGTACATTACTTTTTACGCATTTTCAATAATCAATAAAAATAGTTATGTTTTATAGTGCACAAACTGGTTTAAATTTTTTTAACTAAAATCATGTTTAGTCACAACAGTCATGTACAGAAACACTTATACAATAACTGAGCTATTGTGTGTGTTGTGATTGGTTGATGCCTGTCATCTATTAGAGTACGGACGCACAGATGACGTCAGGGTGTAGTGTGACTCGCGAGCGAGATCAGAGTTGTCGGCAAAGTTTTTTTAAACTCGCGGGGCCACAACAAAGCAAAAACGTTCAGCTTAGTACACGTAATTACAATTCTACAGTGAGAAATAATACCCCAAGCATCGTTTACCTTTCCAAGCATTTAACTGAGCTAAGGGACTGGTCAATAAGTACCAGGGGGGGGTGGGCCGGAGCAATTGAAAAAGTGATGGTTCGAAAATTTGTGACCCACCCCTTCCTCCTGGCTCAAAACTGATTGACCCACCCCTGGTAGGGGGTTAAAAATTACATGACCCACCCCCTTTGCTAAGGAACCAATCTTTTCTTTATTATCCGTTAAGGGTTGGAGGTTTTTGATTTGGCATAAGTTTTTAAAGTGCAATTCCCTACACAGAACACCCTGATTTTCCCTGATGGACACTGCTGTTCCATGTACGTCTTTACCCTTTTCTTAACACAGCAAAGAAGAATGAATTTATCACTTCTTATACTAGTCTGTTGTAAGTTTTCCGCATATTTCTGTGTAAAGTCCATGGGAAAATTTGGACACAAACATGCGAAACCTGAAACAGTATGTTATATTATTTCATAAACAACTATTGAAGAGTTCATATTTTTACACAGAAATTGATAACAGAAACTACAACCACTGTCCATCATTCATATTAATTTTGCAAAGTGTTTGAGTTTACTAGTATTAAAAGGCTTAAAGCCCAGCGTGAATCTATGCAGGTTGAAGAGTGACAGGCAAACCTGATGTTATGATCACAAACCATCTAGGGGGGTCAGGGGGCATGCTCCCCCGGGATATTTTTATATTTGAGCCTTCTGAAACTGCTAAAAATTTATTAAAAAATGCTCACACAGAAAAATTTATCAATTTTATATACTGATGAATACAGCTGTTCTTGGAACTATAACAGTTTAAAGTTAGTGTATAAATAAGATGACCCACCCCCTATGTGTAGATCAAAATTTCATAACCCACCCCTTTTCGAGGGCTCAAAAACTGATGACCCACCCCCTTTCTGCTCCGGCCCACCCCCCCCCCCCTGTACTTTTTGACCAGTCCCTAAACAAGCTTGAAGAAGACAGTGAATTATTCAAGAAATTATCAAAATCCGTATAAAAGTGTGTTGACGATGTTGTACAGTTGGACGGCGCCACGGGAATCAAATGAATGGCGATTGAACGCTTAGGTTAATGCTTAAGTAATACAGATTTGAACAACCTTCCGAATCGGAATAAAGGTTAGTTTTTTCATTGACTTTCAATTTAATATTGTTCTCTTTATTTAATCGGTTTAACAGTGCTTCGTGGAATGAGAAACAACTTAGCTCACCAGTAGCAGCATTGCTCACACTGAAGTGTACTGAAGTCTTGTGTTATACATATAAAACAAATAGATTCCATTTTGCCGTGCGTCTGTTCAGTTACAGATCACAGAAGACGTCAAAATGTGGTATGAACATCAGTGACCCATCACTGGCCTAGTGCCCACTCGCCTAGCGGTTCATGGGCCACTTTTTGTTCATACCACATTTTCACATCATCTGTGATCTATAACTGAACAGACGCACGGCAAAATGGAATATATTTGTTCAGTATACATTAAAAATTTAATGATAATTTTGATTGCTTTTTTAGGGAAGAGGAGCCGGATGAGGCTGTCCATGGACACATCACCTCACTGGTATGAGAATAAAGCACATTGTACACTATACAACTTATTTTACCGTTACAGTCGAAGCTCTCGTAAGCGGACACCCTCGGGACGCGAAAAAAGTGTCCGTAACTAGAGCTGGCCGCTTACGAGAATGGTTCTTGTTAGCGGCCACTAGAGGTGTAAGGGATAAATGGCCGCTTAAGGGAGCTTGTCGAGCTAACAATAACCGGAAGGACGTGGATGACGAAAAAACAAGCACTGAAATATTGTACTGTTATTACTGTAAAATCATTGTGACCAACGGTGATGGGGGTTGTCCGCTTACGGGAGCTTAAAAACTGTCCGCGACCGCTTACGGGAATGTCCGCTTACGAGAATGTAAAAATGCAGAGTTTGTATGGGAGTTAAAACGGGGTTTGCAACAAGGCGGCCGTAAGTAGAGCTGTCCGCTTACGAGAGTGTCCGTTAAGAGAGATTCGACTGTATACAATATATGATCTTGCCATTTTTATAGACAAAATTTATTTTACAGCCTACAGCTGTAGGATACATGCTGCACCAGGAGTAGTGTCCTCTAAAACATTGAATATTTTTATTTACCTTGCAGGCTGTGAAACGGTCCCACAGGAGGTTAGGTTTGGCTCAAAAACTTATGGAACAGGTACTCATAATGGTTTTACAATTTGCTTCATTATTTATCGCAGACTTCAAGGTTGTCATTTCAAAGCAGGGTTTTGGTTACGAATTGTAATAGCAGGAGAATGATTTAAAATGATTCTGAAAATAATATTTTTAAAAATAATAAAACAGAAAACAGGGTGGGGGTGGCCCCTGGTACTGACTGAAACAAATAATTAGACTTCACTACTCAAACAATTAGGTCAAAATTCCATTTCATTTGATTGCAAGAATGGCAGTTATAATTTTTTTCAGCTGGGACTTAATTTGTTAACTTTCTTAGCCAAATTCGATTTGTTTTTAAATTTTGTTATTCATGAATACAGCTTCCATGTTTTTCTTTCCATGTTTAAGTGATATAAAGCATCTGTTTAAATTGCTAGGCTTCTCGTGCTATGGTGGAGTGTTTTAATGCACAGTATGTCTCTCTTCATGTAAGAAAGAGGTAAGTGAAATTGTTTTACCGTAAAGACTCCTGTATAAGCCGCACTCATAGATAAGCCACCACCACCACCACCACCATCACTTTGTTTACCCTCGGATTTGAAGAGTAGCTTATACAGCTAATATCTCCGAGGATTTCACAGTAAGAACAATACAACGGGCAAAGACCAGACCACAACACCGGGGACTCCATGCCCTACTCTTTACTATAAGCGTGTGGGTTCTTTTACGTCCCCTGCTGACCATAACACTGAAAATGCAGGAGACGGGGCCTACGGTTTATCGTTCTTATCCGAGAAGACTAGAATATCTAACCATTTGCATTTGCAGATGTTATTGCAAAGGCAGCATATTCTCCTCAGTTACCATTATTCTCCTCACCCCAACTTTAAAGCTTGATTTTGAGAAAAAAATATAAACTTGAAAACTTGAAATCCCAATACCTTTTAAAAAGGATGCTCCTTTGACGATATATTGTCTTTATTGCTAAAGTCCGGGAGCGTTGATCGAAATACATTTTAAAGTTAAAAACGCATAATAAAGCAACAATAAATTATGCCTTATTTAGTACTGTCATCCGGTAGAGGGGGGCTTATATCCGGGTGGGGGGGGGGGGAGGGGGCTTATAATTGGATGTATTTTTTTGTTTTCAGGTAGGTGGGCTTATAACCGGGGGGGAGGGGGATTATAAGTGAGGTGGCTTATAACTGGAATTTTACGGTATGAGTTTTGTTCACTTGGCCACAATGCAAAGAGCCTCACATTCACAATGTGTAAAAATGGTTACTTACATTTTCTCCTGTGATAAATAATAATTATCAATGGGCATAGCTGAGGGATAGTTTAGTACTGGAGCAGTTCCATGCAGAAGCTATTCTCTGTGTTGTTTTATGGCAAAAATCCAAAACACAATTGTCTGTAGATTACACCCGCTTTCAGTGTTACATGCATAGCGGCTTTCTGTCGACATCCATCTTTCGAGGTGCTAAACAAACAACACGGATGGAAATCCGCCAATCACAGCCCACTAGCATGACCTTCTGACCTTTTCGCACATTTGCATGAAACCAACAACGGTATGTATAGGTTTTGATTGGCTCCTTTCAAACAGCACGTCGAAAGACGATGTAGAAAGATGATGTTGAAAGATGGATGTAGAAAGATAGCTATGCACAAAACACTGAAAGCGGGTGTAAGTTAGGCTTACTGCATTCACTGTACATCTACCAAGATGGCATTTTCTGATCACTGGGCTGTCTTTTTTCAACAGCAATAGAGCGGCCCTTCACCTTTACAACAAGACACTAGGTTTCAGGTAAGCCACATTTGAAACAAACTCAGTGCGGCGTTTAGAAGGTGACAGTGATCTAAGTATTGTTTTGCAGATTTTTAGGTTTAAAAGGAACAGTGTTAAATGTTGTTAGGTACAGCCTAAAAGTTTCAAGAATCCAAAGTGATATTGACTTTTTTGTGTCCTGTGAAGACGATTGCTGTCTGCAGTTACTTCCTTGCTTAATCCTCTTCATATGTGTCTGCACATAAAGCCGAGTCTGCAGTTAACTGGTATACAATTTGTAAGCGGAAGTTCGAAATTGGTTTTATCCACAGACTTAAAAGCTAGAGTCACCTTGTACAGCACAATTAACAACTTATCACATGAAACTTCTGCTCAATAGCTTTCATTTGAATGGTCACATGCTACTAGGGTGTTATCCTCAGACTTTTAAGTTAGAGCCACCTTGTACAGCATAATAAACAGTACCACACGAAATTCTGCTCAATAGCTTTCATTTGAATGGACACACAAGGGTTTCATCAACAGACTGAAAAGTTAGATTCACCTTGAACAGCGTAATAAACTGAGTACCACATAAAAGTACTGCTCAATAGCTTTCATTTGAATGGTCACACACAAGGGTTTCATCCACAAACTAAACCGTTAGAACCCCCTTGTCAAGCATAACAAACATCTGCACTCCATAAAAGCACTAGCTTTATATTTGAATGGTCACTTGCTAGGGTTTCATTTGCAGACTTGAAAGTAAGAACCATCTTTTACAGCATAATAAACAGTAGCACAAGAAAGCACTGCTTAGTGGCTTCTATTTAAATGGTCAGACCGTAGATGAGACCTGTAAGGTTACTCTGGACTTTGACGCCTAACTTCCCTTGCTTCCATTTTGTCCACATCAATCAAGTGGCTCTTTTGTTTGCATTAACAGTATTTCTGAGATTGAACCAAAGTATTATGCTGATGGTGAAGATGCTTATGCCATGAAGAGAGATCTCACTGGTCTTAAGCTAGAGGTTAGTGTTTACTTCTGTACTGTTGGGGTCGGGGGGGGGGGGCGCATACGAGACAAATAAAAATGCAACTAGCTAGATGGGAGGCATGGTGGCCTAATGGTTAGTGCGCCGGACTCTGGATCGAGCAGTATTCTTGAGCCCTGGCCAGGGTCACTGTGTTGTGTTCTTGGGCAAGACATTTTACTCTCATAGTACCTCTCTCCACCAAGGTGTATAAATGGGTACCCGCGACACAATGTTGGGGGGGGGGACCCTGTGATGGACTAGGTTTTAATGATTCTTAGTTTTTAATTCCATTTATACAGCTTAGCTATTTTATTTGTTAGTATTTTCTTATATCACTGATGTAAATTTTTTAAGTAAATTTCACTTTTTAATCATATTTTACTGTAAAGCGCCATGATCGAGCCATGGATATGGCGCTATATAAATCTTTTATTATTTATTATTTATTTATCTATCCCATTCAACTTGACCGGGATAAGCTCCGGCAATTTGGGCCACATGGCTCAAGGTGTCCCCTTTTAGATAAAAAAAGTCAAACTAGAAACAATTTAATTTGAAACCTTATGGAGCAAGATCTTTCTCTGTGGCAGCCTCCACGCTTTGAAATGCTCTGCGATCTGATACCAGGAACAGCTCTTCAGTGCCTGTTTTAAAAATAAACTTAAAAATCTCCTTTCTTATAACTTTTATATTATAGCTTTTTTGTAACTTTTCGGCCATTTTTTTTTTTTACTTTTTTAAAATTTATTTACAGTAGTGCTCATTTACAATATTTTTTATGTTATTCTTGTAATTAAAAGCGCCTTTAAACTTCCATTTTTAACCACACCTTTCACGCTATATACACCAGTCATCACCCCATTGGGTAAAGAACTAGAAGACGTTTATTACAAGGCCCTTATTACTAAAGGCCCAAAATAATCCAATTTAATTAGTTCTTAAAATACACCTTGTTACATTTGTATTCGCTCTTTTTAGGAGAAAGTTGCTGCTGTAAAAGATCTAGAAGCACTAAGCCTTGAGGACCAGCATAAAACTGCGGAGGAGAAATCTTCCAAGGATAACAGCCATGATCATCCATGTGAAGCCAGTCACAAATGCTCTCACTCGCGACATGTAAAGGAACATCCTCCCAGTCGCTGCCCAAGAACCACGCTTGAAGAGAAGACGGATGACACAAATGAAGGGTCTTAGCAGTGGAGAGATCTTGCAGTGTTGTGATTTATGTATCGAAATATTGTGCACTTACCCGTGCAAAACTTAACCCCTTTTGTCCCAAGAAAAACATTTGAAGATAAAAAAAATATTTTGCAGAGTATTAAAAAACAAACAGTGCTACCCGAACGTGCAGCTCAATAGCTTTCATTTGAATGGACACACACTTCATCTTGTACAACGAAATAGAAAGGACCACATGAACATACTGCTCTCTAGGTCAGGCAGGACACACAAGGCGACAAGTCACAGCGACAGGTCTCTGCGACAAGTCGCTCCGTGTGTACTACCTTATTACATGAAATTTTCGCGACACTTTAATTTCGCGAATTTCGCGATTCCAAAAAAATCGCGAAATTAAAGTGACTCGAACAATAAGTGTCGCGAACAAAACATGACGCGAAAATTAAGTGACTCACATTATGTCAATAATTAAGAAAATATGAGTTAGTGCCACTGAAGGAAGGAATTATCAATCTAAATGGATGTTGTCGTCAATTGACTCAAGAACAATAACTCATGCACTTACAAGCATAACCTACTTGTAGACATTAACTGCTCTGTTGTAGCTATTGCCGAGATTTTGTCCAACCCTCGCTTTTTTTTTGTTAATTTTGACGCTATTTTTTCATTAATGAAGTCGTTTTGTAAAGGAAATGTAAATTGTGTCTTACTCAAAAACGCAAAATTAAAGTGATTCAAAATACAAAATTTTCGCAAAATCGCGAAATTTAAGGTCGCGAAATATGTGCATCTCAAAATCGCGAAATTAACGTGTCGCGAAAATTTCATGTAATAAGGTACTTGAAAACAAGCCGCTGCGACAAGGCGCTTGTTCGGTACACGCAGCGAATTTAGAAGTGTGGGAATGTGAACTAGTTTTCCAATTCAATATGGCGAAAATACATGACGCTCCATCGTTTGGTTAATTTATATTTTATCGCAGCGACTTGTCGCAGAAGTGTGCACACGCTGCGACAAAGCTGCTTTCGCTCATTTTGTACAAATACAAACTGGTTTGAATTCGTGCCACTGATCGCAGCGACAAAATTCTGTCGCAGCGACAAAGGTTGTCGCAAAAATGCACCATGTCACATGAGGCAACAAGTTGCAGCAACTTGTCCTCGCGACATGTTACGCGACTTGTCGACTAGTGTGTCCCGACCTTATAGCTTTCATTTAAATGGTCACACACTAAAGGTGAAAACCACCTTGTAGAGCGTAATCAAATGCATCACATTAAAACACGATTTGAGTTTTAACTATTTTTAATAGAATGATCCGTTACTTATTTGGTAGAATAGAAACCGGGAGTCTTTAGTAAGAGTAAATATGTACCTATAGCTCCTACAGTTATTTCTCATAAAATAGAAACTTCCGTTAATCATAACCTATGGTAGCCCATAAAATAGAATAAAGTTTGTTGAAATGCAAAACAGTTCTGAAAATTGTTACAACAGGAATTTTCCGTTCTTTTCAAAAGGTGTGGACGCAAGAGTTTTCAAGGGGTGTAACTCATTCCTAAATTTGGCAGCTTAAGTTTAGCTTGTGGAGCGGATCCGCCGTGTACTCCTGTTTTTACTCCTTTAGGACCTGGTCAAATGGTAACGCAAGTGGGCGCAAATAATCACCAGATGAACTTGCGTACAGACGCGTTGGCTGGCCAAACGAACTCGCAAGTGCACGGTAGTTGTCAAAAAAGCCATTTCATTGCGACTGCGCGCACTGCAATTCTGTACTTGAAGTGAACGTACAGCAAGACTTGAATTGAGTTCGTTAGGTGGCCAGCGGTGAAGACTTGAGTGCAAATTTGACCTCGACCAAAGTGAAAGCAAGTCAACGCAAGTGCACGCACGTCCTAGCCAAACGGAGACGCAAGTTGAAAACTGGCGTATCCGTTTGGCAGGCCTTTAAGGTGTGTTACACAGGACAACTTCCAACAACGATTTTTCGCGCAACATTTCGCAAAACAAATCGTTGCAAGTTGTCCCTTGTAACACCGCCTTTAGAGGTATCAATGTAAATAGACTTAAAACGGACGAAAACCTGGCAAAAATCATTCCGCGACCGGTTGGTTTTTATTTTCGAACTGATTGCGGAAACAAGATTTTTCAATTTTTACGCCTAACGGCTAGTTTTTTCAGTGGCTGTTTTTCGCCTAACGGCTATTCTATCCTATCCCATTCCATCCAATCCCATCCCATCCTACCCTATCCTACCCCAACCTACCTTACCATACCCTGTCTTGTCCTGTCCTACCCTTATGTCCTAGTGTCAGCTCGAAGCTGTCGTTGTATACTGTGCTGCAGAGAACACTTAATCTGATCTGTCAAGTTTACTGTAAAGTAACCAATCGTTTTGTCTTTGATAAACACAAGATTCGGGTCGAAACGTGTGTCAACTTGGGGTGTGGCTCTCATTCTCAGGCCCTCATTCTGCGCTAAAGGCTCCATGTGATTTGTCAAGTTTACTCTAAAGCAACTAATCATCATGGCGGGGTACATTGTGGGTTGCTGAACATCGCATGGCCGAAACTGCAACAAAAATTTGCCATTGTTCTGCTGTTTTGAATTGACTAGTAACTTACTTTCTATAGAGCTAAAATGGACCAATTCTCATTGTGGAATAAATCAAAGGTGCTTTGTTAGCCCACTCGTGAATGAGAATACTAAATGTATTGGTGTAGAGCTATGAAATGATTCTGTCTTTTTGTGAGCGGCATGTTAGTATAGAAGTTGTTTGAAGGGAGATATGATCACGTTGGTTCCTTGTGTTTACAGCGGACGCGGGTAATCCATTCATTTTTTTTTTTAGGACAATCTATTTTACAATTTTATACGACGTCTTTTTTTTCTTTCTCCTTTTGTTATGAATCTATTAGAGATGCAAATCAAGTACTATACAGTATATTATTAAAAGACAACAAAATTCGTCAGTTTGGCGAGCTTTTTTTTGATAAATTATTTACGTATCATGACTATCGATTATCGTACAATACGCTTGGAACTATAAAACATTCAGAGACTGCTAAAATTGGACTTTATTCATACAATTGTCCTGAAATCAACCTTTTAATACCCAACACAGTCGCAGTCCACAGTTCGTGCCTGCAAAATCTAAAAATTTCATGAAAACACGGAATATCACTAGTGCTTCGAAGATTTTCATATTTTCTCTAAGATTATTTCTTCTATTTGTCATGTGAAATTCTTAAGAGCTATAAATCGAGCCATTCGAAGAAGCTTAAACTTTGAACCTACGGTATCGGTCAGCGGGATAAGAACATTACAAAGAAATTTATATGCTAATTTTCAGGGCAAATGACACGCAAGTCGAAGTGGTCTAGCTGTTAAGCGTTTGGTCTTGAGTACCATAGTTGATGTTAAGAGTCGCCGGTTCAAACCTCCGAGGGGTGAAATTTTTTTTTACGACAATCTTTTTTACAATTTTATACGACGTCTTTTTTTTTCTTTCTCCTTTTTTATGAATCTATTAGAGATGCAAATCAAGTACTATACAGTATATTATTAAAGGACAACAAAATTCGTCAGTTTGGCGAGCTTTTTGACGATAAATTATTTACGTATCATGACTATTGATTATCGTACAATACGCTTGGAACTATAAAACATTCAGAGACTGCTAAAATTGGACTTTATTCATACAATTGTCCTGAAATCAACCTTTTAATACCCAACGCAGTCGCAGTCCACAGTTCGTGTCTGCAAAATCTAAAAATTTCATGAAAACACGGAATATCACTAGTGCTTCGAAGATTTTCATATTTTCTCTAAGATTATTTCTTCTATTTGTCATGTGAAATTCTTAAGAGCTATAAATCGAGCCATTCGAATAGGTTTTATACATACAAGCCATTAAAGTTAACAGCCAATAATTTAATGGATAAATTATTATTCATAAATTAAAGTTAACAGCCCATCGACCGACCGACCGACTGACTGAGTGAAAATTTGCATATCACTTTCCATAACCATACTCGTTTCATTACATTCACGAGTAAAAATAATCGTCGGAAACGTGTATTTAGCATTGAGCATCGTGGCCAAAATCATGGTGATATCAAGGATTTATTGGGTTTAAACAAGGTGCTGTTGCTCCTAAACGAGCACGAGCACCTCCCGTTTTTATTTCAAAGTTTAAGTACTATAACATCAACAATCAGTAGGCAAAATTTGACAAAAATCTCAGTGCAGGTTCTATTTCAGTGGAATAACCAGAAGGGTTTAAAATTACTGAAATAACGCATGGAAAATTGGCCAATACCGCAAACCCCAATGTCCCCTCCGTCATGTGATGAAGCAGTTAACTAAAAGATTCGAGTTTAAACGTCTTTCAACTGAACTGATACGGTGCTGATTCTCTGCTAAAAGCACTGCATCTGATTTTTGTTTACTCCAAAGTAACCAATCATTTCGTCTCAGATTGGAATGAAGTTCCTGTTTTGAGCAAGCAAGCTGACGAGAAGCAATAAAAGGGAGTCTGCAATTCTCATCTCATCCGAAAGATTTGTCGTAAAGTATTGAAGGCAAGTTAGTCTGCAACAATCACGAGCGACTGAGCAAAACATGCGAGGCTTCTTCTCTTTTTTTCTTGTTGCAGTCAGTTTCTCGACAAGAACGTACGCCAACGAACTGCAGTCAAACGCTTCGACATCCAAATGCAAGGTAGGTACCGAATTTCGTTCAGGAACGTTATTAATTAACTGTGTGTCCTCGGGAAGCCTTAGGAAGCGCAAAAACAAGCAATTTTGTGTCCAAGAATTCAGCGCGGTTAGAAAATGTCTTGAGTTGACAAAGCAACGAGACAAACTAGGTGTATTTAAGATTGCATATCTGACGCCAAATTTTAAATAAGCTTTAGAAGAAAAGCTTGAAAACTTCAAATCCTAGCATGATAAATTTGCGCCTTTAAAGAGCAATTTACTTTTAATGGAACTAGAAATTAAAACTCGGAGACAGATATGTCACAAAAGAGATTTTCGCTGATTATTCAGTGGTAAAATTAAGTATCTTTGTGCCCTCCTCGAAGAAAAAACTTGGACACAAAGCCCTGTGTTAACCTTCCGACGTACAGTTGGGGGGGGGGGGGGGGGGTTAATGCCACCCCCTCGAGGTTTTTTCGCAATTTTGAAATGGGATTTTCTTTACATCATACGATGCTTAAACTTTAAGGAGGCTCGATGTAGTTTTTTTAGCCGAAGGGTGGTTGTTTTAAAAATTAAAATTATCTAGGAGGCCAATGTTCGATTTTTGCCAAAATACACCATAATGATCAAATATGACCAAATTTTAATTTTTTACCCGTCACTTAGTCACAAAGGTTACCATAGCAACGATTGACGTTTTCTTTTGTTCTCAAACAAGCTTGATTTTCTCGAAATCTAGACTGACTCTTGGTGTTTATTTTTTGATATGTTAAAGTTTAGTAGATTGACTAACTGTTGACGAAATTTTAGAAAAATCTGTAAGAGCGTTTTCAAGTAAATCAAGAATGAAATTTTCAGAAAAACACCGTTTTACTGTAAAATAGGCGCTTTAAAATTGTTTCGTATTATTTGAGCACAGTTACTCTCACTGAAATATAAATTCTTACACCATCAAAGACCATTAACTTAAAGCGAAAGACTTTTTGCTTTAATTTGTTAAAATATTTCGACTGCCGATTGCAGGAAATTATACGAAAATACCAAAAACTTCATTCTTGATTTACTCTAAAAAGCTCTTACAGATTTTCCTAAAATTTTGTGTACAGGTAGTCAATCTACTATACTTGAACATATCAAAAAATGAATGCCAAGAGTCAATCTAGATTTCGAGAAAATCAAGCTTGTTTGGGAACAAAAGAAAACGTCAATGAATGCTATGGTAACCTTTGTGACAAAATAACGGGCAAAAAATTAAAATTTGGTCATATTTGATCATTATGGTGTATTTTGGCAAAAATCGAACATTGGCTTCCTAGATAATTTTAATTTTCAAAACAACCACCCTTCGGCTAAAAAAACTACATCGAGCCTCCTTAAGAAGCATATGTCACCTGTGTGTCTTTGTTTTAGTGTTGCCATCATTACATCCAGGTTTGGCAGAAAAAAGTCATCTTTTTTAATTTCTAAGAAAATAGTGAAATTTAAGATGGCGAATTCAAAAGTTTAAAAGTTGACTTAAATGACTCAGAGCATGGCCGCAAGGCACGATCTGTTCAATTAAGAAAAACAATCCTTATACACTTTCATTATTCCCCAGTATCTCAGTAAAGTTTTTGTGGAAAAGATCTTAATGACATGTAGTGTATTTAGTGGGGTGCCTTTATGACACCCTTACTAATATTTTGCTTGATGAATATTGTCATGGCCATATAGCTCAGGCTACTTTAACTCATCCGTTAAGGACGGAGATTTATGGCTTATGGTAACAGCTTGTTTTTGTCTCAACAGCCATATATGCCAGGAGTGCCCGGCATCCCAGGAATTCCGGGAGCCACGGGGTCTCCCGGTAGAGATGGCTTCAAAGGAGAAAAAGGTACCAACGGAAAGCGGGGCTCACCAGGCGCTATAGGAAACCCAGGGAAAAGTGGCCCAAGGGGCCCGGAAGGAACCAAAGGAGAGAAGGGGGGAAAAGGAGAAATCGGTACAATGGGAATAAAGGGAAGTGCTGGTATCCCAGGGACCTCTGGCCTAATGTGCCCCAAAGGACCAAAGGGAGAAAATGGCGTCGGAACAAAGGGGGAAAAAGGAGACGCAGCAAACATTGACCCAAGACAGCTGGCTAACTGGAAACAATGTGCATGGCGAGAATACACGCATACGGACAACGGTAAAATAAAGGTTAGTAACCTGTTTGTTTATATCTACACTGATTTGACAAAAGGTGGACTCCGCGAACCGTGCTAGCGTCGGCCTTCAAGCCAGTCCCGCGAGAAAAAAATTGAGGTTGGTGGGGGGGGGGGGGGGGGCAACGTCTTGGAAGTTTGTGCCAGGTAGCTGAGTGGTAAAGCTAGCTGCCCTAGGGAGCCCAGGGTCAGGCGTTAATTGCTGGCTTGCTAGGGGGTTGGGCATAGTGGAGTTTTTTATATTTCGAAACGTCGTATCGACCTAAGGCAAAGTTAGTCAGCGCCCTAAGGATACGTGTATACCAAGCTTACTAAACAGAAACAATGACGTTTTAACGGATTACTTCTCTGCTGTACGGACACTAAAGAGGTCGTTTTCTACATGCAGTATTACAGTTTGAAGCTCTCAATTTTTGCTTTAACAAGCAAATACGGCCTTTTATTTTTTTAGTCTTGTTGCAGTTAGTAAAAGTTTGTTGCATTGTGCAAAGGTTTAGCTTTATTTAATATCTCAGAATTACTGGTGTCACGTTACCTCGACTTTCTACAAGACGGACACCATAATTGTATGACTTGAAGGAATAAGTGAATTATTAATGGTCAAATGAACAGAAATTTCGATTTTTTTTTTTTATTTTTTGCCCGTGTTTATTAAGAGCCAAATAAACATATCCCGAAGTTTCAAGGTAATCGGACATTGCATCACACAGATATTGCAAGTTGAAAAACGCTTTTTTAGGCCTTTTTGATCGTAGAGTGCTCGGAAAAATTGTTGGAAATAAAAACTTGTGACGTCATAATTGGTGTTTTTGAAGACGACTGCAGACCGATTCCGCAGACCGCACCTTAGAATTTAAATAAATGTGCTTAGTGACATTTCAAAGCAGTTATTTCGTTCTATTCGGCCGTTTTTCAGTTGATTGATTGTTGGTTGTTGTTCAGAGACGCGCACGTTGAAAATAAAATAGCTTAAAGTTTTGTTTGCTGTCGTTTTGCATATCATGTGTGAAACATAGGTAGAATGCACGCTGGTATGAAAACAAATCAGGAATCCCCATTGTTCTTTCTCATTAGCATTTGACGTTAATGAGCAAAATTATCTGCACGTTCGTTAACTATGCACGTGCGTTTTGAATCTTGGCACACTTCAAAGTCGTTCTTTACCGAATAACAACGTGAAATGACAAAATTCTGCGTATTTTGGACAACGTTAGTCACGACGGTTAATTTTGGTTTTTCTATTTGGGGTTTAACGCTCTCTTAAAATATTCAGCGGAACTAGTTCTTAAAGCGATAAATAAGCAGAATACGTCCGGAAAGTTGCGAGATTCTCAAGTAAAATATAAATCCGTGGGGGGGGGGGGGTGGCTACTCAAAAGCGTTTTGTACGGGGAGGCTCCGCGCCGAAGACCAACCCATTACCCTTTTATAAACCATTTTGACAGAAAAGGCACCCATTTAGTATTCCTTTTACTGAAAAAGGTACCCTTTTCATATACCGTAAAGACAGGACAAATTCCGAAAACAGGAAGTCTTGATGCCATTTTTATGTAGCGCTTAACAAATTTAAATGATACCTCTATAAGGTGCGTCTGTTCGAAGTGAAGGGCATCTGGTACCGGCAGACTGTCAAGTTAGTACAGTTCTATCGTACCTGCATTCGCTCTATCACTGAATATGCCTGTCCAGTTTTCAATGAAAGTCTACCTGCGTATCTTTCTCGTGAGCTAGGAGCAGTGCAAAAGAGGGCGATGCGCATCATTTTCCCGTTTTTTACGTATGAAGAAGCGCTCGACAAGGTAAATACCTTAATGAGCGATATTCCTACCCTTTTATATACCTTAGCTGGCGAAATTCCTACCCTTTTATATACCTGAAGCATGAAAAAGGTACCCCTTTCGGGCGGAGCCTCCCCGTATAGGCCAATATAGGGAGTGCCCCCCCCCCCGAGATATAAATTCATTTTCCCCCAGAGGTTGTCGTTGACTTTGCCGTCGGTGCAGTCTGCGGAATCGGTCTGCGGTCGTCTTCAAAAACACCAATAATGACGCGTCAAAAACTCGTTACATTCCTTCCATTTCAGTGTGCAGTCATTAAAAAACGTTTTCGTGAAGCCTTCGGAAATCCGTATTTTTTGCTGCATTTCACGCTTTAAGACTCGGAAAGCAATTTTTTTTCTTAATTTTACACAATAATGGATAGTTTTAGCGCTTGGTTGGTTAAAATGGCATTTTGAAGTTTCTGTTCATATGACCTTTAAGACAAATCAGAATACAATATTTCTTTCCTTGAGAACGCCCAAGTTAGCAGGGCCACTGTTTTTGCAAACTGAGAAACAAAACCCACGACACGAACTGACACTAGCTAGTCAACTGATGTTTCCCTGCCGGGTTCTACTAAAAACTGGCATGTCTATTTTCGTGAATTCGTTGAATGACTCGTTTATTGATTGATTGATTGATTGATCAAACGATCGATCGATCAGTTGATTGATTGATTTATTGACTGCTTGAATCGATTGGTTGGATTACATCCACTTAATAATTAGATGGTTTTAAACTTCTTATTTGTGCGTAATTCTTTCGTAAGTTGAACCACTATTACGATTCTGAATAATTTTCGTATTTTTCTGCTTCAGGAATGTTCTTTTAACAAGCTACACAGTAATACGGCGCTTAAAGTCTCCTACCAGGGAAACATTCGCCTCGATTCTATTGGTCGTTGTAACAGATGGTATTTTAAGTTTAATGGCAATGAATGCAGTGGTCCCATGACGATCGAGTCAGTCCTTTACAATGGCTTGGATCGTGGGATTATGTTAATCAACCGTAATGATTACTTCGAAGGCTATTGTGAGAATCTCGCAACGGGCACGGTTAGAGTTGAGTTCTGGGTAGGCACGTGTACCGGGGAAAAACATGGTGACGCTCACACAGGGTGGAATTCAGTGTCCCGGATAATGATTGAAGAAGTACCGCCATCCCAGTAGTGCCGTTGAATGAATGAAAACTTAATTTACCCTTGGTATTATGAAGCGTGTTAGAGCTCTAGCAAGTAACGCTAATGAAACCGAGTAAATAAAATACATGAACAAAGAATGAATAAATAAATAAATAAATAAATACCTTATTACATGAAATTTTCGCGACACGTTAATTTCGCGATTTTGAGGTGCACATATTTCGCGACACTTAAATTTCGTGACTTTGCGAAAATTTTGTATTTTGAATCACTTTAATTTCGCGTTTTTGAGTGAGACACAATTTACATTTTCTTGGCAATATATTTTGACATGTCTTTGAATTATATAAAACGACTTCATCGAAGGAACAATAACGAAAATTAACAAAAACGCAGGGGGTGGACTTAATCTCGGCAATAGGAACAACAGAGCAGTTCTCACAATGTCTACAAGTGAGTCAATTGACGACACCTCCATTTACATTGATTACTGACATATGCGAGTCACTTAATATTCGCGTCATGTTATGTTCGCGACACTTATTGTTCGCGTCACTTTAATTTCGCGATTTTTATTGGAATCGCGAAATTCGCGAAATTAAAGTGTCGCGAAAATTTCATGTAATAAGGTAAATAAATAATCAGAACTGAAAAAAGATATGAAGCTAAGTGCATGACCACTATAAACAACATTTTTTTTTATTATTTTTTTTAAAACGTAATCCGACAGGACTTCAAGTATTATTGGACACAATTATGTACCTAAATTATTCACATCGTATTGCAAACTTTTGTGTTACTGTTTCAAATATCTTATCAAAAGAAATTTCTAACACCAAACATCAAAAACAAATTTCGAAGTTCCACTGAATTCCACTGAATCGCTTAAAAGACGATTTTTACAAAATAGCTACACGCGAGAGCTTACCTATAGCTTACATGGTTCGTGTGAACTTTGAAATTTATTTATTGAGGCTCTGATAAGAAATTGTTGATGACATTATCACGGATAATTGCATCTTTAGCTTTTAAAACTGTCCAACTAAAATTAACATTACTCGATTTTTTTGATGGATTCCGTCTTAAGTTTATGCGCATCCCTACTGCGCATGTATTTCAGTTGCCGTTCCGCTCGCTTCGCTTGCAATTTGCTCTCTTAAATGGTCGGTGACCCCTACTTTTTTCGACGTTTTTGCTTGTTTACAAGCTAAAAACGTAGAATAGGGGTTATGTGGACAAAATTTGGAACCACATATTTGTAAACTCTCAAGGGACTTTTTTAATTTCTCAAGGGACTGTTTTAATTTCTCAAGGGATTACTTTCCGCTGTGGGTGATCACTTGCGATCTCATGGAAAAAACGTGACTTGTCACATTTACAAACGTTATATAACAATTTTAAAAGTGACATGTCAGCTTTCTTATCTCAACGCACGTGTGTCTGAAAGGCGATCTATAAAAAGCGTCGCACAAACAATGGATTGCGTAACTAAAACACGAATAAATAATCACTAGCACTTACATCGTTTAAAAATTACAAACGTCAAAAATAAACCATACCAAAAAACTCGCTCTTTTCAAAGATATTATTGAAGTTAAAACAAATGCAAGAGATGGGGGCTTCTTTTAGCTTAGGAGCGGTTAAAAATTAGGCCAAATGTGGTCGCTACATCAGCCTAGGTCGTTAGGGACGAGACCTCGCGTTGACAGAAATGTCAGAAATGTTGCATGAATCGGCTTTACAACATGCGATCGTATCTACGCAGTTCGAGTGGAATTTCAGTCAAAGACAGCAAAATTCTTTCATATTTCATCTTCAAATATAATTCGAAAGCATTCACTGTATATATGGCTTTTGTTTAATCCTGAGTCTTAATATCCGACCCTCGCAGAGCCTAGACAAAACGCAGCTTGAGTGTAACGATTTGTTTACGCCGCAATTATATGCGCAATGTTTTCTCCGACAGTAGTCGGAAATATCCGTATTTTTTTTCGTGCTTTTTCGTGGAGCAATCGTAACGATACGGCCTTGAACACATTGAACAGCGGTCTACCTATAACAATTCAAATAGGGCGTCACAAAAACAAAGCGTCGAACGCATATTTTGCTGTTTCATTTGCTAATTTCGCTGCCGTAATCGACTGCCTCGAAAGGTCCTTGCAATTTTAAAGCATAGAATTGTCAGATCTCGCTGAAATTTGCACTGTTTATTTGTGTAATGTTAAAGGGACTGTGTCACGAATGTTAGCCAAATTAAGGCATGGTAAAATGACCTTCAAGTTTAGTGAAATATAAAAATAACCTCCTAAAACAGTGAAGGGACATTTCGATAGCACAGTAAATACAAAAGAAAGTACGGATGGCCAGAAATGACGAAGATTGAAACGGATTGCGATATGGGTTTTTTTAAAAATGGTCCGGCGGAACAGTTTTCAAAGTTAATCTCGTTTGCTTGTAACTTTAAATTTTATCGCCCGGGAGACAAAATTGGATACAATGAAGCTATGGTTTTGTCATTTAGATACATAGAAGTAATTCCTTTGCAAACATTAGGATTCATAGCGAATATTTAGGAACACTAAATAAAAAAACTTCAATCAGCCGTGACACAGTCCCTTTAAGGAATATGTGTATAAATACCCGGCGCGAACGAGCCATTTTTGACAAAATTATATGGCTGCATTTCCTCCGCGAAGATAGGAAATTGTTAAACTAAACTACAAAGAAACTGTAATGATAAGTTCGAAGAACAATGCACAGGATAAACCTTCGACTCATACTTCATGCAAAAACGTCGATATCTCGAAGAGACTTTGATTTCTTTATGGACTACTTTTGTTAATTGATATATCTACGTTTTGTGAGAAAATAAAAACAATCTATCGAGTTGAAGTTTAATTTTTTTGTCACATTTACGGTTTGAATCTGATTCACTCTTTGAGCTTTCCTTTCTGCCGTACGACAGTTTCAAATTCGTTTTTTCAAGGTTAAATTTTACAAAAAGATAGCAAAGCTAGGAATTATTTACGCAACAGACGCACTTCTAAAAAATTTGATGAAGATCGTTCGCCTCCGTTTACTCATCTTCGATGTTTTTAACAATAAACCCTGCAAACCAAGCTGAATTACCGTGCGCCAGTTTTCAAAATTAGGGTAGTTTTCCACACGCTTTTTCTCTGAAACGAAGTCGGTGACCCCAACTTTTTTTCGAATTTCTGACACAAGTAACTCATTATCTGACCGCAGCAAAAAAAATTTAAGAAATCTATCGAGTAGAAAATTTTGGCGCGAACGTCCTTAAGTTGTTAATCCTCTAAAACGGAGTGATAACAATATATAAAATTTAGCTAGAATTCCTTATATATTCATTTCATAACAAAAAATTTGCAGGCAGGTGAAAATAAGTGTTTCTTAATGTTTTTTGATGGTTTTATTCTTGGTTTTATTCATATTATTTAGGTTTACAAGTTTCCAAAAGTTAAAGATTATGATCGAATACTGTGAAAAGAAAAATGTTATATCAGACTAAAGCTGCGGCATTAAAACTTATTGCTTTATTTACATTTACTTTGTGATCCTGGTCTCTCTGCATAATAAGATAAATGGTAAAGTCACACTCGAGCCGAACTATCCTACTCTTCTTGAGATTGTCCTACTCCCCGTGCCATAAACTAACTAGGAGTGTTGCTAGCTCCCCTTCCCCCTGGAATGCTATTCCATATAGATAGTTTATTAATACCACTTCGCAACCTAAAAGGTTGAATTATGTCATATTTACAAATTTATAAAGCGAAAAAACTAACGATAAAATGTAAAAATATTTAAAGAACTATACAAGAGTGATTAAAATCCAAACTTAAGTACATTAGAGACAATAAAACTATTTCTAAATCTATTAGTCTTAAAAACAGGGTTAAACTGGCGTGACTTTCTGAAGTTATAACTACTTAGATTCCGTGGGGGCAGTAAATTCCTCAGCCTACTGTCATTGTTCTCTAAAATATTGTTAAACAATTTTTCCGTCAGGGCTTGTCTTCGACCTGACAGAGTGACTAGACTTGCCTTGTCGAGCGCTTCTTCATACGTAAAAAAACGGAAAAATGATGCGCATCGCCCTCTTTTGCACTGCTTCTAGCTCACGAGAAAGATACGCAGGTAGACTCTCATTGAAAACTGGACAGGCATATTCAGTGATAGGGCGAATGCAGGTACGATAGAACAGTACTAACTTGACAGTCTGCCGGTCCCAGAAGCCCTTCACATCTGCCTCCTGCAGATACCTAATTAAGTGTCTCGCCCAAGAACACAACGCATTGCCCGGCCTGCTTAATCCAGAGTCTAACACGTTTACAGTTAGGTCCCCGCAAATCCCACGCTTTTCGCCGCGTTTTCACTGCATTAGGGTGGGTCAGGATGATCGAAATTATTCATTTACATATTTAGTGTTTCTGCATCTATAAGAGTGCAAAAATTATATCAGAATGCATAAAATAGCGGTTCATTTTTTTCCAATAATTCGGCGCTCAAGAACAGTAAAACATATTACACAGAAGGCGAACAACAATGATCGACAATAGTCTTTGAGACGGTTGGTTGAAATTAGCCATGTTCGAAACGAGCAGGGGACTGGGTACGAATATTCAATTTC
>NC_135767.1:13023201-13063201 GCF_052425735.1 Oculina patagonica
GCAACTAAAATGTTACTCTTTTTATCTATGTGGTAATTGTGTACGTTGTTCCTTTTCTTGAACACGCCCTAGTTAGCAGGGTGGTTGTTTCTGCAAACTGAGAAAAATTAAACCCGCGACAGAGAGAACGAACTGACAACTAGTTAGTCTCGTAACGTTTTACTAAAAAGCGACGTCTCTATATCCGTGGACTCGTTGAGTGGCTCGTTTATTGATTGACTGATTGACTGATTGAATCAATGATAAATGGATTGTTAGGATTACAGCTGCTTAATATATGGTTTTACATTTTTTAACAAACTTAAAACTTAATTCTTCTTGTGCGTAATTGTTTTGTTAGTTGAACCAGTATTTCTAAATAAGTTTCACATTTTTCCGTTTTAGGGATGTCCGTTTACTAAGCTACACAGTAATACGGCGCTTAGAGTCTCCTACCAGGGAAACATTCGAGTCCATTCTGACCAAGCTTGCAACAGATGGTATTTTACGTTTAACGGCAATGAATGCAGTGGTCCCATGACGATCGATTCAGTCCTTTACACCGACTGGGCTGGTGGGATTCCTAATATCCACCGTCATCATTTCTTTGAAGGTTATTGTGAGAACCTCGCACAGGGCGCGGTTAGAGTTGAACTCTGGGTAGGCAAGTGCTCTGGTCAAACACAGGGTGACGCTTACACAGGATGGAATTCAGTGTCCCGGATAATGATTGAAGAAGTACCCCCATCCCAGTAGTGCTATTTATAACACAACTGAAAAAACATTGAGTTTAAGCGGTTGATTTACTCGACTTAAGAACTGATAGCAATTGCAATCAGTTTGATTTAAACTGTGAGAATATCAAATCCAGGTTTGTGTTCCATTCACTATATTTGTTTGTTCATTTATAGTGTCCGCACTGGGTCCTTGACAACAAACGGTCACATGGTACAAAATCCACTATGCTGGATGGCAAGCAACAAACTGGGACATCTTAACAACGAAATGGTATTGCTTCCCTTTTTTTAAAGTAGTTTTGCTTTGGAGGCTGATGTGTCATTCGTTTGCTATCCAGCATGGCGGATTTTGCATGTGATGACCGTTTGTTGCAAAAGTCTTATTCTTTAATAGTAGAGAAGTGCTATATACATGGACACTTACATGTACACAGCATCAATTTGTATGCGTTTTCGCTTGTTTATAAGGATAAGAGCATATCTCATTTTTACGTGGTGATTTAGTTGGTTTCTTTAAACTTTGATCTAGAAGTTTAAGTTTATAATCGGGTACTATGAAAAGGAAACAAATATAAGATTAAAGCTTTGGTAATCACGTGATTGATGACGGTCTATAGCGGTGCATAGTTATGTCTTTAAAAGCAAACAATAAAATTTAGTTTATGTTATTTTGTGGTCTCAGTGCCTTTGCAAAGTAGTTCTTAACCTCTAAAAGCTGCTGACGCTTGATGTTGAGCAAACCATCCGATCCTATGTCTTAATTAATTACTTGACAGAATTGTTTCTGCTCCTCAAATGTCTTAATGTCGTACGGAAGGAGAAACGAACCCGCACTCCTTTATTCACAGCGGACACTCACAGCGGCGGAAATCTTGAGATTTTAGTGCCTTCTTTCAAAGTTGCAAAAATAACCTTAGACGACTTTTTTGTCCCCCCATTAAATAAAAATAAATCATAGATTAACTGACAAAGATTGCGAAACGGATCTGTATCATTTATACAGGTATTGTTCATTCTCCTCGAAAGTATTGAGTGCAACATTGTTATCCCTACGAGGTGCCAATGTAGACTGTTTAACTGAATGTCTTTCTGAAAATACATGTATGTAACATTGAAAACATTTGACATTAGGTTCACTAAGTGGTATAAACATTGAAATGTGACTTTCAATACTTTCAACCAAAGGTTCGACAAGCAACCCCCATGCACCCCACCCCACCCGCTCGTTGCAAAGGAGACCGAGAAGATTCTACCTGATGGTCATCACGTCTTTTATTTTAAATCGATTGCAGAAAAAGAAGACTCTGGTCGACACGTGTGTCAGCGTTGTTGCTCAAATACCACGCTTATTCTGTGCTGTATGTTCATATGTCAAGTTTCAGTACTCCAAAGAAACCACTCATTAAGACAGTATTAAGTTTTGAACAGTAACGGTATACGAAAGATTTGAGTTGAATTAATTTTCTTTTTAAATTTACTTGTTTACGCGACCTTACAAGCTTGAAGATTACTTTCGTATACAAAGGTTATCCTATCATATGCTATACGCGTGCGATTCTGTGCTGAAAGCACTTCATGTGATGACCGTTTGTTGCAAAAGTCTTATTCTTTAATAGTAGAGAAGTGCTATATACATGGACACTTACATGTACACAGCATCAATTTGTATGCGTTTTCGCTTGTTTATAAAAATAAGAGCATATCTTATTTTTACGTGGTGATTTAGTTGGTTTCTTTAAACTTTGATCTAGAAGTTTAAGTTTATAATCGGGTACTATGAAAAGGAAACAAAAAAATTTAGTTTATGTTATTTTGTGGTCTCAGTCCCTTTGCAACTGAGCAAAACATGCGAGGTATCTTCTCTTTTTCTGTTGTCGCTGTCTTCTTGTTTTTCTCGACAAGGACGTACGCTAACCAACTGCAGTCAAACGCTTCGACATCCAAATGCAAGGTAGGGACGGAGTGTCGTTAAGGAACGTAATTAAAAACTTTACTATGCCTTTGAAACCTTGCACTCAGGAGCAATTTAGTCGCAACGGACAAACGAATCCACCGCTCGATAAGATGTGATTGGAAATGCTTGATTTTTTCCCCAAGTTTTGTTTTAGAGGAATTTGTTGTAAGCAGCATGCAGTCTCAAGGCCTTACCTTTGATGAACTCCTGGTGGTTGACACGAGGAGTATATTGAATTGTTTCAGTGGGCTTGTAATTGGTGCGTATTTCAAACACTTATTCGTATGATTTGACCGCCATTTCAGTGCCTATGGCAGCTCAGTGTATTTGCACTGAGATCAAACTTTTCCGCTTGTCGTTCGAATTCAAATTCAACAAATGCTTACAAGCCATGTCCATTGAATTGTGTTTTGCCATGTTAAACGGTACGCGACCTCTGTGTCGTTCGATTGCCGATCCTTTGTCATCATCTCGATAAAAAAAAATCAGAATTACTTTGACCACGCCCCACTCGACACCATCACGGAAATCAACATGTGCCTGGTACGTCCCTGGTACCTTTCGCATGTAAAATCTGTTAATATTTCACCTGGTAACGCAGCGGGACAGGTAAATGCCACTAAAATAGCCTTCCTGTCAGGAAAACTTGGTTGTTTTTATTAACAACAACAATCGTACTCGGTATAATTAATAGAACACATTGGATTAAATGTAAAGTTTAACGCTGGAAAGTTCAATGTAAAATACTAAACGTTTCGGCAGTGCTGCCTTCATCAGTAGTAGTAGTAAAAAAATGTGTCGATGCTCACGCTCACGTATGCGAAAATAAACGATGGAAATTCAAATTAACACAATTTGGGAGCTCGTGCGTGTGATGGAAGTGCGCGCGGGCAAAGCTCGCATACGAGTTACTTAAGCAAAGCTAAAGTCTTGGTTTAGCCAGCTTGGTGCCAGGGTCTTGAAATTGAAGATGACTCGAATTTCCTCACGTCTTCTCTTTGCTTGATCAGCCAGGTTTGCTCTTATCACTGCGACCATCATGTCGTTTAGGTTGTGGCCTGGTTTCGTAAAATGTTCAGGTACCGGCAGCTCAACTCTCTTTCGTATGACGTCTAAACGGTGCTCTCTGAAGCGATCTCCGAGCCGACGGCCTGTCTCTCCAATGTAGACCATCCCGGGGCATTTACGGCATGAAATGCAATAAACAAGTTGACTTGTGATGCACGTATAATGGCCCGAGATTCTGATATGTCCATTGTTAGTTCTTATTCTGTCACTGGAGTTTACAAAAGGACAGGTTCGGCATTCGCGTCGGTTGCATTTGTAAGTACCCACTTGAATCTGGGGATCTGACGGTAGGCTAGAATGTACTAGTAAATCTTTGAGATTTTTTGCACGTCGAAAAGCCTTTAGCGGCGGCTTGTTGTAAATGGCGCTCGTGCTTTGGTCATCGCGTAAGATTGAAAAGTTCTGCTGTATGATGTTGCAAACATCGACGTTCTTGGGATGATACGTGATAACCAGAGGTGGGCGGTCGACGGCAGTCTCGTTCCCGGCGGTGGATGCGAGTAGATCTTCTCTTCGTTTTGCTTCCGCTCGTACGCGTGCTCTGGTTATTACGTCTTGTGGGTAGCCACGTGCTGCAAAATGCCTTTCCATGTTAGATGTCTCGTGCTGAAAATCATCATCGTCACTGCAGATCTTTCGCAGCCGTAGGAACTGAATATACGGAATCGATGTTTTACATTTGGATGGATGTGATGATCCAAAGTCAAGGTACGAATGACTATCTGTTTCTTTGTAATAAATTGATGTTTCAATGCGGTTACCACGCGGAACCATGTAGATGTCCAGGAACGGGAGTTTGTCGGCTGAGACAGACCACGTGTAGTCAATCTTGGGATGGTAGTTGGACGCAAACTCAAGAAACCGCTGTAGTTCTTGTTCGCTACATGAAGTTGCGCCTGCCACATCATCCATGAATCGTTTGTATAATTCTGGTTTCTCGCCGGGGAACTCCGCAAGCATTTTCTCCTCTACGTAGCCAACAAAGAGACATGCGTAATTTGGACCTAATTTACTCCCCATTGCTACACCACCGACTTGCTTGTACACCGTTGAACTCAAAGGTGTTTAAGGTGGGTACTAATTCAGCCATTCGAACAAGAGTGTCTGTCGGGGGATCTTTGTTTTCTCTCTTGTCCAGAAAGTGTTTCAGAGCTAACAGACCTTCGTCGTTTGGGATGATCGTGTACAAGGATTTTATGTCCATTGTAAAAACCAAACGGTGTTGGCCATCTTCACTAAGCTGAAACGAGTCAAGTAGTTGTAACATGTGGGTCGTGTCTTTTACGTAGCTATCCAATTGGCGTACAAATGGTGCTGTTAGTTTGTCGAGATAGCTGGCTAGATGTTCTGTTGGGCATGCACAAGCGGAAACAATTGGTCTTCCTGGGTTACCAGGCTTGTGTATCTTGGGCAGTAAATAGAACTTTGAAGTTCGTGCATGTTCCACAAGAAGGTTAGTGGCCGATGGAGGGAGTTCATTGGCTTCTATAGCCCGTTGAACAAATGAACGGACTATATTCTGATTTTCTTGCGTTGCGTCTTCAGGAATTCGCTGGTAAAAATTAACATCGGACAGTTGCCTGTAGGCCTAAGCCAGGTAGAGATCTTTTCTCCAGACCACAAATGCGCCTCCTTTGTCAGCCGATCTAAATACAACGTCAGTTCGTTTTCTGAGTCTCCGTAGGGCCTCTTGTTCCCCGATGGCGAGATTGTACCGTGTTGCCTTACTCTTGAAATCAAGTTGGTTCACTTCTCTACGGCATTTGTCAATATAATGATCCAGGGCAGATATTTAACCGGTGGAGGGGTCCACTTGCTGCGTTTGGGTTTCAATGATCTAAGAATATCTTCGTTATGCGTAGTTGGGATCTATTATTAATAGAATGTCAGTTACCTGTTAACTTTTCATTTATCAGTTAACTACTATTTTTTGGCCAAATATCAGTTAACTACTATTTTTTTGGCCAAATATCAGTTAACTACTACTTTTTTGGCCAATTGTCAGTTAACTGTTAACCCCATTAGCACCCTCTTCTACCCTTGTCACAAACCAACACTCTAAATTCCAATTTGATCTGGACGTTATATATATTGACAGCTCTTTCATGCATGTTACGAAAGTAAATAAATAATTTCCTTTACAGAACGACCTTTGCACCTATGTTTTTTTTCGGCGGAAAATGGGGCACTTTCTTAACTTAAAAGGAGGGATCGGAGTAAGCGACCTTAGAAACTATTACTTTAAGGATAACTTCAATTTAAAAGACTCAAAAAGATGACTTAAAATATCGTTACATAGCCCAGTAAAATTTGAAATAATAATAAAAAAGAACTTTGTATTGCAAACATTCATGTCCCGGGTCAGTCTCATGTCTCCAAAATAAGATTAAATGGACTTAAATTTTAGCATACAACTACAAATTTAAAATAACTTCCCGGCTTTAAATCCGTTTAGTTTTTGTTTTATTTGCGACTTTGTGGGCAAATTATGCTTTATCGTTCCCGGCACTACTTGCCCCCATTTGACCATATAAGATCAGTCGAACATATTCCGTATTACTACGTAGGGTAAATGTAGTGGAATAAGAAAATTATCCCTTAATCGATGGTTTTACATAACATTTTACTCATTTGTCGTGAAAATCAGTATATCCGCGCTTTTTATCTCTAGAAGGCGCTCTGGAGATGAAGCTCTTTTAATTTTAGGTCAACCTTGATATATGCGAAGGAATGAAAGTAAAAAACGTTATTATGAATTCGTTACGTTAGCACTGGAAATAAACGTGACCTGAACTGTTTGAATTGTTGACATAACACGATCACGCTCGCGCCTGCTTGGACAGATACAGCCTCATATCAATCACACTCGATAATAGCCAATCAAATAGAGCCAATACTCTTTCGGAAAATGTCTGTCAAGAAGGAAATTATTTCACTGTTTTCAAAGGGATTTGTTGTCACTTAGCACTTTAACCCAATCTCATTTTGCAATACCACTGAGCAAAACATGCAGTATTTCGCTTTCTCCATCCTCACTGTTTTTCTGCTTTGTTGGGGCACCCACGCCAACAAAGAAGTACAGCCCAAAGCTACGACATCAAAAGAGAGTGAGCAATGCAAGGTAGGTGTATGGATTTGAAGAAATCTAAATGCATGTATATAAAGCGCGCAATCTGTATATCAGGCGGCAACACAGCTGCAAGGCATCTGAGCGCCAGGAAAAATATGAAGAGTAAATTGGCAAATAAGTAAAATAGGTACAGAGGGTCGTTCGAAAACAGGTAATTAGTGACTGTTGAATTGATTTCCAAGTGTAGTTAGTTTTTGAGTTGCATGTTACACGAACGAATGATCACCGAGCAAAACAAACAAACCGGTAAGGACGTGTTCTAGCGCATACAGGATTAAACGGGCGACAAAAGCTGCTTTTGAGGCCCAAAAATATAATACTTCCCAAACAGTAACAGACCTAAAAGAAGTCGCATTGTCTTTATTTACCTTGTTTTACAAAAACCATATGAATGGTAACGAGTAAACTAAACCGTTTTCTTGTAAAAGTAGAATTCCCGAGCAGTGCTGACTGTTTTTGGCCGACTTTCTTTGTTATTATGTCTACTTTGTCTAATGAGCTTTTGAATATTCGCGCGAAAACGGCTTCAGAAGTCCTGGATGTGTCGCGGCATTCTGGGCGATGGGATGACTGTGGTCAGGGGCGGATCCAGGGGGGGGGTGGATTGGGTGGCTAGCCACCCCCCTTGATCCACCAGAAAAATGAAAACAAACTTTTAAAATAGAAAAATAATAAGGACAATTTCCATCCACCTTTCATAGTCAGGTGACCGTTCAAAGTTAAGGACGGCCATTTTTCCAAAATAGGAGATTTTCGACAGCCTGTTTTACGAACTTCTGGCTTAATGAAGCAAAACATGTGTGTATAATTTTAAAAATTTAGATTCCTTTTAGTTTTCAAGAGTTGTTTTAGCCTTGCTTGAATGATTTTCTTCTCCATTTACATTTTTTTTAGCGAGTTTTCTTACCGTTTTTCGCATCAAAGCGATTTCACAAGCAAGCAAAGTCGCCAAAGTTGTCCCCAGGCCACTTTGCCAAGGGCTAAAAATTTCCACGCATGTGGGTGAGCAAAAAAAACCGCATATCTGTTCTTTCCTGTAAGTTCGTGCCCTGTCAACTTTAAATTTCAATCACTGTTCATTTCATAACTGAGAACCAGTCTTTATCTCCGAAATATAACCCAAGGTAAGTTGAGGAAAGAATATTTTGCTAAATTATTAAGGAAAACAGTGGTTTAATAACTTAATTGACAGCTGTATAAAGCTGTTCAGAATCGCGGAAATCACGTCTAAGCGGCTTCAACTTTTCAAAATTTTCTGAGGGGGGATGTCCCCAGACGCCCATAGGGGGATGGAGCCTACGGCTACATGAAATATGGGCCTCAGACCCAAAATAATTTGCACTTCTTCTTTCAAAAAAATTGCCTAAACCCCCTCCCCCCCCCCCATAAAAAAAACTGGGGCTTGAACAATATAGTAAACAAAAATAATCGTAAACAGCCACCCCCCCTTGAATAATCCTGGATCCGCCCCTGCTGTGGTATTAACTGATGAGTAAAGTCATAAAATGACTGACTGATAAACTGAACGAACTGGAAATAAAACGCTGTAAAATAAAACTAAATCTTACCGGACGCTTCATCAGTTCGTACCTTCAGAGTAAAATCACATTCCTAAGCAAACCGATGAGGACGAAGATTAATGGCTTATGGAAACACTTGTTTTTGTTTCAACAGCAACATCCTTCTGCTGGAATGCCCGGTATCCCAGGAATACCGGGATCCCCGGGTTCTCCGGGTAGAGATGGCTTCAAAGGAGAGAAAGGTACCAACGGAAAGCGGGGCTCAGCAGGCGCTATAGGAATCCCAGGGAAAAGTGGTCCAAGGGGCCCGGAAGGAACCAAAGGAGAAAAGGGAGGAAAAGGAGAAGTTGGTCCTGTAGGAGCGAAGGGAAGTAAAGGTTACCAAGGAAGTACTGGTATCCGAGGGAACACTGGCCCGAGGGGCTCTAAAGGATCAAAAGGAGACGCGGCAAACATTGACCTAAGACAGCTGGCTAACTGGAAACAATGTGCATGGACAGAAGGAACGGACACGGACAACGGGAAAATAAAGGTTAGCAACAATTTAGTTTTTATTATCTTTCTCTCCCAATATTATAAAAATAATGAAAGTTCCGACGATCCTGTTTTTAAAGGGTAGATAAAGGTGTATAGTATTTTCCTATATGATTGCTGGCGACTGCTGTCAACGTAAACGTGAAGCTGAAAATAAGAAAATATGTGCTATCTGCTATTTTCATGTAGAAATGTCAAGAAAGAGGGAACAAATTAGTTTGGCATCAATTGGAAACCGAGGTGGGGAAGAGTTAGTAAAGGTCCACTAAAGAAAATTGGAGTTCTGTTTTGCGTACATGGTAAAAATTGATGAGGGGCAAGGAGTTACCTTTTTTATTCAAACGATATATAGTTGTGTGAAATGAAAATACAAGACAAAATCAAAATACGTTGTTCCTTTTTTGAGCACACTCTAGCTAGTTAGCAGGTGGCTGTTTCTACAAACTGAGAAAAATGCGTGAAACCCGGGACATGGACAGCTGACATCCAACTAATCTTATAACGTTTTTCTGTCGGGTTCTACAAAAAAACGGACGTGTCTATTTCCGTGGACTCGTTAAGTGATTGTTTGATTGCTTGAATAATGAATCGATTGATTGGATTACACCTGCTTAAAATATGATTTTTCATTTTTGAAAATCTTTAAATTCTTCTTGGGCAGTATTTTTTTTGTAAGTTGAACAACTATTTCTGAATAATTTTCATTTTTTTCTGTTTCAGGAATGTTCTTTTAACAAGCTACACAGCAATACGGCGCTTAAAGTTTCCTACCAGGGAACCATTCGAGTCTACAGTTCTAATTCTGCTTGCAACAGGTGGTATCTTAAGTTTAACGGCAATGAATGCAGTGGTCCCTTGGCAATCGATTCACTCACTTACATTAACTTTAAAGGTGAGCTTCCTAATGTTCACCGTAATCATTTCTTTGAAGGTTACTGTGAGAATCTCGCACGAGGCACGGTTACAGTTGAACTCTGGGTAGGCAAGTGCTCTGGATTTAGTACAGCGGGTGACGCTCTTACAGGATGGAATTCAGTGTCCCGAATAATGATTGAAGAAGTACCGCCATCCCAGTGAGTTAAAGCGGTAAATTCAATCGACTCAAAAACTCATAGCATTTACTTCGATTTAAACAGTGAGAATTCCATAAAAATATTATATTCAGGTTTATGTTCTACCTACTATATTTGTTTATTAATTTGTAGCAGTGTCCGCACTGGGTCCTTAGCAACAAAGGGTCACATGGTACTGGGTCCTTAGCAACAAAGGGTCACATGGTACTGGGTCCTTAGCAACAAAGGGTCACATGGTACTGGGTCCTTCGCAACAAAAGCTCACATGGTACAGAATCTGCCATCCTGTAAAGCAAGCAACAAACTGGAACATCTTAAGCAAAGAAATGGTCTCACCTCACTGGTTGAAGAAGTTTTACTTCATTCGTCTTCGGTCCAGAATGGCAGATTTTGTCCAAGGTGACCGTTTGTTGCAAGAGTCCCATTTTTAAAAAAAGTGCTTTATAGATGGACACTAATTACATAGCATCAATTTGTTTGCGTTTACACCTGTTTATTTGGAGAAGAGCATATCTTGAATTTTTGTTGTGATTTAGTTATTTTCTTTGAAATTAATTCTAGAAGTTAAAACCAATCTAGTACTATGAAAAGAAAACATACATAAGATTAAAGCTTTAGAAAACACGTGATTAACGACGGTCTATAGTAGTGCAAAGCTGTGGTAGGAGTTTTTTCTTATTTTTTACAAAACAATGTCCTTAATTTAAACACAAGCAATAAAATTTAGTTCACGGTGATGTTATTTTGTAGTCACAGTCCCTTTGAAAAGTAGTTCTCAGCCTCTAAAAGCTGCTGACGCTTGAGCAAAACATCCGATCCTATGTGTTACTTACAATTTAGAATTGTTTCTGCTCCTCAAATGTCTTAGTGCCGTGCGAAAAGAGAAACGAATTCGCGCTAATATATTCACAGCGGACACTCACAGCGACGGAAATCTAGCTTTCAGAGAGAAAGAGAAAGAGAAAGTAATGATAATTTAGAAGCAAGGCGTAGAATGGGGTGGGCAGAGTATTTTTAAGCTGATTTAGTAGTAGACTTTGAGTGGTCCTACATTTTCTCAAAGTTAGTTGCGTAAAGGAGCACGCTAGCACGTACAAAAATCACCTCACGCGTGGAAAAGGAACCCACGCGTCGCGTCCTATCTTGTGTGGCGATTGCCTCGCGTTCCTGCGTTCTCGTCCATACTATAAAACATCTGTATCATCTGTTTTGGGAAAATAGGCTGCTGTCCAAGTTTAAAATCTTGAGCACACGAAATTTGAAAACAGGAAACGCGCTCAGCTGATTTTAGAAAACCTAGAACAGTTGTCATCTTTTGGAATAAGTGGAAATGACAAGGAAAGGAAGGCGACGCAAAAACAGAAAACAGCGATCTTGTCTAATGTTGTAGTTCGTGTTTGTTGTAGTTACGTTGGAAATAAATTCTTGACCCCAAAAAGAACTAGACGAAAAAAACTGCTCACTAAAGAGAACATGTGGGGAAGGGTACCCATTAAAGTCTTACACGTGGTTGCTTCATTCCGAGGTCCCAATCACAGAGTTATACTTAACAATTATTCCACGAGCGCGCGTTGGATATAAAATGGTAGATAGCTACGCGCCTCGTTGGCTATAACGATCTCATATCCAACAAGCGCGAGTGGGATAATTGTGGTCAATGGTATATGAGCTCATATACCATTCCCTGTTAACCAATCAAAAACGCAAGAATTGCAATATACCATTGCTAGTTTTTAATAAAGTGGTATAGACACCGCACCACTTTTGTATACCCTTGGATTGAGTAATCCTTAAATACGTGCATGCATTAGCCACTATATTTTGAAAATAAATGGGATACCTCATTGATAATTTTCCCTAATATGTGCTGTTCAATGAATACATGTGGTGCGCGGTTTGACTGCTTTAGCTAGACTTACGTGGACTTGCAAAAAGGATTCGCATGCACGCATTAACATTTAGAAAACTATTTATGCAGTGCGAGATTTGAATGCTATTAACCATTTGCGAAAAAAAGCTAAGCGATGCGGAATATATCCTTCGAGTTATGTTTCCTGCTTTTTGAGAACTCCCCAGAGTGATTGTTTGCGTCTTGTCAAATATTACTCTCATCCTCCCCCTCCTGGGGAAAATTAGCCATAACACCGCTTTCGCAGAATTTTTAAATTTTTCCGTGAGTGCAGTAATCGGAAACTTTGTTTTCGCCGCTCCTGAAATGGCCTTTAATGGCCATTTTAAAACCGGTTAACAATACCCGATGTTTTCGAATTCGAATCATATTTCTTGATACGTTTTCTTCTTCTATTCGTTAGTTAAATATACCGTATTTTCTCGATTAAACGCCCCCGGCGTTTATTTCAAATTAGACCCGATAGAGCCGGCGTTTATTTGATTCCAGCAGTTTGTTCAAGCCCTATGTTTCTAAGAGATGATTTACTCATTATTTTTGACAGCCATATGCATAAACATTATTTCCAAAGCATATTAAACCTGGAATAAATGATAAACGTGTTTATTTTCAAATATAGCTTGGAGACCCGGCGTTTATTCGGGGCCCGGCGTTTAATCGAGAAAATATGGTACCTCTAGTCTGAAAAAGGTACTCCCTTCTACACGGAACCTCCCCATATACACTGCAGTTCATTAACGGAACATTTTTTCCAGGTTTTCTTTTGGAGGGGAGAGGGGCTGACTAGTGACTTGAAGTGGGGGGCTTAAGAGACTCTTTCCTTAGCAAGTCTTTATTTTTCAGAAAAAGTGGGGAAGCTGTCCCCCCGCCCCCCCTGGTGATCTGTAAGTTCTTTGTTAGATCATCATCAAGCTGATAGAAATGTATCTATAGGAATCCTCAGTCCATCCAAATAGCTGCAATGAGACAGAATAACGTTTCTTAGAATGCGAAACGGATCTGTAGGTTATCATTAACAGGTATTCTTTATTCTCCTCGATAGTTTTGAGTGCAAAATTGTTACCCCAACGAGGTGCCAATGCAGGCTCGTTAACTCCTGCAGTGATAAGTGACGCTAGCTAGTCAAGCAAAAATCACTCTTGAAAATCGGCTTCTAAATATTTACAACATTAAAATCATTTGACATTCGGTTTCCTAAATAGTGCAAAAAATAAAATATGAGTTTCAATACTTTCAACCAAAGGTTCGACAAGCTTCCCCCACCCCCACCCCGCCCAGTCGTTGCACCAGAAGGTTCTACCTGATGGTCATAACGTTTTTTTATTTTAATTGCTTGCGGAAACAGAGGATCCTAGTCGACACGTGAGTCAGTTTTTTGGCTCAAAGGCCACGCCCTTTCTGTGTTGAATGTTCATATGTCAAGTTTACTTCAAAGAAACCACTCATAAGGCTTTGAACAGTAACGGTATACGAAAGATTTGAGTTGAATTAATTTTCTTTTCAAATTTGAAGATTACGGCTTTCGTATACAAAGGTTATTTTATCCTATGCTAAACGCGTGCGATTCTGTGCTGGAAGCACTCCATGTGATCTGTCAAGTTTACTCCAAAGCAACCAATCGTCAATAAACTGAAAAGTTAAACCATGTGCCATTTGGGTTCTAGCTGTTTACGGTGCTGATTCTGAGCTAAAAACAATGCATCTGATCTGTCAAGTCTACTCCAAAGTAACCAATCATTTCATCTCAGATTGGAATGAAGTTCCTGTTTTGCGGAAACAAGCTGACGGGAAGAAATAAAGAAAACTCTTTTCTCTCATTCGACGGATTTGTCGTTAAAGTATTGAAGGCAAGTTAGTTTGCAACGATCACGAACGACTGAGGAAAACATGCGAGGTGTCTTCACTTTTTCTCTTGTCACTGTCAGTTTCTTGTTCTCGACAAGAACGTACGCCAACGATCTGCAGTCAAACGCTTCGACATCCAAATGCAAGGTAGGTACTGCAGAGTGCTTTTCACTGAGGAATGTAATAAGATACTGTACTATGCCTTGGAAACCTTGCTCTTGAGTAATTTAGTCGCAACGCACAAACGAATCCACCGTTAATCACTGCCGGGGAAGCAAAACAAATAGATAAGACTATGATCGAACGGATGAAAGAATAAACAAACAACGAACGATGGGTTAAGCGAACGATGGAGAGAGGAAATGACTGACTAAAGACTGGATGGACTAAGATATGAAATACAAAAAGAGAAAAATAAAAACAGCGTGAAGTTTTTTCAGTACCTTAGGACAAAATTACATTCTAAAGGCGGGGTACACATGATGGCCGTTTATCCACCGATTAACTTGGATTAAATGCAAATATCTTTTTGCGTTTTAAGCAATTAAAAAACTCTCTGCTCATTAAACGAACCTACGTAGTGTGGTGTTTTGTTAATTTTTCGGAAGGATTAGTAAAATTTAGAGAAATAAGAAATATTAAAGTCTTAACGTGATCCGGCCTCAAGAGTCCTCATGGGCCCGATGAGGATAAGTAAGTAAGTAAGTAACGTGATTTTAAAATTAAAATTTGAAGTTTAAAATTTGCAGACGGACACTAGACAGTCCCCCTGAACACTTGGGGTGTTCTTGCGCGGGGGTCAACTGTCTGGTGGTGTAACAATTTTTTCTTTTCTTTTTATCCCTTCTTAAAACTTTTAAAATGTCACTTAAGATCACGTTTACCCCCCGCCTTAAGCAATCCGATAAGGACGACGATTTATGGCTTATCGCAATAGTTTTTTTTTGTTTCAACAGCCATATCCTCCTTCTGGATGGCCAGGAATACCCGGGACGAACGGAATCCCAGGAATACCGGGATCCCCGGGTTCTCAGGGAAGAGATGGCTCCAAAGGAGAAAAGGGTACCACCGGAAAGCGGGGCTTACAAGGCGCTGTAGGAATACCAGGGAAAAGTGGCCCAAGTGGACTTAAAGGATCTAAAGGAGAGATGGGAGTAAAAGGAGGAAGCGGTACAGGTATCCCAGGGAGCACTGGCCCAAGGGGCCCCAAAGGACTTAAGGGGGAAAATGGCATGGGACCAAAGGGAGAGAAAGGAGACGCGGCAAACATTGACCCAAGACAGCTGGCTAACTGGAAACAGTGTGCATGGACAGGAGGAACGGGCAAAGACAACGGGAAAATAAAGGTAAGTAACAATTTTGTTTTTATTAACTTTTTCAGCTCAAGTGCGGATTCCAGTATAATAATGAAAGTTCCAATGATTCCATTATTATAGGATAGATAAGGTAAAGGCATATAGTATTTTCCTACACGTATACCAGACCCATAACTCTCCCTTCGGCGCCTTATATAAGGCGGACTGGCCTATACCCCTGACGATATTAACAGAAGGGTAAGAAAATGTGTGCTATCTGCTAGTTGCCTAGCCTGCGAATGCAGACGTATTTCTGACTGTCGTTTCTCTCCTCCAAAAAAATATCGTCTGCGAACTCGAGCCGAGAAACGATTTCCGTGATGTAGCATCTTTTGTTTCCTCTTTGGCCAATCAGATAACCCGATAGAATGAAAGGCGTGTGCACACCGCGCAGCTCCCTCGCGCCACAGATATTAGTTTGAATGAAACACCAGACGGAAAGTCCGGTCACGAAAGGCCAAAGGTTTGTCACGGCGGTGAAAGTTACAATCTTTGCAGAATAAAATTTTCAGATTCAAAGAAAAAGTAGGCATACCTTCATTTATAAAGCGCCTAACGAAAGTAAATTTGTATGTTTAGGTGGACTGTGAAAATCTGTAGTCGTATCGCGTCCAACAAACTGAAGTGCTGCAGTCAACTTCTGCACAGTTAGAGAACGCCTTGAAAAATTTGGACGCAATTGTGTAAGAAATTCGAAGATTTTTTGTCGGCGATGCCCACTTTGTGTCAAAGGATTTGCAAAACATTTTAGCAGCACACCGATGGTGACGATCTTCAATTTAACCTTTCGAGAAATTACACAATAAAGTTGCAGCTAGTGTTGCAAGCTCTAAACCCTTAGGCGTTTCTTGGCTGTTCTAAATTCTAAGGAGTTTTATCTGCACCATCGAGTCCCATAAGTTTGTCTCAAAGGAATACTGAAAAACATTCGCAGATTTCTGACAGCTCACATTATTATTTCAAATACATGTATCTAAAGCGCTGCGAAGACGTATCTCACGAGACTCGCTAGAGAAATCGTCTCTTCAGGTAGACCAAAGTACACCTCTGTGAATATATATAGTTATTTTTATTTGCTATCTTTCCTAGCTATAGTTTTACAGGAGAGGTTTGTCTCTTATGTGTAAATATACTGGTGATCATAAACTCTTCAACACCGGAACTTTCGAAACTAGGCTCGATTTCCACCGCTCTCTTTGCGAACGAACTGGCTAAAACTGAACTAAGTTTTTAGTAATTCGCATTTTTTCCAAGGATTTATATTCACAATCGATTTTATGACTTTTCCTACGATCCCCAGCGACAGTATGCAATAAAACAAACAATAACAACAAATTATAAACAAGTAAGTGTTTCGTCAAGAGCGAATGTTCGTGATGAAGATTCTTTCCTCTTACCTATTTAAATACTCAAGATTTTTTAGAATTCTGGTGATCCGTGCACGACAGAATAGCCGCTGTTTTCAATATTTCTTTACTCGGCTTCCAGTGTGTCGTTATTTAGCGCTATTGCTCTTCGATCAGCGGCCATTCGGGACGATAAGTCTTACATTCAATTATACGAGCGGCAAAACAATAACCACAATACTCCAGCCGAAAGATACACGAAGTCGTCTTCTTCAAGTACTTTCAAGCGTTAGTGTGATGCTGATTTGACTTTTCAAATCCAAACACTTCACAAACTTTCCCTTGCTCAGTGTCTACTTTATTCGCCGCTGTTTCCCCACGCAATATTGCGCGATGGTCTTGCAGGCTTCACGCGTGGCGGTTCTGGTCTGGGTTCTTCTGAGCCAGGGCGGGAGAAGGCTGGGCGATGAAACGCGCAGTCCGCGCTTTGTGCAATGTGTGATGCGGAGTAGGACTGGCACGAGCGCTCTTTTCGCTCTTCCGGTGCGAATTCCGGAAGCGAAAAGATGTTTTCGGACAAACCGAAAATCGATTATTCTTTTCGAGTTTGCGAGTCGCGAGATTTACCTGATATGTCCACAACCCTTGATATTCAATACAAAACAAATGAAGTTTACAGCTGTAAATGTTGCAAAGTTTTATTTTTGTCAAAATTAAATTTAACAGGTGTTAAGTAAGACCGCAACTGATGCTTGTTGGCTTCCGCGGTCTCGTGTAAAATAGCACATCAAACACATCTCTAGTTTTTAGGTATGTTTAAGACTAATATACATGTTTACGAACATACCAAAAAGTTAGCTGGAGATATTTGGAGAAAGCAGAAATATTCAGCAAAGTTGCAAACCACTTTTTCTTGTTCGATGTTCATGACGATTTCGTTTATGGTTCTTGATTTCTCGAAACTTCTGTCTATTTTGTTCCGAAAATTCTACTATGTTGAATAAACATCATCGATGTTGGTAAACTTTAACTGTTGGTGAAAATTGTTGCGTGTATTGTTGCGTGTATAGGCTACTTGTACGCACCGATGTGCAAAGATTTTTCTTTCAAGATTTTCTTCAACTCGCTTAATAAGACGATACAAAAAGAAACTATAGAAAAACAGCCGCACTTAATTAAAAACATTAACAACTCTTTGAAGAAATAGTCAGATTAACTCGCCTCTGTGGGAAACAGTTTCTCTTACACGGGCAAAGAAATCCAAAAGCTTACGGGTACATTTTAAAGCGTACATGTCGTATTCACTTCACAGCGCGAGTTTGCTTTCAGCCCTGAAACATTCACCTGTTTGTTTGTTTTTTTTTGAGCAAAAACAATGCGCCAAAAAGGTGCTGACTAATATAAAAAGAGATGGATCCTAGATTTCGCTGGATTCAAGGCCATTCTGCGGTAGAATGGAAATATGTGCGAAAACTGCGTGTTTCGATCGAACCTAGTCTACTGCATTACAGCTTCTCACTCGATCCCACTCGTTTCATCGCCTAGCCTTCTCCCGCCCTGTCTGAGCCTAACTCTGATTGGCTTAAGATTTGACGTCACGGAAATCGTTTCTCGGCTTGAGTTCGCAGACGCTATTTTTCGGCAAAGAGAAACGACAGCCGGAAATGCAGGCTACCAGTTGTCAAATCTCAAACAGAGGACAAAAATAAGTACAGTATCAATTAAAAACCATGGTGGGAGAGATTTGTTCACCGTCTACTGAAGAAATAAGGAGCTCCGTTGAGCGTACATGATAGAAGTTACGTCACTACGATATTACTTTTTTTTTTATCTACACGGTAATTGTGTGAAATGAAAGTATAAGTGAAATCAGATTACGTTGTTCCTTTTTTTAGCACGCCCTAGTTAGTAGGATGGCTGCTTCTGCAAACTGAAAAAAGATGGTACTCGCGACAGGGAGAACAAACAGACAACTAGTCTCAAGGTTTTTCTGCCGAGTTCTACAAAAATTGACGTGTCTATTTTCGTGGACTCGTTGAATGACTCGTTTAGGGATTAATGGTTTGAATGATGAATCGATTGATAGGACTTATATATGGTTTTAAACTTTTTAAAATCTTAAAACTTCTTTTTGCATATGATTTTTTGTAAGTTGAACCAGTATTTCTGAATACTTTTCACATTTTTCTGTTTCAGGAATGTTCTTTTAACAAGTTACAGAGCAATACGGCGCTAAGAGTCTCTTACCAGGGAAATGTTAACATCTATACTAATGGTGATTGCAACAGATGGTATTTTAAGTTTGACGGCAATGAATGCAGTGGTCCTACGACAATTGATTCAGTCCTTTACAATAACTGGCCTGGTAGGCTTTCTACTATTCACCGCAATTATTTCTTTGAAGGTTACTGCGAGAACCTCGCGCGGGGCACGGTTAGAGTTGAACTCTGGGTAGGCAAGTGCTATAGTCACACACAGGGTAACGCTTACACAGGACGGAAATCAGTGTCCCGGATAATGATTGAAGAAGTGCCGCCATCCCAGTAGTGCTGTTTATAATCAGAATTGAGATAAAAATGAATTCAAGTGGTAAACATAACAAAAAACTGAGTGATAACATCACCGTATATTTTTCCAAGAATATTCCTGATTAAGAATATACCACACAAGTGAGTGGTGCTTTTCGCGCGCAGTGATTGGCGGTTAACTCGGAGGTGATTAGTAAAGTACATTTTACCTCCGAGCAGCTAAAGGGAAACAAACTGCCTTCGCGCATCGCTTTGTTTACCGAAAGTGATGTTTTGGTCCGCTAGTTTTTCATCTTGTGTGGTATATACTAAAATAATTATTCACCTCAGTGTCGGCAAATATCCACCACTATTCACCGACACTGAGGTGAATAATTATTAAATATTCTTTTCATAACACAAAATTTACATGCCAAGTTTTCGTTAAGCTTGGTTACATGAAAGTAAGTTTCTCTTGATGTTTTGTGATGATACTATTCATATTCTTTAGATTTATATGTTTCTAGAAGTTAAAGTTCATGATTGAATACTTTGAAAAGAAAAATTGTAATATCAGACGGAAGCTGTGGATACATTACAACTAACAAAATTACCTTTGTTCTGTAGTTCCATTGCGCAGTAAAGTAAAGGGTAATTTAAAGTCGCATTCGTGTCGAACTGACCTATTCTATCAGAGCCTATCCCAGTTTCTGGGAAAAGCAACTAGGGGTATTATTATTCCCCCTGGATGGGATGCTAGTTCACTCTTGAGAAGAAAGGCACTCATTCTCGTTTCCATAGCCCTTTTTGCTTCTCTTAGCCGGCGAGGCCTTGGCACAAGAAACTAAGGGCTCCGGAGTCACATGATTTCCAGTCCAAGATTCTAGGACTTCCATTTTCAGTCGTGATGTTTCTATATACTGTGCAAGAGAGTCTTAGTGGGTTTTTAACTTCAGTTCAGGATTCCTTTGTTTCAAACAGCCAATCAACCAATCCGAATTCGAACCCATGTCTCCAGAACTCTTCGTTTCTCACGCCTGCTGGCTACGAGGAACGAGAAGGGCTATGGGGACGAGAATGAAAGGCACTATGTGTGTTAAGTGTCCAGCCCAAGCTAACAAGTAGGCAAAGAAACAACGTCTTCCACGCGCCTCAAGGCGTCTTTTAGGACGATGCACATGTACATTGCAATGTGTTACACAGAAGGCGTTATGAAATCTTTCATTCTCGACCTGCCGTTATTTTGAATGAAATTTTAAACAATATATGAATGTGATATGTTGACTAAACAGCAGCATTCCAATGGAAAAAAAGATAAAAAAGGAAAATAAAACTTTCTTGTGAATAGATTTAGTAGTAGACTAAATGTAGTTCTTCATATTTCTTAGAGTCAGTCGAGTGGGAAAGCACGCGAACATGCATAAAAGTCACTTGGCAAGAGGACCTGCTCTCGTGCTTTCCCACGTTAAATGGACCCCACGCGTCGTGTCCCCTCGTGCAAAGTGATTTTTGCGCTCGTTAGATACGAATCGTTCCTGCATTGAGTTTTCGTTTATTTGAGTCTACTTTGAGAACATTTAAAATCGTACGTCCTAAGTTGTACAAAACATGACCTTCAATACTTGCCGGTTCGACGAGCAGCCCCCTTAGCGAGTCTTCCCACTCCCACCCGGTGCAAAATAGTCACCTCGTACATCGTGTCTCTTTTGTCTCCTTAGTCGTGCGAGAGGATTTTCGCGCTTGCCCGTGTGACCTGAGAAAAATGAGAGACGACTCAAAGTCTAATCTCATTATTATTGACTGTAATTAACTGATTAAAGGTCATGCTATTTACATCTGTTTTTCTTTTTCACTACTAAAAACTATGTGCTGTTATCCAAGTATAAAATCTTAGCGCACGAAATTGTATGAAAACAGGAAAAACATTCAGTTGTATTCAGATAATTCGGCATAGTTGTCATCTTCTTAAAAGAAAAGGCTTGGAAATTACGATGACAGCAACAACAACAACATTTTGGCGATAACAAGGACAAGAAAAAAAAAGTAATGTATTCTGGATTAAAAGTCATGCATCAAATGTCGTTGTTCGTGTCTGTTTTAGTCACGTTAGAACTGTAATGCTTGATCTCCGAAATAGCTGTAGGCCAAAACATCTGGTCGCTAAGAACAGGAACTATAAGCTTAGACCAGCTCGGACCATGCATGTAAGAAAATCTAGCTAGGATTTGATCGAATCAACTCTGAGTTTGGATTCAAAAACATGTTTGGGGTTTTAAATAATTTAGTATGATCTGTTACTTAAAATATGTAGCTAAGTGGAAGCGAGAAGTCGTCAAGTTGATCAAAACGTACCCACAGCATTCCTCTGTCAACCTTAATGTCAATCTAAATAGAATAAAATTTCCTGGGATGCAAAACGGATCTGTAGGTCATCATTAACAGGAATTCTTCATCCTCTTGAAGAGGTTTGAGTGCAGCATTTTTGTCACTACGAGGTGCAAATATAAACTATTTTATTGTTGGTTCAGGAATACCTAACGCTAGCACGCCAGATTAAAATCGGTTCTCGATATAATGAGTTTCCATTTTTTTCCATCCTCACCCCCAACTAAGTGCGAAGGGAACGCAGTAGGTTCTAATTGATGGCTATACTAGTCATCACGTCTATTTTGAATTGATTGCGGAAACAGAGGATGCGGGATAACTAAAACGAGTGTCAGCTTGGTGGCTCAAATGCCGCGCTGATTCTGTGCTGAATTCCAGTTGTCAAATTCAACACAGAGTGACCAATCATCATGTTTTGAACAGTAAACTGAAGCATTAGAATCGAGTTGAATTTAAAACCTTTGTCGTACCGGTGCTACTGTATGGATGGGAGACATGGAAGATGAACATGGGAGATGACCAACGAATAGATGTGTATAACAACAAATGCCTCAGGAGGATTCTCAAAATAAACTGGCAAGATCACGTTACCACTGGGGAGTTAAGATGAGAAGATGGAAGATGATAGGGCATATCCTGCGACGAAACAGAAACAGCCATACCAACATAGCCCTATCATGGACACCTGAAGGAAAAAGGAGGAGAGGAAGGCCTAAGACCACCTGGCGAAGAACAGTCGAGAGAGAGGAACAGTGCGGGATGGCGTACATGGGTTGAGGCAAGAGCTGCTGCAGCCAACAGAGAAAATTGGAGGCATTCTGTGGAGGCCTTATGTGCCACGAGGCACAAAGAACCAAGGTAACAGGTAACTTTCAATTTTACTTTTATACATGACCTTATAGGCTTGAAGCTTACTGTGGTGTCTATCCTATCCTATGCCAAACGTGTGTCAGCTGAGCTGTCATTGTAAAAGGTGCTAATTCCGTGCTGAAAGCATTGCATCTAATCTCTCAAGTTTACTCCAAATAACCAATCGTTTTGTCTTTAATTTAAACTGACTGCGGAAACAGAAGATTCGGGTTAAGACTTGTGCCAGCTTGGCGCGACCCTTCATATCACGCTGATTCTATGCTGTAGGCACTCCTCGTGATCTGCCAAGTTTACTCCAAAGCAACTAATCGTCATGTGTTTAAAAATAAACTGAAACACAAGATTTGAGTTCAATTTATTTTCTTTTCAAATTCACTTTATACGCGACCCTAAAAGCTTGAAGTTTACTGTTGTGTCTAAATAAACGCTATTATATTCTATGCTTAACATGAGTAAGTCTGTGTTGAAAGCTTTCTATGTGATCTGCCGCGCTTAACCCAAAGCAACCAATCGTTTTGTCTTTAAATATAAATTAACTGCGGAAATAGAAGTTCCGGGGGTTGAAACGTGTATCAGGTTGGTGCGCGGCTCTCGTACCACGCTGATTCTGTGCTGGAGACATTGCATGTGATCTGTCAAGATTACACCAAAGTATAAGCAATCGTCATGTATTTAACAGTTAATTGAAACACAAGATTTGAGTTCAAAACGTGTCTCACCTAAGCTGATACAGTGCTGATTCTGTGCTAAAAGCACTGCATCTGATCTGTCACGTTTACCCAAAGTAACCAATCATTTCGTCTCAGATTGGAATGAAGTTCCTGTTTGCCTAAACAAGCTGACGGGAAGCAATAAATAGGAAAGTATCCGGCTCTTTTCTCATTCGAAGGATTTGTTGCAGAGTACTGAAGGAAAGTTAGTTTGCAACAATCACGAGCGACTGAGCGAAACATGCGAGGTGTCTTTTCTTTTTCCCTTGTCGCTGTCAGTTTCTTATTGTCCTCGGCAAGAACGTTCGCCAACGAACTGCAGTCAAACGCTTCGTCCTCCAAATGCAAGGTAGGTACGGAGTGTTTTTCAGGAAGAACGTATTTAATAACTTTACTATTCCCTTAAAACCTTGCATTTGAGTACTTCAGTCGCGACGCAGAAACGAATCCACTGTTAATCGCTGTGAAGCAAAAAAAAATCGATGAGAATGTGATAGAACGGATGAAAGAATATAAAACGAACAACAATTAACGAATTAAGGGTCGAGCAATGACTGACTGAAAGGCATGAACAAACTGGAATTGAAACAAAGTAAAAATAAATAGAACATAAAGCTTTTTGGTAGTGTAGAGGAAAATTACATCCTAAAGGTCGCGGGGGACGCATATTCATGAATAATTCATAACGCTTGTATCTCTGCTGTTTTTGGGGGCGGCTGAGCTCAAAATTTTACAAAGGCATTTTGGAATGATGGACGTTTACGAATGTCGTTTTTTATGTGGTAGATTTTCGCTTCACGGCTATGCTAGATCCCCATTAGTGCCAAATTGAAAAAAAAAAACAAAGGAAAAACAAAACGAACCACGATTCTCCGTCCAAGTTCGTGAATCGAATAGAAGACAATAAAATAATCAGTCAGAAACCTCTAGTGGGTCAAGACAGTTTGCCAGCAAGCAAGTCTCTTGGCAGCAAGTTATCATCGTTTTTAAAAATGTGTAAAATTTGTAATCCCTGAAAAAATGTCATCCCTTTCTATCATTATTCTATCTTTTTTAAAAGCGCTCCTTTCGAATTTCGCTTCTGTCATGACACACCACAGTATTTGTAGTTTACCTATCTGCTGTGCCAGTTCATGAAGTTCCATATCTTTGCTGAATTCTTAGAATTCACTCGAAAAAGTTCAAATTCTGAGATTTCCGGTGTTGCGACTAAAGGACGAGTTCCAAGGGAGAGATGTAATTACATGGTAATTACATTCCACTCTTTAAAATGTTGAGATCAGAAAAGAACGATGCATTTTCAAAAATAGCATGTTTAAGGCATTTTACAGTTGTACGAAATGATTTACTTTCAGTTTTGTTACCAGAGAAAGAGAATTCAGATTCAAATTTCTGAAGAGTTCCCATTCTTTCTTCCTTTTATAAAAAAAAATCTAACGAAAAACTTTCCTTAATTGTAGCACAATGAATTGCCTTTCCTTTAACTGTAATTCAGTGTATTATCTTTTTTGCGTGCAGTGTTATCGATAGCCAGGGAATGCAATTACCAAAATTACCATAATTATGAACAGTATTTTGCATTAATCCAGGCATAACTAATCAACGACATCAATGACATCAATGAAATCAATGAGTAGTCAATAGGTAATCGATAGGTAATCAGTCGATTAGTCATTGATTATTGCTGATGATCAATGAGTTATCGACGACTAATCGATAGGCAACTAAATTTTTGGTTATCGATTAGTCATCGATTGCGTCGATTAGTCATTGGTTGCATTGATTAGTCATTGATTTCATTCATTACTCATCGATATCATCTAGTGGCTGAAAACCGTATTTGGCGAATAAGAAGAAAACAAACAATAAAACGCCCAACCGGTATTCTGGAAGGTCATGGGTTCGACTCCCGTTGGGGGAACTCGGAAAATCTTTTTCCGAGTATTCTACTTGAGAACGCTTATTCATTCATTTTTACTTTATCCAAGTTGCCATTCCACTTAACATTTAGGTCATCAACTACATCAATGCGTAATCAATGAGTAATCGATAGGCCAAAAAATCTTTGGGCTCCGATTACTCATCGATTAGTCATTGATCATTGCCAATAATTAATGACTAATTATAATCAACTGATTACCCATCGAATACGGCAGGGAGGAAAACTAGGTGTATTGTAGGTTGCTTTTCTGACGCCAAATTGTAAAATAAGCTTTAGAAGAAAACATAACATAACATAGCGTAGCATATCATAACAACATAACATAACATAACATAACAACATAACATAACATAACATAACATAACATAACATAACATAACATAACATAACATAACATAACATAACAACATAACATAACATAACGTAACGTAACGTAACGTAACATAACATAGCTTCTTTGTGTTTTCCTCGAGGAGAAAACGTTGATACAAACCCACATGTGTGATTTTCAAATAACATGTATAGCCTACAACATTGTCGCAAAGCGCAATCCATTCAATTCTTGGCTTGCACTCACGTGACTTCTGGAGTACGTGTGACTTCCGTCCGCCATGATGGTGTTCCAAATACCAATATGGCGGACATATGCCAGTCACAAGCACAAGTGTTCAGTCGAGTTTTTTCCAGTTTCGCGTCCTCAAAATGCCTATATGCCTGATCGTGGGTTGTTCTAGAAAAACTGGTCGAGATAAGAGAATACGATTGTATCGATCACAACTGACTTGTGACGAATCAGGACAATCAGCGAGCGAAGGCGAAGATGGATCTCAGCAATAAGCCGCGATGACCTCACAGAAAAAATCTTAAGTAACGATAGGGTTTGTGATCAGCATTTTCATTCTGGAGCCGCAGCTTCTTCGTGGGACCGAAAGACCGAATTTAACATAGAACGGCAAATGTACAAATGTCACGAACGTAGGAGTCGTGTAGGCCCGTCATCTTTATTTACTAAAGAAAACCAAATACCGGCAACTGATGAGATCCACACGGAGGATCAAAACCATGGTCTTGCCTTAACTGAACCATACACTGGCATAAACAAAACGCAAAATAGTTAAAAGACTTGCGCGTGAAAGATTTCAAAGAAAGATTTGAATCATGTGGTGCCAAAGGAACAAGGGAGGTACATCGAGCTAAAAAGACAGAGCACTCGATCAAAATAATGCAAGAAGCATAGACTTTACTATACAGAAGGTCTCTCTGAAACCAACTTTCAGCTTTTTCATAGTAAAGCTGAAACAGTCTCTGGCGAAGCCGGACCAAGATTATCCGTGATATTAAAGACAATACGTCTTGCATTAAAATGCCCGGCCCGGCGTCAATAAAATGCAAGTAGTTTACATTTTCCCGGAACATTTCAGATCTTGTCCTTTCAGGCCGGGCAAACATTTTGAGAGCCTAAAATATATCTTGCAAATAGAATTTAGCCAAAACAAACTGAACTAGCACAACATGTGGCAGAGTAGAGGTGTCATTCAACTCTACAAACGGAAACCACACGCAGCGCAATTCCCCAGTAAAAATATTTTGTGATCACAGTGTGATCGCGGATCACGCCTTTGACCTTGATCACACCTTTGGGATAGCGTGATCACAGAGTGATGGGAGTGATTACACCCGTGATCACTCCTGTCACGCCGTGATGAGAGTGATCACTGCCAATTCACCGTGATCACGTTATAGTTATGGCGATAGACGAAACTACATCTTCCCAAAGAGAGCAAGATAGAAGCCTTGAAAATGAAGTACCAAAATTAATATAATCTTAAACTTAATTCTTGAGCATCTGCAATGGTAAGATCAGCAGTGTTCTAATTTCAATGTAACAATTTGTCCGGCAGTGCGCTCACATAAAAATAAGACACTTGATAAGCGGATCGTTTAAAACTAATATAATCTGTGCTTCGGAAAGTAGCAACGTTAACTCAAGTTTGATGTAAAGATTTATGTAATGGTATAAGCTGTAGTTTTTTGTCCCTTTTCTTCAAAATCGTAATTTACTCACCGATGAAAGTCCGCGCTTTTGGCGTGATTACTGCGTCCGAATTAATGAAAACATTAATGACAGTTTGCCGACAAAGTTGGCAATCGTTTGTTTTTCCTGACTGTTTTGGCTTCATAATAGCTTGTGGTCACATGGAAACAATTTGCAACAACACTGCTTGTTTCGTTTCTTCTGTTTCTCAGTATTATCTTTTTTATTTTTCAGCGCTCTTTGGCTTTCGTAAATACGTGACGGAATTCGGGCGGAAAAAAAAGCTGACCGCAATGTAATCTCAAGTTTCATGAAACACAGACGAAACGCGATTGGTCAATTTTGACAACACGTTTATTGTTTTCAATACCGCTTGCTTGTGTTACAAAATTGAAGTCAACCATTAAATTAACAGCGGGAAAGTCTAATAGTCCTTCATAGCTCGCTATGATGTAAAATTTGATCAAATAATTTGCCTTTTTAAAGACAGATTTGTCAGTTGAAGTGTGGAAATGCAACAATGTAACTGCGGTCCACGTTAGATCGACATCATGGAAGCACAAATGTTGATTAAGTCCGTTCGGCTAGTTGAAATAACGATAAATTGGTTTACCGCCCTCTACAAAACATTACTTCTTGGATAATTGAATTCTGCAACGAGGGAATCGAAGGAACCGCAAATTGAGGTGAGCAAGTGTCAGCTAAAACGGCTGGTCAATATAAAATACACAAGCGTCAATGTAATCGAAGAATGACTAGTACGACTAAAGTTTCCAAAATGGCGCACTCACCAACGGTCAACTGTTGCGGATAAAACGTCTTGACTCTTCATCATTTAAATAATTTGTTTTACAGTTTATTTGGTTACAAGTTAGTTACAGTAATGGTGCTAGTCCTAAGTGCATTAGCGTTTGCTCACAACAAGTTGTTATTTGCTTTAGAATTGATTTTACTCGTACGTACGGCCAACATTCCGTGAAAGTTGTAAAGCGTGTTATAAAAATAAAGACTTATTCAATTTCATCAAGGTGTTTAGATGTTTTATTTAGGAATTAAGCATATTAAGCATATTCAAGGATATGCTTGAGACCGTGCTTGACGTAATTTTTTATTCTTCTGACCGTGATCACGCCACCGTGATTTTGGGTTTGATCACGGTTTCCAGCGTACCAAGGCGTGATCACCTTCCATCACAATATATTCCGGATCCGTGATCACGGCGTGATCACGCGTAAAAGTTTTTACCCGTGATCACGCTTTGTGATCACGCCCGTGATCACACCGTGATCACACCCATATTTTTACTGGGGAATTGAACTCTAGACACTTCCTTGGCCACAATCTTACGGCTACTTCAATACATAATGCCTCCAAATAAAAACAGTACCCTCAAAAAGAAGTCAGAAGCAAATAAGAACGAAAGACCAAACTTAATATAGAGCGGCAAAGGTACAAATGTCACGAACGTAGGAGTCGTGTAGGCCCGTCACCTTTATTTACTATAAACCGCTCATCGGGAATAGTGACCGTCTCGGCGATTTTTTCTAAATATCTTCGTTTAACGTGGTCGTCGATCGTACTACAAAGCTCATTTATTGAAGGAACACGTTCGTTTTCCGGCGAAGCCATTGACATTTCGAGTAATTCAACAGCGATGGCATATATAGTATACGGGTTTAAACCTGACATAGCCACGGAAACAATACTCGAGAACCTACGTTGGCCGCCTCTTACAAAAACTATGGAAAAGCACTGTGCACTTTTAGTTAACAAGTGCTTGGTCGGAGACGTTCCCTCATATTTTAAAGACTATTTCCTGTTACGTAGCCAGGGCGACAAGCAACATGTTTTTAATCAGAGATGCACTAGATCGTCTTTTACTGACATTATACTTCCAAACATTCATTTAGATGTCGCTAAAAAGTCTTTTTATTATCATGGTGCATCCATTTTTAATTGTCTTCCGACGAACATTAAGACTATGCAGCCAAAGGAACGTTTCCAAGCTATCTCTGCTTTTTATTCTTAGGTTATTTTTTTATGAGAACACTAGTACTTCTTTTAAACTTTTTTAACTTTTTTTAGCATTTTTAGCGGTATCTTTTTAAAGTAGTTTTTATAGATAGATAGATATTTTATAATACTCTCTTTTACTTTAATTTTGTTTTATTTTACACAGGGCCCCCGTTGATACCAGTCCTGCGACTGAAGGGGTCGCCCTGTTTAAATATCGGTTATTATTATTATTATTATTATTATTATTATTATTATTATTATTATTATTATTATTATTATTATTATTATTATTATTATATAAACATATGTAAATTTCACCCGCGGTGGAACACCAATATGGCGGATACCCAAATATGGAAACATCTCTGACGTCACGTGCAAGCCAAGAATAAAAAAACATCCTTATGCACTCTCATTATTCCCCAGTATCTCTGTAAAGTTCTAGCGGAATGGGATTACGTTCATGATATTGAGTTTTTCAAAGTAAACCCCCCACATATATTTTTCTTTATGAATATTTTCATAGTCAGTGTATCCCCCGCGACTTTAAGTCATCCGTTAAGGACGAAGATTTACGGCAAAACGTACAGCGTATGAAAACAATTTATTTTTGTTTCAACAGCCATATCCGCCTTCTGGAATGCCAGGAATACCCGGGACGAACGGAATCCCAGGAATACCGGGTTCTCCGGGTAGAGATGGCTTCAAAGGAAAGAAAGGAACCACCGGAAAGCGGGGTTTACCGGGCACTATAGGAATCCCAGGGAAAAGTGGACCAAGGGGCCCGGAAGGAACCAAAGGAGAGAAGGGAGGAAAAGGAGACATTGGTCCGGTGGGAATAAAGGGAAGTTCAGGTATCCCAGGGAGAGCAGGTATTCCAGGAAGAGCTGGTATCCCAGGGACCTCTGGCCCAAGGGGTCCCAAAGGACTTAGGGGAGAAAGCGGCATCGGAACGAAAGGAGAGAAAGGTCGAAAAGGAGAAATTGGATCGATGGGAATAAAGGGAAGAGCAGGTATCCCAGGGACCTCTGGCCCAAGGGGTCCCAAAGGACTAAGGGGAGAAAGCGGCATCGGAACGAAAGGAGAGAAAGGTCGAAAGGGAGAAATTGGATCGATGGGAATAAAGGGAAGAGCAGGTATCCCAGGGACCTCTGGCCCAAGGGGCCCCAAAGGACTAAGGGGAGAAAGCGGTATCGGAACAAAAGGAGAAAAAGGTCTAAAAGGAGAAGTTGGTCCGGTGGGAACAAAGGGAAGTAAAGGTTACCAAGGAAGTGCGGGTATCCGAGGGTACACTGGTGCGAGGGGACCGAAAGGATCAAAAGGAGACGCAGCAAACATTGATCCAAGACAGCTGGCTAACTGGAAACAATGTGCATGGAAAGGATTAGAGCACACGGACAACGGAAAAATAAAGGCTAGTAACCACCTATTTTTCATAAATTTTATCTTCCAATATGATAATGAAAGTTCCAGTGAACCCAAGGGTAGATAAGGTAGAGGCTTATAGCTTTTTCCTATATGATCGCTGGCAACCGCTGACAGCGTTAACTGCAACAGAAGACAATACCATGTGATATGTGGTGGTTGTCATGAAGAAATCTCAAAAAGAGGAAACAAATTTGTACGGCATTAAAAAGAAACCGAGGTGGGGAAGATTTAGTGACGGTCCACCAAAGAAATATGGAGTTCCGTTGAGTGTATATGGTAAAAAGTAAGCGACCAAGATGTTACTTTTTTGTCTAAACGATAATTGTGTGAAATGAAACTATAAGTCAAATCAGAATACGCTGTTCCTTTTTTGAGCACGCCCTAGTTAGCAGGTGGCTGTTTTTGCAAACTGGGAAAATTGAAACCCACGACAGGGTTAACAAACTGACAACTAGTTAGTCAGGTTAGTTTTTTTCTGCCGGGTTCAACTGAAAACTGACATGTCTATTTCCGTGGACTCGTTGAATGACTCGTTGATTAGAGATTTATTCATTTAACTGATTGCCTTCATGACAAATCGACTGATAGGATTACTCCTGCCTGATATATGGTTTTACATTCTCAAAAACCTTAAAACTTCTTCTTTCGCGGATTTTGTTTTGTAAGTTGAACCAGCATCTCTGATTAATTTTCACATTTTTTTGTTTCAGGAATGTTCTTTTAACAAGCTTCACAGCAATACAGCGCTTAGAGTCTCCTACCAGGGAAACGTTCAAGTCTATACTAATGGTGGTTGCAACAGATGGTATTTCAAGTTTGACGGCAATGAATGCAGTGGTCCTACGACGATCGAGTCAGTCAATTACAATAACTGGAAGGGTGGGCTTGCTGATAATTACCGTAATGGTTTCTTTGAAGGTTACTGTGAGAACCTCGCACGAGGCACGGTTAGAGTTGAACTCTGGGTAGGCGAGTGCTATGGTAAAACACAGGGTAACGCATACACAGGATGGAATTCAGTGTCCCGGATAATGATTGAAGAAGTACCACCATCCCAGTAGTGCTGTTCATAATCAGAACTGAGATAACGAGTTCAAGTGGTTAATTTACTAAAACTGAGTGATAACAACACATAAACTTTTAATTACTAGAATTCTTTATATATTCATTTCATAACATGAATTTTGCATGCATGTTTCCGTTAAGCTTGGTTGTTTGAAAATAAGTGTCTCTAGGTGGTTTGTGATGCTTAAGAGTCAGAGTTTATGATCGAGTACTATATGAAAAAAATTTGTAATATCAGACTGAAGCTGCGGGGAACATGTACATTAAAACTTATTTTATATTTACCTTTGCTTTGTATTTCCACACTCTCTGCGTAGTAAAGTAAAAGGTAAAGTCGCATTCGTGCCGAAATATCCCTCTCTGCCGGAGCTTATCCCACTTTCCGTTTCATGAACCAACTAGGAGCTCGAGTTTTGTTATTTCCCCCTGCATGGGATTTTAGTCCGCCAACAATGAAACATATGCTCTTGGCAGAGAGACACTGTAATCGTAAAGTGTCTTGTTCCAGAACACAACACAGTGACCCTAGCCAAGGCTCAAATTAATCCGGATCGCTCGATCGGGAATACAGCGTACTAACCATTCGGCCACCGCGTTTCGTATGTCATAACAGCAAATGTATTTAAAAAATCGAATTAACCACAAACAAGACCTTGTAAGCATTTAAGCGCCTTTTCTGATAGTTTTGTCGTTTTATACTTGTGCAGCAGCTGCCATGTGTTTTTTGCCTGATTTCTCCGATGTCGGCGGATTTGACAGGCTTTCATGTACTAAATTTTACAAAATTTTACAAGCATTTTGAGAACTTGAATCGTACGGGCTTTCACGTATTCGCACAAAAATTCTATAGGCATTTCAGATGCTTTTCCTGCTAGTTTTGCTGTGTTTTACTTGTGCAGCAGCTTCCATGTATGTTGTGTTTCTTGTTGGATCTCGCACCTCGGCGGCATCTCGGTGGTATCTGCGCAGTGCACTCTAGTCGCCGCGTATTGCATTCTGGACGCCACGCAGTGCTTCTAGTTAAAAGCCAGTAAAGCCGACAAAATATCGATTTTGCATAGATTTATTTTAAATTATGATTAGAACTGCTGCTCGATTGCTCCACAGCAAACAAATAAAAAGATGAGACTGAAATAATAAAACGAACAATATAAAAGTAGTGGTCCTATCTCGGTCGATTCAGTCCTTCACACTAACTGTAGCTGGAGTGGTGGAACTCCTGATATCCTCAGTCATCATTCCTTTGAAGGCTACTGTGAGATCCTCGTACGGGTCGGGTTAGAGTTGAACTCTGGGTAGGCAAGTGCTAAAGTGACCATAGGGTAACACTTACACAGAACGGAATTTAGTGTCCCGGATTATTATTGAAGATGTACTGTCATATCAATGAAGCTGCTTAAAATCGAAAGAAAACAATGATTTCGTTTGGTGGATGCACTTGTTAAGCAAAATGATCTTCGTAGCTGTTATTTTTTTCTAGTCACGCAAAGCTTTTCGTCACTTACCGTCAGAAGGGATAACCATTTGTGTATGAGAGCTCACTGGCTTGTAGAAATGCATCTAATTTGATTTTGTGTTGGTCGTTGCTATCTTTTTCAGTTTTCAGCTGTTGCTTGAAGTTTTAGTCAGCTAGAAAAAGAACAAATATAATCATAAAACCAATTCCAAATTCACAATGCTTGCATTGTGCAAAAGTTTTCGCAAAACACTATTATTCAACTCCATGCTATAATAACGCGCGCAAGCTGAATAACGCGCGAAATAAAAACGAATATTTCATGTTGAAGTTCATCAAATATTTTTTCTCGCGCTCACTTCCGTTAGTCTTTACACATCACATAACGCAGGCAAAACAGGGGAATATTTGATGATATCCCCTAACTGATATTCTCCAGTTTTCAAAATTTGCTTTTTACACTTGAACAAATATACATTAAAGTCTCCTTCGCCTTCCCTGGCATGGCGCAATCATGCAGCTCGCCAGGGTTCTCAATCCAAATAATTTCCTTCGCTTCAGGCGAGTCCATTCTTGGTTGCTTTTGCCCGATACCCTTCCTTTTAATACATTTCAATGTGCTTTTGCGCTTTTCAGCGCGTCGACCTTCGGTCCAAAGAAACCAGAAAGAAAACAAAGCACGCATTCTGTTGACCTTGTTGTGTCTTACATATCTATGCTAAACGTAACGACCACAAACGAAACAATTGGGTAACCAGTAAAGGTCGCAATCAATTTCATATGAAATTAAGGCCATATCGTGTGTCTTGTGTGAAAGCCAAACACATCTTTTTCATCGGCGCATAACACATATCAGGAGACATCAGTTCCAAGAGAACTTGTCATATCTGGGGTTCGACTCCCGAATTTCAGTTAAGTCGCCATCTATACTGGTATTATCTATCCCATGCCAAGTTAAAATTTCCCGGCTTATCTGAATATAATTTTGAGGCACATCTGTTCAAAACAACTTAGTTTACGAGAACCCACTGTATCAAGTTACCAAGTTAACGCTTTTAACTGCAAACCCAGGGCGTAAACATTTCTGGTTGTCACTAACACGAATGGATGGAAATTCCATCTGCTCATTAATGACTTCACTTATTCAATCACAAAGCGTCGATGTTCAAAACTGCATGTATCTGGCTTCTTCCATGGTTAATGGTTTTCTTTCCAGTCATCTGACTGTTTCGAATATCAAATATAGCCAACACAATTTTGCTATTCAATACCTTGAATTCGCAAATTTAACATAAATTCGTTCCCAACCTCGTTCCCTGGGTGGTGCTTCTCCCGATGTGAGACACTAAAAAAGTCCATTTTATTTCGCTTTTTTTCTTAAAAAACAACCAACAAACAAACTAAAGTCAATACAAGGCTACGCAACACACAATAAACACATAGCTGGTTGTCTGTTGACCCTTTTACAAGAGACCCGCTTGCCGGACCTGAGTAGATTAAGAACCAAGTTATAATTTCAGATTTTATGGCGACTTCTTCGCCGTCAAACTCTGAAGCCAACGCTAAACGGAACATGTGGCTTAGAAAAGAACCTTTTACATCACTGTGCAACTGCATGTACCACTTTTAATTTTTAATAAACTTTCTCAAAGAATGTTAGTGGGGAGCAGGGGGGAGCAGGGATGGCGCAGTAGTGAGAGCGCTCGCCTCCCACCAATGTGGCCCGGGTTCGATTCCGGCCTGGTACCATATGTGGGTTGAGTTTGTTGTTGGTTCTCGTCCTTGCTCCGAGGGTTTTTCTCCGGGTTCTCCGGTTTTCCTCCCTCCACAAAAACCAACACTTCTAAATTCCAATTCGATCGGGAATCCGAGGGCCACAGGTTTGTCAGTCGAAGACTGTTACGTGCAATCCTCGTAAAACAAAGTTGATTGATTAGTATGGTTCACTTTATATGCAGCGCCTTTCGTTTCGTTTGATATGGCTTTCAATGCATGCGTGGCACAATTTCGATGGCAAGAAGAGCGAAAAAAATACACGGAATACCGGTTAAAGGATTTTAGTTTTATGTTTTATTTCTCTCTTATTTTCTTGGGAATGCTTGGGAGGGGAAGTGAAATAAAACATGAATCTATCACAGGGATAAAAAATAACCAGAGGTACACAAAAAGCCGTTTCTCTCGCAAGTCTGCACGCCATTTTAACGGGGTTTCGTCCTCATTAAAAATGTATTAGTTGTGGAAATGAAATCCGTTTCCATTTAAGTTTTTAAGTTTAAATATTTTGCCCCAAGTCGAAAAAGCATCGCTGTTTCTTGGTGCGATTAGAAGTCGATTGGAATAGGCTAATGTAAATAATTATAGCGAATCACAAACCGAACAGAACAAATCAAGTTTCTATTTTGCATCAATCGACTTCTGCTTTCTAAGTAAAAGAAACACGGGATCAATCAGTTTAAAATGATAAACAACTTTCCAAACATTTTTCAGTCGAAGTTTCTAGCGGGTTGAATTGCTTTACCTCATGGGGAAAAGCCATTAGCTTTCAATGCACTGATTTCTGAAAAAATTCTTTTATTTATTCATTTTACAAGTCATCATTTAAGTGAAGGCTCTTATCTGATAACAATTAAACAGATACTTTGTGGACCGGAAAAATGCTTTTAAAGCGTGTAATGACCACAAACGAAACAATTAGGTAACCAGTAAAGGTCGCAAGGACTTCCTATTAAACTAAGGCCATATCGTGTGTCTTGTGTGAAAGCCAAACACATCTTTTATCTCGGCGCATAACACACATCAGGAGACATCAGTTCCAAGCGTTGACTATCCTAAGGTAAGTGTAACAGAACTTGTGCTATCTGGGGTTCGACTCCCTCTTTTCAGTTAAGTCGCCATCTATACTGGTATTGTCTATCCCATTCCAAGTTAAAATTTCCCGGCTAATCTGAATATAATTTTGAGGGACATCTGTTCACAAGAACTTAGTTAACGAGAACACTGTATCAAGCTATCAAGTTATCGCTTTTAACTGCAAACCCAGCACTGTAAACATATCTGATGGTCAGTAACACGAATTGATGGAAATTCTGTCTGCTCATTAATGCGATTAAGAACCAAGTTAAAATTACAGATTTGATGACGACTTCATTGCCGGCAACCTCTGAAGCCAGCGCTAAACGGAACATGTGGCTTAGAATGGAACCTTTTTGGTCACTTTGCAACTGGGTCACTTTTTTTATAAACTTTCTCAAAGGATGTTATTATGGTTAACTTTATATGCAGCGACTTTCGTTTCGTTTGATATGGCTTTCAATGCACGCGTGGCACAATTTCGATGGCAAGAAGAGCGGAAAATATACACGGGATACCGGTTAAAGGATTTTAGTTTTATGTTTTATTTCTATTTTTTTCTTTGGAATGCTTAGGAGGGGAAGTGAAATAAAACATGAATCTATCACAGGGATAAAAAATAACCAGAGGTATCATAAGAGCCGTTTCTCTCGCAAGTCCGCACGCAATTTGAACGGGGTTTCGTCCTCATTAAAAATGCATTAGTTGTGGAAATGAAATCCGTTTCCATTTTAGTGTCAAAGTTTAAATATTTGCCCCAAGTCTCGCAAAGCTGCATGTATTTATCCCTGTTATTTTTATTTTCATTCTTTAATCGGTCAATGCCAATTATTTATCAAGAACAGCAGAAGACATCCTTTTATTTATTTCCTGCCCTTATATATTGTGACGGGGATAGCAAAAGTCATCGCCCCTGTCGTTCATTAAAATTTCAAAACAGCATCGCTGTTTAATGGTGCGATTAGAAGTCGATGGAATAGGCTAAAGTCGTGTCAGTTGTCGCTGCCTTATTAATCCCTGACAAAAGGATCGAATGTTTTTGTTTTTTGTCAATTATTTGGTTGGGTGAATATTTCTGACCGACAAAAACTAATTATTCTTGATAAATCGTTGGGATGAAATTGTAAACAACAGAAGAAAAGCGACTGAAATGCCAGATGAGATCGCCGCGAAAAATGTCACGTAGAACTCTGCGGTTGACACGTTCTAATTAGCTTATAACACTTAGCAGACTTTTGTCCTGTATTGAAAGAGAACGTTTATGTAGATAACTCACGTGCGTTTCAAGTTTTGGAAATTGAAGATTTGGCTTGAAAAAAGATTTTTTGAAAAAAATCAACCCTTGAAAGTATACGGTTACCTTAAACCAGTGTACTATAAAAATACTGAAAACAAATCTAGTTCACTGATCACGCTCTTTAGACACACACACATTCCACAATGTCTGGGACTGGGGGACAATTGCACGCCTTCGTAAATTTTCTGTCGTGCGTAACCTTTATCGGAAAACCTGCATTAAACCGAGTAGAAATCTTTCTAACTCGAAAGTAAACAACTATTTAGAAAAGAGGCAATCGACAAAGTTAACTATTTTTAACCAAGCCCCAGTATATGAGTCGCAAAGCAACCGGCCGTCGCGACTGACAAATGTAGCATTTCCTCCGCGAAGATAAAATAATGCTTGAACTGAGCTACAAAGAAACTGTTAGTTAAAATTCTTTAAAAGACGATTCAATTCATTCATGATAAGTTCGAAGAACAATGCAAAGGATAAACCTTCTACTCATACTTCTTGCAAAATAGTCGTTATCTCGAAGAGATATTTTATTGAAAAATACTTGTGACATTTTCGTAATGAACAAACCGCTGACCAGTGACTCGGACTCGGGTTTGCCTCGGTCAACCGGTGAATTTCATTCTACAAATATCTCCTATGCTATGTATATAACAATTTCTTGTTGAAGTTGAGGGAAAAGGGGACTGTAGCTTCAGTCCACAAGCTAAATGAATTCTGTAAGCCAGTTGCATGACTCTTTAGACGAAAGTAGCTGTTTAAACAATAATTAGGAACACTTTACTTTTAAACATGACAGAAAGCACCCTCAAACACTTATCATTTATGAACGTGAACAAAAACTGTATTGGTTACGTTGATAGTTTAACTGAGATCGCGCCGCTGTTAGCTGTTATGTTTTATGTACGTTTTTATTTTTCGGTTGTATGGGTTTATATGCTACCCATCAGTATAACCATCACCCGTGGGGGGGGGGGGGCACTCAAAAAAGTTTTATACGGGGAGGCTCCGCCCCGAGCTCTGACCCCTTACCCTTTTATATACCATTTTTGACAGAAATTGTACCCCTTTCGTGTACCTTTCACTGAAAAAGGGTACCCCTTTCATATACCTAAAAGACATGGCATAGACTTAGAACAGGACAATGTCTTGTCATTTTCACTTAGCGCTTAATACATTAAAATAATACAGCCGTAAATTGCGTCTGTTCGAAATATTTTAATTAAAGAGCCTTTTTAAATACCTAAATGACAGATTTCCATACCCTTTCGTATACCAAAACTTGTAAAATCCCAACCCTTACATTTACCTTAAGCCTGAAAAAGGTACCCCTTTCGGGCGGAGCCTCCCCGTATAGGCCATTATAGGGAGTACCCCCCCCCCCCGGGAACCATCAGTACTTTTTCGATCTTACTAAAATATACCATTCCTTAATTTTACCACATACAATTTATGTGTTTTGCTGCACTTTAGACTTGCTCTCCTTTTAACGTGCTTGTGAATTTCATACCGTTACCAAAGGAGCGAAATTTTCATGCACAAGGATATGAAAGAGTTTACATGTATCCCTAGGCTAACAGAAGGAGAGAAGTTACTATTTCAAGACAACCAATCATAAAAGTCGAAGTGTAATCAGCAACCAATAGAAACATGCCACAACAGTTTTAGCATATCCCACGTCGTCAAGTGGGTTTTAAAATAACAGTCCTTATTTTAGTCGATTCAGACTGTGTGTTTCCTAGAGAAAGTCAGGTAGGGTAAGATTAAGACTAAGCACTTTTTCAAATATGTTCATGTCCTTTCTACGTATAACACTGCAACTTAATCTGCGACCGTCCGTTTATGTTCCGCAGGTCAGACGATCAGTTACTTCATTTGAAGTAAACATTGATAAAAATCACTCAGCAAATACCCAAGGTAGGTAAGATCTCAGTAGTCGCGACAAAAACTACATAGATCGACGTGGTAAATGGTCCTTCAAAGAATGCGCGTCTCGCAGAGTTTTGGCCAAATTTCAGGAGTCTCGTAATGTCGAATTTTTCCCCAACGCATTTTCGCAGCGTCGGGCTCGCAGAAAAGATATCAGTCTCGCCGGCTCAAAAAGTCTGGAGTTTACAACTGTTAAATTTTCAACCGGTTTGCCAACTAAGCATGTTACTAAAACTTCCTTAGAGCTGTGTTGTTACTAATGTATCAACAACTATTTTGAACATTCTCGATCTTTTGAAATGCGCGCACCGAAGCACGCTTAAACACTTATCACCAAAGCACCGGTGAACAAAAACGAGTGCAGTTACACTGATAAAGGCACACTGTATAAAGCGTAACAAGTTCAGCTGAAATCGCGGTTGAAGTGATCGTTATGAGCAAAAACAGGTTCTGTTAGCTCTTGTTGTTTAATTTTGTGTGTATTTTTATTTTGGGTTAACGTTTATGTTCATGCAAATGCCCTTCACAGTGTTTGCACTAGCGCGCTTAATTTCCACGGGCCAAATTAACTTTTTAGAAATGACAAACCATTAACATGACTCTTTCTTTGGAAGGTTTTATTTTTATAGATATATGTATACTAGAAGAGTTATGACCTTCTGAAGTCAGTTAAAATTTCGTGTGAAAATTCAATCGCGATAGCTGTATTTTTCAGACGGCTAAAAATTGGAGAAAAACCTACTGTAATGATTCGATTTAGCGCCCTCCTTCCAACAAGCGCCCCCTTCCGAATAAGCACCCCCCATTCTTATAAGCGCCCCTATTCTAATAAGCGCCCCTATTGTGGATAACAGCCCCTACTGAAGTCATTGACGTCGAATAGATAAACTCATGAACATTCACCGTACCGTACATGTATATAATTACTGGAATTTGTTACTGTTAAAGTTTCTGTTATAATAATGTTATTGTTAGTTATTTAAATATTTAAAGTTTTTTTTGAACATTTTGTTTTTTCTCAAAAGATTAAATAAGCTCCCTGTCCCGAATAAGCGCCCTGTCT
>NC_135767.1:13065701-13225701 GCF_052425735.1 Oculina patagonica
GCGGAAAAGAGCTTTGTGTATTTAGAGAACCATAAAATAACTTCTTAATTTTTAATTCCGAAGGTTTTGTCAGCTGCAGACGCGTTGGCCAGCTCTCAACACTGTAAAGTGAGCAAATCATGTTTGTTGTCTTCGTGTCCTCCGTTTTCGCCGTTTTTCTGCTGTGTCCAAGCACCCCCGTCAGTGGACAGCTGGCTAACTGGAAACAATGTGTATGGAAACTAGGAACGCACATGGACAACGGAAAAATAAAGGTTAGTAACCGTTTAGCTTTTATTGACTTTCTCAGCTCAGGTGCGGTTTCCAATATAATAATGAAAGTTCCAGTGATCTCAGTATTAAAGGGTAGATAAGATAAAGGCTGCCGACCGCGGACAAGTGTAGCTGAAAATAGGAAAATTTGTGTTATCTGCTAGTTGTCATATAGAAATCTACAAAAAGAGGAAACAACTTAGTACGGCATCAATAATCCGAGGTGGGGACGATTTAGTGACGGTCCACCAAAGAAAATTGGGTTCCGTTGAGCGAACATGGTAAAAATTGAGAGACTTAGATGTAACGTTTTTTCCTATACAATATTTGTGTGAATTGAAAGTATAAGCCGAATAATAATACGTTGTTCCTTTTTTGAGCACGCCCTAGTTAGTAGGATGGCTGTCTGTACAAACTTAGAAAAATGAAACCTGTAAACATGGCGAAAGAACTTACAACAAGCTAGTCTTATATCTTTTTTCTGCCGGGTTCTACTAAAAACTGACGTGTCTATTTCCGTGGTCTCGTAGAATGACTCGTTTAGTGATTGATTGAATGATAAATCGATTGACAGGATTACAACTGCCTAATATATGGTTTTTCATTCTTTAAAAACTTAAAACCGTTTCTTGCGCGTAATTCCTTTGTAAGTTGCATCAGTATTTCTGAATAAATTTCAAATCTTTCTGCTTCAGGAATGTTCTTTTAACAAGTTACGCAGCGATACAGCGCTTAAAGTCTCCTACCAGGGAAACGTTCGAGCCTATTCCAATGCCGCTTGCAACAGATGGTATTTCAAGTTTAACGGCAATGAATGCAGTGGTCCCATGTCAATCGATTCAGTCCTTTACAGCCGCTGGGCTAGTGGAATTCCTAATATCCACCGTCATCATTCCTTTGAAGGTTACTGTGAAAATCTTGCACGAGGCACGGTTAGAGTTGAACTCTGGGTAGGCAAGTGCTCTCGGTTGAGGCAGGGTGACGCTTACGCAGGATGGAAATCAGTGTCCCGGATAATGATTGAAGAAGTACCGCCATCCCAGTAGTGCTGTTCATAAACAGAACTGAGATAACAATGAGTTCAAGTAGTAAATGTACTAAATTTGAGTGAAAGCAACACAATGAATTTTGCTAGAATTCCTTATATATTCATTTCAAAACATTAAATTTGCATGTAGGTTTCCGTTAAGTTTGGTTATTTGACAATCAGTGGCTGTTGATGTTTTGTGATGATTTATTCATGTTCTTTAGATTAAAATGTTCCCAGAGGTTTAAGTTCATGCTCGAGTCCTATGAAAAGAAAAGAAAATGTAGTATCAGACTGAAGCTGTGAGTACATTAAAACTTACATATTTACCTTTGCTTTGTAGTCCCAGTCTCTCTGCGTGGTAAAGTAAAAGGTTAAGTCGCATCCGAAACAAACTGGCCTACTCCTCCAGAGATTCTTCCAGTTTCTGTAGTATAAAGCAGGTAGGAGTATTTCTATGCCCCCTGTATGAGATGTAAGTACATCAAAGTAAACCACCGAGCACTTTTGTCATTTTTCCCATTTATACTGAGGAACTGTGAGTGAACATTGTCATGCCCAAGTTAGATGTGTTTCCTGACGTATTAAAAGGAGCTATGTCACGGTATTTTGAGTCATTTTTCTGATTTTCTCAAATTGAAGAAAACCTCAAAATAATAGAAAAACGACAACGGAGAAATAAAAATGCAAAGTAAACAAGGATGGTTTCGACTGACGAAGATTAACACAGATAACGAGTGACAAACTTGAAGAAAATGACACTTTTTTCCGTGACGTAGCTCCTTTAAACTTTAACCTCAGTATCTTTTGTATCTATAAAAAACGGAACAATAAAGTTATTATACCAATATCATGTGATCCACCGTGGTCTGAATTGTGCAAACATTATTAGTAATTATAATCATTTCATCGGGCATTGTGGCGTATTTTGCGGGCTAAAATGGAGAATTCAGCGGGCTAAAATATATTTTAGCCCGCTGCCGTGGACCAATCAAAAACAAGAAAATAACGAAGCCAGCCAATCAGAACTGAAAACCATTCAACCGTTCGCGCCGTTTTCTTGCTGGCTGGCACAAGCTGGCATCACTTCAAGCTTTGTTTAATTTGAGACGAGACGCTTCCAACTGCAATTGCAAACTGTTTTTAAGCTTTATAACGACAAAATTGTTGAAGGACTGAACGGGAAAGGAAATTCTCAGTCTTCTCTGCTAGATGAAGAGGAATTTAAAAACTTAAAGAAGAATCCAGGCGGCGAAGTGTAAGTTTGTCTTATTCATCGAGCGAAACTCCGAGTCAGTCGAATTTCAGGCATATTCCAAACTGCCAGTTCAGTTAACAGCACAATTAATTTAAACACTTCTAAATGACGACTTTTTCTTTGCTGCCGATAGAATTTTGTAATTTCCTTTTCAAGCAAAGATTGTTTTGAGTAATTTTGCGGTTTTCTGCCGAGTTTTGTAAACTTTTAAACCTGATTTACAATCAGAAATAAACGCCGACTCGCAAGTCGGCAGCAACGCAGCGTTCAAGATATCGCTTACTGTTTTTGATTTCTTAACTAAATGCCCTCTGAAATGATTATAATAGTAAAAGAGTTGATGTTCTTGGGCGTAAATATGTTTTTGGCCCTTCTCAGAGCCAAAAACATATTTACGTCCGCGAACATCAACTCTATTGTTATAATAGAGAATAATACATGGTTGTGCTGAGATATGAAATTTATCTTCGAGTGTTCAACTCGAGATATCGATTTAAACACGAGAATATAAATCTCATATCTCCAAGTAAGCATGTATTACCTTGTTTATTTTATAAATCTACTAATAACGAGGTTTTTGACGATTTTCCGAAGATTTCGAACCATTTCCAGAAGGTTCCCGAAGGTTTTCAAAACGTTGTCCAAAGGTCAATCGAATGTCTCCGAACATATCCGAATTTTTTTAAAACAATTCCGAAGATTTCCGAAGAAGATCTGAAGAAGTTTCGACTTTACATCGATAAACTTTGGCTCATTCACCACTGAGACATGGCAAACTTGTTAACACGTGATTGGTGATTTCAAACACAGGTAAAAATTTATTGTAATTTTACACACGTCGTGATACCGTTTTTCTCGATAGTCAAAAACTCAATAAACAACCGCAGTTCATACATACATACATTTTATCAAACAAATGAATCCCAAGAAAGCTATACTGAATAAATCGGTTCCACCTTGAGATCGAAAAGAGACGTACAGTTAGATAGCCGATTAGCAGAAAATGCCGTGGAGGAATCGATTAGCGTGGCCTTTTTAACATATAGATAAATAACCATGCTTTTTCACAAGGAAAAATAAGTTGATTTCTATGGCAAACCTACAGTGAGAGTTAAGGGTACACTTTAAATGGACTTTGTGATACAATTTTAGGCAATTTCAGCATTTAAACTGGTCGTAGCTGAATATTTCAAAAACGGCTTGAACTGTAGAAGAACTCAAGTAAAAAGAAAACGAAAGTCAAGAGGAGACATTGATGCACTTAGGTAGAGTTGAGAAATGTTGGCTTAACTTTTTTCAAGTTTCTCTCATTTTATATGTAATATATCAAGCATGAGAGGCAGTGTTTCATCGGGATATCCAAGCACCAAGAAGAGAGTCGAAAATACGATGCGCAGCGCAGTATTTTTGAAAAAAATTCGAGGTGACTTGAAAGCCGATGAAACACTGTCTCGAGTGTTTGATATATCTTCTCAATCAAAACAAAAACTACGGAGTAAACGGGGAATTACAATCTTAACAATCTATGCTAATTTAGACCGGGTATCCAAACCTCCTTTACGGTTATGATTTTCTTTGTTTTAACTTGATGATTATTAACGAGTTTGCGAAAAAAATGTCATGAGTGCTTGAAAATCATGCTTGTTTGTTATGTGGCCGTTCTTTTGCCAATAAGACTGTTCCTTAATTCGCCTGGTCCAGTTTTCACAATTAACGAACGTAAACAAAATTACTGAAATTACCATGACCTAGCTGTTTCAATTTTAAATACTTTCAGTTTTCGACCGCCTTGAACACTTTTTAACCCTTTTCTCCTAAGATACTGCCCCTTCCTCTAAACAATTTTGGATTTTCTATCTTCAAGATTGGCTTTGTGCCTTTTTAGCTGTAAATAGAAAGTTAGATAGAAGGTGAGGGGGCGGTGTTCCCAAATAAATCAGATTTGAATTGAAAGTATGAAATTGTTCACATAATTATAAATTCTCCTGCGAATATACACTTATTTTAACCAAGCTCATTTTTACCTGGCGCTATGGGGACCCCAGGAGAAATTGGCCTAAGTGGACCCTAAGGACCCAATGGGGAGATATGAGGAAAAGGAGAACGCGGCCCAATGTAAACAAAAGGACATGCGGGCATCCCAGGGAGAAAATGGCATGATCGGTATAATAGAAGAGAAAAAAGAAACTGCAGATATTCATCCGAGGCATCTTTCCTTGTCTTCTTGCTTTATCTTTGATCTGTCCGTATAGACTGAAAAATGAGCATTAGTCGTGCACTTTTTTATAAGAGTAGTACTGCTAGCATAATCTTTGAAGCCTAATCGGCATTTTTTTGTATTTTGAATTTGAAGGGAAAATTACCAGAGTCATGACTTGCTTGGCCTCTAAGATGATTACTTTTAAGTTCTGTCAAAATCTGTCCATGGTTCAGTCTATAATTATTATTCATTCGATGCGTCGTTCGTCGTCTAGAGGACTGGGTAAAGATTGCGTCATTCCCAGTTCCAGCTTAACCAGGCAAGCAACTTGTAGATACGAGGATAGCAGCCGCCCGGAACCGGCTTAAATTGCTAGATATCGAGGCAAACCAAAGACAAATACAAGACCAGGAAGCGTCTTTATGACGTCAAAAAAGTCCCATTTCATGATCGCACCAAAAAGCATACTTTAAGAAAGAGTAGAACAATTTTCAAAGACGAGCAAAATTTTGAACATTATCAGGTAAAAATATGTTAATTTTACTAGCACAATCGATGAGGGCCTATTATAATCGATATTTTACGGTATATCGTGCTGGAATGTTGTCCTTATCTACAAGTCGTCTTGTGATGATAACGAGATACAGTGAATGTCGATCATTTCAAGGACATGCTTGCATTTAATTTCTACAGCATTCTTTTAGAGCACTTGTTTGGAAGAAATTCGGAAGTGTTTCCTTTTCAAAACGAAATATTGGATCTTTTAAGGTTAAAAATAGTCTGTTTTCAAGAACACACGAAAACTTTTGCTGAGGTAACTGGAAGCAGTTTTTACGTATATCACATTGTAATTAGCTCGATTTGCAGAAATTGCTCGTAGACTTTCTTATTTCAGTTAGAAAAAAAGAGCTAAAATTAACAGTAGCTATCTTTTTATTTTTGTTCCAGGCGGCCCATGTACTTTAAATAAATGATTTAAGAATCAAAGCTGATCTCTCGCACTAAAAAAAATCGAAAAAAATATTGATAGCAGTCACGTTCATAGTGACCCGAAGGACGTCAACCGTAAACGTCCGAAGGTTACCGAAGATAACGAAGATTCCCAGAAGGTTATATAAGAATATTTGTAGGCTTCCGAAGATTTCCGAAGATAAGCGAAGATCACCCGAGGTCTTGAAAAAATTGCAAAACTTAACCAGACTTGCGAAGATGGGAAAAGTTTGCTCAGAGATGTTCGTATATATTATAACATTATCGCAAATGCTTGCGTGGCAGCGTGAGCTAAGATGAAGTGTTAGAGTGCTTTATAGGCTACGTTTTGTTATCCTTCGATCAATTCTCAAGTTATGACATATTAAGAGCACGATATTGTTTTTATTCACTCGTAAATAATACCGATATCAAGCTCATACATGTAGTAATCTATATATAGCTATCAGCTCTCATGCAGTCTACGTGCTTCTCAAAACGTGATTCTTGTCATGTAGCTTCATATGTCAATCATAAGGACAGCAACCAATCAAAGCAGGGTAAATTACCGATACGCGAATCGGAAAAGTGGTGTGTGAATCTAGATAACTAACTTCTTAATTTCAGTTCCGAAGGTCTTGCCAGTTGTAGACGAGTTGGCCAGCTTTCAACACTGTAAAGTGAGCAAATCATGTTTGTCGTCTTCTTTTCCTCCTTTTTCGCTGTTTTTCTGCTGTGTTCAAGCACCTCCGTCAGTGGACAGTCAAGCGCTCCGACAACTAAGAGCAGTGCAGAGCAGTGCAAGGTAGGTACGGGGACGGTGTGTGACTTCAGTTCATCAATGTTACTGACTCTTAAATTATATTGAATGTTTGATTAAATGACTCAGTTTCAATTCATGTTCACCACAAATCAAACACGACAAATAAATGGGTGCAGGAACTACTAGCAATTCATAAAAATTGCCGTTACAAGATCTAAATCTAAACGAGACTTTTTTTGACGAAGCTGTGGAACGATCTATGCTCGTAAGGGTTTGTAAGTGGGCTTTAAGCCTGGGGGGGAGGTTTATGTTGGGGAGCTTTTAACCAATGTGAATTAATAAAAATGAAACGCTTTAGAATGAGTAGTTATGCTGGAGGAAAACAAATACCACTTGCCTACTCTTTACCCTCAGTGCCGAATTTACCTCATTATCGCCTTGGTGAGGCAAATACCAGTTGCTCTTGCTCTTAAGAGTCGTATTTGGCTCCATCGATGCTCCTATCGTCCTCTCGATGGGGCTAAATACGTTGCTCTAAGGACCAGCTTGTATTTGTCTTCCTCCGGCATAACTACTCGTCTCATGTGAGCGCCGCGAGTGGCTGCAAGACCACCGGAACCTCTTTTTGCTCTTGTTTTGCGCCTAAAATCGAAGGAAGACAAGGGGAGCGCTGCCTGAATAATTTTCATTAGCCGTCATGCACGTGTACCTATGCAAGTGTTGTGTTAACTGACACCTGTACCCACCTTTTTGTACTTGTTTTGATTGTCATGCTTGGCCAAGCAGGAAAACCCTTAAGTATTGACGTGATCGACTTTTTTTCTTTTTGTTTTTTTTTTTTTTCATGTGGAAGGTTTTTTAGGCGGCAACAACTCAATAGGGGATGATTTATTCTGTTTTACTTCTTCCATCGCCTTAACAACTTGAAATGTTATTCTTCTGACATTTTTCCTGCCAAGCAGGCGTTAAAAGTTCGGTGAAAAAAAAATCCCCTGCAACACAGCGATCATTTTGGTAACTCTTCGTATGTGTTTTTCAGGAACAATATTCAATTTGACTCACGTGTAAATATACGGGGAAGTATGGTGCTAAGAATTTTCTAGCATATTAATGATGATATTACTATTTTTGTTGTGATGTAATTTCCATATGAGTTTTTTTTTAAATCAATCAGGTGTAAAATCGCATGACTTTGCGGTTTCCTGTTTACAATAGACAACAGACCTTTTATGTTCGAATTCCAGAAGGTTCTATCTATATTGTCATAAACTAACACTTTCCCTGTCTCGTAATAATAATATATAATAATTATAAAAGTAAAATATAATTATAATAAAAAAAATATCCCAGAATCCTTTTACGCAATTTTTTTAAAAGCTTTATAACTTTGGCAGTTTTATACCGAGAAGAATGTCAGACCACCACAAGATAACATTTGCCATGAAATATTTTCCCATATCACAACTAGAGTAATGACGTCATCGATCACGTGACAACTCCCAAATAAGCGTTTATAAATGCTGTGACTAGATTTCGCTATCGAATTGAAAACAAATAGCATATTTGAGGTTTTGTTCGTGCGGGACATTTAAAAATTACAGTCTTCTGGAATTTAAAGTTTAAGGGGTCAATGCACATGAGCGACAAAGTCGGAAGACTAGGCCGAGGGCTGTAGAATCTCGACATTTTATCATACGGCAACGATGGTTAACGAGAAAGTAATTTTTAATATGCAAATTTTGTAATGACCAAACGAGGGACATGACGTCATCAGTCACGTGACAAGAGCGTTTTGAATATTTTACACCGTGTAAAAAGTCCATTTTTACGACTGAATTTATTCAGGAGTATTGTGGGTAGCCATGGTTGGTCGGTTGGTCCATCATCTGTAGACTTCTCATTGCAACTCCGCTGACCAGCAGATATACTTGTAGAAAGAGTGTAGCAAGGCGGCCGTATAAAAGCGGCCGTATAAAAGCAGTCTTTTGATTTAAAGGGGTTTACAAGAAAAAACAGAAGCAAAGAAACAAAAGATGGCTGACAATTACGTGTAGAATTAAGTAATCGACCGCCAAAAAAGTGAACATTGAGAGCCATTAATCAGCATTAATCGATCGATGACTTTCGTGTCTATCTTTCGAGCTAGCGTCGAACATGAAGGAGCATTCGAAAATTAAATCGGGTTTCACATAAGCTTCCATCAAAAATCAAATCTATCTAGAAACCAGAGCGTTGGCTAAAATCGCGTACGTGGTTTCGTGTTTGCAAGAAAATATTATGAATATTAAAGTTCGTCATATTTTATCTGAATCTAGTCTATAGACGTCGTTGTGCTTTTATTTACAGTGTAATTACTACACGGCTTTAATCCTTTTATTTTCCTATGCAGATATTTAGAGCAAAATAATAGACAAACCAAGGTAAAAAAAAGAAAAAAGAAAAAGAAAAGTAAATATACCCCTTCTTGGCGTCGAACCGTTCCCCATTAGATTTGCAGGCTGATGACTATCCCTTTGTGCTAATCTGACAAACGTGGAAATATTGGAATAAAATTTATAAATGTATTCATTGAACCGCTGATAATCTGCCACGACCACCGTAGGCTCAAACAAGCTTTGACAGCGATCTGCCCACAGCGATCGTGTATCGATAGAAGTTCTTGCAGTAAATGGGGTGATCTACTGGCCAAATGACCTGTTTTACTGCAGTGTAAGTGGCTCAATTTACTCACCAAATAAATTGTTGTACTGGCTATACTTTCTATTCGTATCATGGATCTGTGGAGACGCTCGGCAGTGGTTTTCTCAGAAATTGAACCTCACAGGATCGGGGGACGGACTCGCATAGTTTGTGTTCTTTGTGTTGATCTTCTGCTTCGCAAGTCCCATTACATAACACAGGTAAGCTTCTACTTATAGCAAACAATATGTTTTTATGAACAAATCCTAAACATGTAGATCGACTGTGCTTCGGTCGTGTTCGGGAAGTAGTCGTACAGGTCACCTGACAAAGCACATGATTTGTTGTGGTAAAACGTTGGTGATCCGCCATTTTGTTTCGAACTTCAGTTTGGGGCAAGCACTTTTGTTAGCTGTTTACGCTGTGTAATTCCAGGGGTATTTTATGCAATGGATGCCTGCATTGATGTAGATGTTCATAATAAGTCCTGTGAGTATTCAGGGACAGAAACATCTGTACGACCCTCGACTCGCCAGGGTAATTTGAACGGCGAGGAGACATGTCAGACATGTGTCGAATCCCCCGCTCGCTGGGGTTATGCCATAACTATGGAAAGCGAGAAAGCTAAACATGAACAAATGATAGTCAAATATGAGCAAATGAAAACCAGATATGAACAAATGAAAACCAAATATGAGCAAATGAATGCTATATATGCAGAAAACTGTCAGCTACTCCATGAGGAAATCCATGCCAAACACGAACAGACATGTGAGTGGAACACTTCTTTGATGAATGGTCAGTTTGACGGTGCCTTCGTTGCTAAGAATAAAGCTGAGTTTACTGAGCAGAAACCAGTGCTTAAATTACCAACTGATAATCCACCGAGTGCTTGTGCTTTGCAAACAGATGAAATGGACAAATGTAGAAATTCAAGGGTAAGGTGTAGGTTACATTCTAGAAGGAAACGGGAAAGAGAACCTTCCAGAATTCCATACAAGAAATTTATCAAGTTATTTAGAAAGGCGAAAATTATTCGACTTGCTGCCAAATCATACCTTAAGAAGTACATACCAAGTTCATCTAAGCTCAGACTTATGTTGTACGAGTGTAATCGTTCTCATTTCACTGAACGGCTTGTGAGATCAAGGTGTTTATTATCTTCAAACAAGTGCTTTGTCAGGCCAAGCTTGTACCTAACTATTGCGCGACTGAGGACATTAAAGCATAAGAATTCATCATTGTTTTGCATGTGTGTTGATGAGAAAATGTTAAATAAATTAAAATGTTGTCAAGCCCAAACTTATCATGTTTCACGAAGAGTCATATCCTTAAGTGGTGATGTTGAAGAGAACCCGGGGCCTGATCATTGCAGTGTAAATACTAATTCAGAAGCACGTAGTAGCTTAGTTGGCAATTCAGTTTCATCACTAGAAACCAGGTTGTCAGAATTAAATAGAGCCGCACTTGATGTTGGTGGAGGTGGTGACTGTTTTTTTCGAGCTGTTTCACATCAACTGTATGATAATCCTAATCACCATTTTCATGTGCGTAGTCTTGGTGTTCAGTATTTACAGCATAACCCTGAACAATTTATAGAGAGTAATACTGATTATTCTTGGCAAGGATATTTAAGAAATATGTCATGTGAGGGAACATGGGCTGATGCGATTATAATTCAAGCAGTGGCCAATTGTCTGAATTTGTCAATTCATATTACTGAATCAAATGAAACTTTTGCACCTGTTACTGTTGTGCAACCAGCAAGTGTAACGAGAGGACGCACAAACATTTACATTGGGCACATAGGTGAAACGCATTATGTATCTACAGTAGTAAAAACAAACAAGACAAAATGTGGTCAAACATCAGTTGAAGACAACCTAATTGATAGAAAAGAAAAACGCAGAGCTTACATTAGAGAATACATGAAAAAGAGAAGAGCTGATCCAGAATTTAGAAAAAGAGAGAATGAAAATTCACTGCAGAAAATACACAAAAATATTGAAACAGCTAGGGAGAAAAATAACAAAGCTGCCTCAAAAAGGAAAATCACCAACCCAGAACATTTGAGGGAAATTTTTAAACAGTCAAAAAGAAAAAGGAAAGCGAAGAACCCAGAACTCATACGGGAAGTTGCCAAACAGTCTAAAAGAAAACGGAAAGCGGAGAACCCAGAACTCATACGGGAAATTGACAAACAGTCTAAAAGAAAACGGAAAGCGAAGAACCCAGAACTCATACGGGAAGTTGCCAAACAGTCTAAAAGAAAACGGAAAGCGGAGAACCCAGAAAATCTATCACTTGAAACAATTATTGATGATGATGAGTTACAAGCACAGAAAAATGAAAACAGTATGATATCTATGGTAAATTTCTTCCACAAAAGTATAAAATGTGGTCCAGAATACATATGCACCTGTTGTGACCAGTTGTGGTACAGGTCCTCAGTAGTCAGATGTGATTCTAACAAGTACAAGGCTTGCTCACAAGGTGTTGTGGACTCTTGTGTCACTGGGGTAACAAGTGTAGACAATACTGAATGGATTTGCACAACTTGTCATTCAAATCTAAAGAAAGGCACATTGCCCAGCTGTTCTAAAGCCAATAAAATGAGTTTTCCTGAGAAGCCTGAACTGTTAAATTTGACACCATTAGAGGAACGGCTAATATCACCACGTATTCCATTCATGCAAATTCGCGAATTACCAAGAGGCGGCCAGTTGTCTATTCATGGAAATATTGTCAATGTACCAAGTGATGTAAATTCAACTATTCACTCTCTGCCAAGGCCAATCAATGAATCACATACCATTCCAATAAAACTTAAAAGGCGTCTCAGTTATAAGCATCATTATCAGTTTCAAAACATTAGACCTAAGAAAGTGTTAGATGCAGCCAAATATCTTGTAGGCACAAGTGACTTATTCAAAAGTGAAGGCATAGAAGTGCAAAATGCATGGGTAGATAACATAAGTTTACAATGCAGTACCCATGAAGAATGGAAGGAGTTTCTTCAAAATCCTGACAAATCAAGCTGTGATGTGCAAACTAATGAAACTGTCACAAAGGATAAAACACATGATTCCCAAAACAGTATTTCAACTGTTGATGTTGATAATCCAGACATAGATAATGATGATAGCGATGGCTGGTGCGAAATTGCCGAACGCCCTTCAGGTATTACAGATACACTACTACAGGAAGCAGATGTAGCTGAAAATGCAGATAAAATTATTTCATTTGCACCAGGAGAAGGAAACAAACCATTAGGAATATTCATGGATAAAGATTCTGAATATTTATCATTCCCAACAATATTCTGTGGAAAGCGGAGACCTGACAACAATGAAAGAAAAGTACCAGTAACATATAGCACAGTTGCTAAGTGGGAATTAAGGTGTCAGGATAGAAGAGCAGCAATGTCTGTCCCAAACATATTCTTTAAGCTAAAAAAACTGCAAATCAAACAAATTCAAGACAGTGCATGCATTGCTCTTAGAAAGTGTAAGACCAAGGGAAAGAAATACACTGCCGGTGACTTGAAGTCAGAGGATTATCTTAATAAGCTTGTACATCTTGATGAAGGTTTTAGAGTTTTAAAGAATCTTAGATCTTCACCCCCTTATTTTGAGAAGTGCAAAAGAGACTTGTTTGCTATGATTCGTCAACTAGGCAACCCCACATGGTTTTGCTCCTTCTCAGCTGCTGAAACAAGGTGGACTCATCTACTTAAAACTTTAGGCAGAATTGTAGAAAAGAAAGAATACACTGATGATGAGATCAAGCAAATGACATGGAAACAAAAATCAGATCTTATTCAAAAAGATCCTGTCACCTGTTCTAGGAACTTCGATCACATGGTTCAGTTATTTATTAGTGATGTGTTAAAGTGCAGTGCAATACCAATAGGAGAAATAGCCGATTATTTTTACACAGTCGAATTTCAGCAAAGAGGTAGCCCACACATCCATGGTTTATTTTGGGTGAAAGGAGCCCCACAATATGAAAAAGATCCTAATGAAGAAATTGAGAAGTTTGTTGATAAGTATATCACCTGCCAAAAACCAGACAGTTCTAGTGAAATGGAAGACCTTGTCAACTTACAGATGCACAGGCATGCCAAAACATGTAAGAAGGCAGGGAATAAGATTTGTAGATTTAATTTCCCATTGCCACCAATGCCAAGAACAATGATTTTAACACCGCTTGAAAACTCCTGCATTGATGAAGAAAACCAGAAAAAGATTAAAGAGAATTCTGAAAAAATAAAAGAGGTTCTTGACAGCATGAAATATGGCGAAGATATCACATTTCAAACTTTTCTCAGCAAATTACAGTTAACTGAAGAAAGTTATATCCTAGCTATCAGGCACACCCTAAAGCGTGACACATTATTTCTGAAAAGAGCACCATCAGAAATAAGGATTAACAGTTATAACACTTATTTACTCAAAGCATGGCAAGCAAACATGGACATACAATATGTACTAGATCCTTATGCATGTGCTTCATACATACTTTCTTACATTACAAAAGGCCAAAGAGGTATGAGCAGACTTCTAGAAAAGGCATCTGAAGAAGCCAAATCTGGTGATAAAGATTTTAGAAATAGAATAAGGCATATTGGAAACAAATTTTTAAATGCAGTGGAAATAAGTGCTCAAGAAGCTGTGTATCTTGTATTGCAAATGCCATTGAGAAGATCCTCCCGAGATTTTCAGTTTATTGGCACCTCACCTCCAGATGAAAGGACATTCTTAGTAAAGAAATTGGATAAGCTTAAAGAGTTGCCTGACAGTTCACCCGACATTGAATCTGACAACATCATTAAACGCTATCAAAGAAGACCAAAACAATTAGAAAAGTTGTGCTTGGCTGACTTTGTTGCATGGTATAATTGTGTTAAAGATGAACATGCTGATAGTTGTAATAAGCCATTAGTCACAGGTCTTGATGACTTCTTGCCCGAAAGAGATTTTGATGACAACACTGATGATGACCCTGATAGGAGTATCAGTGCCACTGAACTTGAATATGAACCAAAAGAATACAAATTAAAAGGAGGTCTGAAACTAGTGAAACGAAAAAAGGCTAAAATCATCCGATCTGTTAGATACCATAAAGATAAAGACCCAGAAAATCATTATAGAGAGCAACTTATGCTTTATACACCATGGCGAAACGAAAGTACGGATTTGATAAATGGCTGTAAAACTTACCAAGAACGATTTCAACAGGTTAAGAATGAGGTTCTCAACAACAGCCACCAATATGAATGCCATTCAGAAATACTAGATAAAGCAGTGGAGGATCTAAGTAATGTAGAACATGGCAACTTCGACAATGTTGCTCCAAATGCAGAGCATATCAATAAGCAGGACTGTGCTGTTAAAGAAAAGCCTAGTGAATTATTTGGTTGCTTTGACCCTGGCAAAAACAAGCAGCACAGCGAGTATGATTTGCTTGATGATATTGGTATCTTTCCTAGAAGTAATGATCAGGATGAACTTGTTACAAAGCGTGTCTCAGATGACGATTATTATGCACTTGTACGCTCTTTGAATGAAAAACAAAGGCAGTTTTTTTTATCATGTCTTACATTCAGTCAAAACTAAAGATGACCCTCTAAGATTGTTCTTAAGTGGAGGTGCTGGAGTTGGGAAAAGTACCGTAACTAATGCGTTGTATGAAGCACTGATAAGATATCTGAACAGTATGGCAGGAGAAAATCCAGATGATGTGAAAGTTGTCAAAACAGCCCCTACCGGCAAAGCAGCATTCAATATAAAAGGTAACACACTGCATTCTGCTTTTAAGATACCTGCCAATAGAGGTTTTGAGTACTGTGCACTGGATAGTGACAGACTAAATACCATTAGAACACAACTCATAAAACTAAAAGCAATATTTATTGATGAGATCTCTATGGTTGGAAGTGGAATGTTCAACTTTTTGAATTTAAGATTACAACAGATTATGGGCACTAAGGAACCATTTGGTGGAATAAGTTTGATAACTGTGGGAGATCTTTTCCAGTTGAAGCCAGTTTTTGATAAGTGGATCTTTGAAAATTGCCAAATGAGCTATGGTGACTTAGCAAGTAACATTTGGACAGAATACTTCACCCTCTTTGAATTAACAGAAATCATGAGACAAAAGGATGATAAGCAGTTTGCTGAGCTACTCAATCGCTTGAGAGAGGGAAAGCACTCTGAAGATGATATAGCCATGTTGAAACAAAGACTTTTGAATGTAACACCAGGAAATGATAATTACCCAATGAATGTCACTCATTTGTTTACTACAAATGCATCAGTAGATGCTCACAACAATGCCCTGTATACTCTCTCAAAAACTGATAAAGCTCAGATCAAGGCTGTGGACATTTTAGTGGGAGATATGTCTGATGATCTTAAGAAACAAATGAAAAATAAAATCCCAGATGACCCCACAAAGACAATGGGCTTATATTCATTAGTGTCGATAGCAACTGACGCAAAATATGACTTGACAACTAATATTGATGTTACTGATGGACTCACTAATGGTGCAGAGTGTGTCATAGAGAACATAGATTACAGAGTTGACAATTCCACCAGGCCAAGTATTATTTGGGTGTCATTTCCACATTCTGAAATAGGCAGAAAGCAGCGCAGAGAAAATGCACATTTGTACAAAACAAACATAAATAAAGACTGGACACCAGTTTTAGAAGTAACAAGACAATTCCGAATCAGTAAAAAATGTCAAGTTCAAATTCTTAGGCGACAATTTCCACTTAGACCTGCTGCTGCCAAGACTATTCACCGTTGTCAAGGTGACACATTAGATGAAGCAGTTGTTGATTTTCCAGCATCCACAAGGGAGCACATGCATTACGTTGGCTTAAGCAGAGTAAGAAACAGTTCTGCACTTAGTATTCTCAAATTGAATGAAAACAAAATTAAGGTAAGCGAAAAAGTAAAAAATGAAATGAGCAGACTTAGAAAAGAAGCAAGCCTCAGGCCTTTAGCAGTTTTAGAGACTGTACATGTAGATTCTCCACAAACAAAAACAATCTTGTTTCAGAATGTAAGATCTCTCCACCTCCACATAGAGGATGTGCGAAGTGATTACAACATTCAAAAATCTGATGTCAATATTTTTGTTGAAACAAAGCTTTGTTTGTCAGATAGGGATGAAACATACCAGCTGAGCGGATTTACACTTTACAGAAATGACTTCAATCACTCTACCTTAAGAACTTGCTATGGAACTGCCGTGTACATAAAGAATGATTTGAGTTGTATTGAAATTCCATACAGGTTCAACTTTAATAATGTAGAAATAACTGTTATGGTTCTAAGCCATCCAATTCCAAATTTTCATGTGGTTGGTATCTATCGGTCTAAAAATAATGTTTCAATTTCGCAGTTCATTGATGCACTCACTCATCTTCATAACTCAGTATTGACAAACCCTGCCATACCGACTGTAATCCTTGGGGATTTCAATAACAATCTAATGCAGGAGACTACAGAACAAAACGCTCTCAAAAAATGTTTGATAACAGACAGAGGATACAATCAGTTGATCAACCAGTATACAACTGACTACCGTACACAAATAGATCATATTTACACAAATGTACCACAAATTGTACAATCTGCAGGTACCCTAGAGTCCTACTACAGTGATCATAAGCCCATCTTCATTTCCCTGAAAGCTTTGTGAACATATCATTTTCCAAATTAACTTTCCCTTTAATACTATGATGCATCTGAGATAAGATTTTGAACTATACAGCTAATGAAGACCAATAAAGTAACTACATTGTACTTTTACATAGTAAGTAATTCAAATAAAAATGAATCTTAATGTATTTCACAGCTTTTTAAATCACAAGCAAATAAGACAATTGCTTTTGCACTGACAATTAAAGAGTGTAATAATTTGTATTTACTTCAATCTGAGTGTGGTGTTAAATCAATCATAATGATCATTATTTATTTGCCACATTACAAAAACAAGTTTGCCCAGTTAAGTAAATGATGGGGCAGAATGTTATCAATAGTTTGAGTTGGTAATACCTGGCATGGCACACTTCGGTAAATAAATAAAAAAAACATTCATGTTAGTCTCATATAGATGACCAGTCTGAATATTCCAGAATGAAACGTTCCACATTTTGAATGGCAAACTGCATGAACTCTGTCAGAATTTGCACAATACGTGCAAAGATAAATTTTTCAAATGAAAAATCATGAAATTGCAATATTTCCTGAGAGTGATGGAGGGATGTTAAAATAACATCCCTTCCTCAATCCCTTCCATACAAGGGACATGTCCAGCCTCCATACACAAAACAGGTAAGTTGTTATTTTGGGAGTTTGAAGGGGGAGGAAGGGTGGGGAGCAAAGGTGAGAAGCATTACATTACATAGATCATAGATACAACTGTTTACAAGCATTTTAAGTACAGTGTAGAAAAATTTATACACTTTGTTATTTTACACTCTAACCTATCACCTTCAATGTGTATTTGTAGGTGGAAGACTATCGTGGTACTATAGAAATATGATGAACACCATTATGCAAATGACACAAAATTGAAGTTTTACTACAGATATCAGTACATGTAACTGTATATGGAGGCTGCAACAAATTGAAATCCTGGCTGCCAATTGGCAGAACTGCCTACAAAAATACCAAGAAATAGAAATATACAACTACTACCATATGGAAGGAACATCAAGTACTTGTATGTGAAACCTACAAGTGGCTGCCAATTGACAGAATTTTCTACGAACATACCAAGAAATAAAAATACACCACAATTACTGTATGGAAGGAACATCAAGTACATATATGTGAAACCTACAAGTGGCTGCCAATTGACAGAATTTTCTACAAACATACCAAGAAAATAAAAATACACCACAATTACTGTATGGAAGGAATATTGATAATTAATTTTTATGTGAGACCCACAACTGCTGATACCCAAGCAAGTAGTATTTCTGTGAATCAGGTCAAAGCTTGACACTGACTCAGGAAACACCTGCACATTTATCACTGAATGAGTTCCATTCCTTGAAAGAACAACATCCTTCATTATGTCTTAACTACAGATGAAAGCTTTTTGTTAACAAACTATACTGAGAACAAACACAGCTTGCATAAAAATGAAGAGGGACACTGTATATCCTTCCAATTACCATATGAAATGCAAGTTATTATGTCATAATGGTTTCGATAAATGCATCCCTACAAAGCAACCTTGCTATATTTCTGATAAAAAGGGGAACCTTCTTTTCCTGTTATGAATAATAAAATAGAAAAACGTAAAAAATCTCAAATGGTGAAAGCTCTGCATTCAACATCAAAGCAACAGTAAAACAATACAAGTCATTGTTTTAGAGAGGCAAGACTTTAATTGAGCTGATCTAATTAACAGAAGTATTGATCTTTAATTATAGCAAAATATCTTAGAAATGTGTTCTCTACAGTAGATGCAATGCATGACTGGCAACATTTGTCATACATGTGACACAACACTCAGGAATATGAATACTTTATTCGGTAACCTGTAAATGACATTGAAAAAATCATGTAATACATATAGAACAAATTCTACAGAAAATAATGCATTTAAAATGTACACAATGTCTCCAATTTTGATCATCACAGGGTCAGAAAGAAAGGGAAGTGCTGGGCACTATGCAATCTGTTAACATTCCCTTGCACTCTGCCATTCCTTTTTGTATAAACCACTGTTTTCCCCTCCTTTCTGAAACTGTCTACATGTTTAAGCTTATCGAAAATTATGCATGTATGTTCACATCAATGTTTATCCAGAGAGGAAGGCAGAAACCAAATACCGATAAGTGTGGCAGCTGTTCTCCCCCTCCCCCTTCCCCTCTTCCCAGGGTCAACATCAATACTTCCATCAACAACAAAATTTAGGTCAATAATCTGTAAATAACACTGCCACTACTTATGATCCTTCCAATGCCTCAGATGTTTCATCACATAAATAGAGGATGAAAGGAAAATTCTGAAAAATATGTAGATGGCCCATCATCTTTGCTCACTGCATTGACTCCTTTTTCTTTTACCTTTCAGAACCCAAACAAACTAAACTGAGAATTAACAAAGTAATAGGTTTCATCCAGAATAGTTCAAAAAGGGTATCAATTTTCAATTTTAACCCGGTTTTAGATACTGAATTCACTAAGGATTTTCACTGTTTTAGTCACATTCATTTCCAAATCTTTCTTGGACAACCAGAACCAGAAAAATGTTTTCATCCATGCTTGCAATATGCAACGAACATGTTCGATTTAACTGTCGCACATCGTCATGTTTTCTCGTTTCTGCTCTTAAGTGCATAAAAGAAGTATTTTGAAACACCTGCTGCTCATACATACTCAAAAAATGGAAATCAAATGCAAATATTGCTAAAAAAATTCAGTCGTGGCTCAATGAGCCTTTGATTCAGCATAAATTGGCAAGTTTGAGCAGTGGTTCTCTAGCAATGTTTATATTTTATTGCGTCTGGGTAATTATACCTCCACTTTTTAAGCATAAGTAAACGAAAAGTAAGCCAGAAGTTTAGAAATTGCGTAAATAAACGGATATTGCAAGTTTAAATCGAAAAGTGAACTTGCCTTTAAGAGTTTTGAAAAATCTCTTCTCTATGAAACTGTTATTTTGCCGAAAGTAAAGTTAATAAATAAAGGAGACATTTAACGCCAATAGCATAAATTTGGCGACCATCGTTGATTTTCTTCTTTCCGGGGGAGTCAGTGTCGTGTGGTTCAGTCGGTAGCCGTCGGTATAAATTCATAAATCCTCAAACGGTTTTCAGTAGGACGATGGCTGAAAGGGTATCGAAGCTTCTTAAAAAAAATGAGTATCATTCAAATACCATGTTTTGTCGGGTCGAGTAAACGAGGAATGTTTCAGAAGCGTTGCGCGGTCTTCCCGGCATAAACAATACGTGCGGTCCCCCCTTTGTGATTCATGACAAAGTCACACTCGACGGGACGATGGCTGAAATCTGTTGTTTGATGCTGTTTTTGACAATTTCAACCTGAACATTGCTATTGGATTATTTTTCTCCAATGGAACACAGCTTAAAAACTCTATTTACGTGTGTTTATGCCTTTTAACGAGGAAACTTTCGTTGAAGATGGCCGGTACATGTTGACGTGTTGTACGTGATCGAAACGATAAGGTAAACTTAAGGTACATCTCAAAGTTGGCTGATCATAACAATTCTGCGATCGACTAATATTTTGGAGAAAGGGGTGAAAATTTAAAAGGCATTCACTGTCGCTGTACCATTAAGCCTAAGAATGCATGGTTTTAAACAGTCACATTTCTGCAGCCGCCACCAGAAAGAAAGCCTGACCACGTTCACATGAAAATTTAAAAGGAAGCAGCAATGTATTTCCATGATCTAGGAGCGGCATGAAATAGTTATACTATATAAGCAACATCTGACAAGTGCTTTGCATCCGGTATTATTATTTCGTTTGACAGCATTTTATATAAGCTTAATTAAGCTTATATTAATTCGTTCCATGACAAATCTAGCGGAAACTCATTCTGGCAAAACCCATCGAGTTTGCATGTCGATGATTTGGCTGAGAATAACTTCATGGGGAATGCCCATCAATTTCAAATCAATTGACCAAATCAACCTAATTAATTTTATTTTAATTCGTTCGAGAAATCACGAGTGAAAGATGAATTTGGCTTAATAAAATAATAGTTTTATTCTTAAGTCCATGAAAAGCAAATTTTTATTGTTTAAGAATGATCAATTTTATTGTAAGGCATTTTTTAGCTCTTCTAGCTAGGCTGAAAGTGGAATTGCCATCACACAATACCAATTTTTCTACTGTAGACTACTTTGACATATAAGCTTACCTAATTCTTATCCAGTTTTGTTTGCCATAACCGTCCACACTAAAATATATATTTTTTTACCTTGCGAATACAACCATGATAAGAGGGGTGCAATGAAGGGTGATTCTTTGCAGGTTATGAGGTTTATGTAAAAAAGGTGTAATGTTTAATGGGGACAAGCAAAGACAGAGGTTTTTGAAAAATGTTTACTTCGCTGTTAGCCTGAGATAGTTAAAAATGCACCTCTCGATCATTAATATATAATAGGTGCCACACCTTCCTTTAAAAGAAGATATTTTTCGGCGTTCGCCACGCTAGAGATATTTTAGACGCAAAACAAGATCAAGAAAGAGGTTCCGGTGGTCTTGCAGCCACTCGCGGCGCTCACATGAGATGAGTAGTTATGCCGGAGGAAGTACAAATACAAGCTGGTCCTAATAAGAGCAACGTATTTAGCCCCATCGAGAGGACGATAGGAGCATCGATGGAGCCAAATACGACTCCTCTCAAGAGAAACTGGCATTTACCTCATCGAGGCGATAATAGGAGCTTCGATGGGGGTTAATTCGGTACTGAGGGTAAAGAGTAGACCAGTTGTTTTTTTTTTTTCTCCGGCATAACTACTGAATGAAAACTACCGTTTCCTTATTTGTTACACAAAATTTTGCAGTCATCAATTTAGTCAATTTTAAGTTTTTTTCTTGGGTTGGGTGGGAAAGAAAGGCTTATAATTACGAAGATATTCTTTTTAGGCGGGGGAGGGGTCACAAGACTCGTTATGTTCATGGGCGTAATTGGAGAGAATGGATAGGTCGGATTTTTTTTAAAAAAACACATAGGTTTAAACAGTGACATGAAAGATAAACGATAAACGATGATTGACTCATAGGCACACGGATATCCTGAACGTAATAAAACGGGTACAAGAAATACTACGCCGTGGGAAAAAGAACTTCCTCCCCCGCTCTCAAAGGGTGAGAAGCACAAGAAACCCAATAATGGTTTATTTGGTTTTTGACGGTTGCAAAACATTATCTTTTTTATTATTACTATTTACCAGTCAAATTCTTCTTGCGGAATGCCGGGGAAGCCGGGGATGCCCGGGTTGAACGGCATGCCAGGAATGCCGGGAGCCCCTGGTTGTCCGGGTGAGGATGGCCCCAAGGGAGAGAAAGGAAACAATGGAACACGGGGAACACCAGGAGCAACAGGGAACACCGGATCAATAGGCCCCACGGGTTTGAAGGGGGAGAAAGGAGACGCAGCGAACATTGACCAAAGACAGCTGGCTAACTGGAAACAATGTGTATGGAAAGGAGAAACGGACACGGACAACGGGAAAATAAAAGTTAGTAACAAATTAGTTTTTATTAAGTTTCTCAGCTCAAGTGCGGTTTCCAGTATAATAATGAAAGTTCCAATGATTCCATTATTAAATGATGGATAAGGTAAAGGCGTTTAGTATTTTTTAACATAGTGAAAGACCAGTCCCAGAACTCTCCCTTCCTCGCCTTATTTAGGGCGGACTGGACTACTGGTAGTTGTCGAATCTCAGAAAGAGGACACAAATAAGTACGGCATCAATTGAAAACTAAGGTGCGAAAAATTTGGTCACGGTCTACTGAAGGAAAAATGAGTTCCTTTGAGTGTACATGATAGAAGTTACGTGACTAAGATGTTACTGTTTTTATCTATACGATATTAAATTGTGTAAAATGAAAGTATGAGTCAAATCAGAATACGTTGTTCCTTTATGAGCACGCCCTAGTTAGCAGGTGGCTGTTTATCCAAACTGAGAAAAATGAGACCCACGACAGGGTGAATAAACTGACAACTAATTAGTCTTGTAACGTTTTTCTGCCGGGTTTTATTAAAAACTGACGCGTCCATTTACGTGGACTCGTTGAATGACTCGTTTATTTATTTATTGATCGATTGATTGATTGATTGATTGATTGATTGATTGATTGATTGATTGAATGAAGAATCGATTGACAGGATTACACCTGCTTAATATATGGTTTTTCATTCTTTAAAAACTTAAAACTTTTTTGTGCCTTATTCGTTTGCCAGAATAAGTTGAATCAGTATTTCTGGATAATTTTCACATTTCTCTGTTTCAGGAATGTTCTTTTAACAAGTTACACAGCAATACGGCGCTTAGGATTTCCTACCAGGGAAACATTCGTGTCCTAACCGATGTCGCTTGCAACAGATGGTATTTTAAGTTTAACGGCAGTGAATGCAGTGGTCCCATGACGATCGATTCAGTCCTTTACACCGACTGGGCTGGTGGGAATTCAAATATCCTCCGCCCTCATTCTTTTGAAGGTTACTGTGAAAACCTCACACGAGGCACGGTTAGAGTTGAACTCTGGGTAGGCAAGTGCCCTCGGTGGCCACAGGGTGATGCTTACACAGGATGGAATTCAGTGTCCCGTATAATGATTGAAGAAGTACCGCCATCCCAGTAGTGCTGTTTATAAACAGAACTGAGATAACAATGAGACCAAGTAGTAAATGTACTAAAACTGAGTGATAACATCACAGAAAATTTTTGCAAGAACATTCCTTAAATATCAATTGCATAACATAACATTTGCATGCAGGTTTCCGTTAAGAAGTGCCTTTTGGTGTTTTGCTATGTTTTATTTTTATTTATATTCTTTAGATTTAAATGTTTCTAGGAGTTAAAGTTCATGATCGAGTACTATGAAAAGAAAAAACTGTAATATCGGACTAAAGCTGCGGGTACATTAAAACTTACTTTGTATATAGTCCCAGTTTCTCTGCGTAGTAAAGTAAATGGTTAAGTCGCATTCGAACCGAACTAGTCTACTATTCCATAGCTTATCTCAGTTTCTGAAGCATAAAGCAAAAAGCGAAATTGCTATTTCCCCTGGATGGGATGATCTATCGTGAGTTCGATTTTCGAACCAATCGAACACTAACGAGCTCAATCCGATTTGATTTTGTTCGGATCTGTCTCTTGATAAGTTAATCACACAGGACTAATCAGGGGGACGGTGCATCGTACAAAATGTCCGCAATATAGACAAACAGGAGTTGGGTACGATTGTCTACTGTTCGGTAATATAACGTTCGATTTTCCTCGATTGTCGACTGTTCGGTAATCGAACGCTCGATTATGTTCGATTGACCAAATTTTATTGTGAGTTCGATTACGTTCGATTACCGAACCCAATCGAATGATTTGTGTCCGATTGGGTTCGATTACTGAACGTTTGATTTAATACGCCGGGTAATAACAAAGGATTCAAGCAGAATTTGATACTATATAAAAAGAATAAATCAGTTCTGCCTTGAGATCGGAAAAATACGCGCAGTTAAATAACCGATTAGCAGAAAATGCCGTGAATAAATCGTTTAGCATGGCCTTTTTACATAAGAGAAACAAAAACATCATGCTTTTCACGAGAAAAATTAACTTGATCTCTCTGGAAAGCCTACAGTGAGAGACAAGAGTATTAAGACATTTTAAGGGGTACAATTTTAGACATTTTAGGCAATTTCAGCAGTTAAAAACTGGTCGTAACTGAAGAATACAAAAAGCGGCTTGAACTGTAGAAGAACTCAAGTAAAAAGAAAAAGAAAAGCCAACAAGGAACATTGATGGACAAAACCGGAGAAGAATAAAACGGAATGCATTTGGGTAGATGTAGCAATGTCGGCTCATTTTTTTTTTCAAGTTTCTCTCATTTTATATGTAAAATATCAAACACGAGAGACAGTGTTTCATCGGGATATCCAAGCACCGAGAAGAGAGTTGAAAATGCGACGTATTTTTGACGAAATTCGATGTGTTTGGATAACTGATGAAACACTGTCTCAAGTGTTGGATATATCTATCTTGAAACGCACTCATGACATAAAGTTAACACAAAGAAAATCATAATCGTGAAGGAGGTTTGGATACCCGTTTTTAAAAAGCACATTTTTTACGATTTTATTTCTCCTTTTACTCCGTAGGTTTTGTTTTAGTATGCGAATACAGCCGCTTCTGCGCGCTCCGAACCGTAGTTTTGTTTCGATTGAGAAGATGTATCAAACACAAGAGACAGTGTTTCATCGGCTATCCAAACACCTCTAATTTTGTAAAGAATACTCAGCTGCGTGTCATATTTTCAACTCTCTTCTCGATGAAACACTGTCTCTTGTGTTTGATATATTACAACTTAAAAATCGTGCTTGTTTGTTATGTGGCCGTTCTTTTACCAATAAGACTGTTCCTTCGCCAGGTCTAGATTTCACAATTAACGAACGTAAACAGAAATTGAAATTACCATGACCTAGCTGCTTTAATTTTAAATACTTTCAGTTTTCGACTGCCTTGAACACTTTTTAACCCTTTTCTCCTAAGATGCTGCCCCTTCCTCTAAACAATTTTGGATTTTCTATCTTCAAGACTGGCTTTGTGCCTTTTTAGCAATAAATAGAAAGATAGGCAGAAGGCGAGGAGGCGGTGTTCCAAAAATAAATCACATTTGAATTGAAAGTATGAAATTGTTCACATAATTATAAATTCTCCTGCGAATATACACATATTGTAACTAAGCTCATTTTTACCTGGCGCTATGCGGACCCCAGGGAAAATTGGCGTAAGTGGGCCCTAATGACCCAATGGGGAGTTATGAGGAAAAGGAGAACGCGGCCCAATGTAAACAAAAGGACATGCGGGTATCCCAGGGAGAAAATGACATGATCGGGATAAAAGAAGAGAACGGGGAAACTTCAGATATTCATCCGAGGCATCTTTCCTTGTCTTCTTGCTTTATCTCTGATCTGTCCGTATACCCGTGCACTTTTTGATAAGAGTAGCACTGCTAGCATAATCTTTGAAGCCTAATCGGCATATTTTTTGTATTTTAAAGGGAAAATTACCAGAGTCATGACTTGGTTGGTCTCTAAGATGATGACTTTTAAGTTCTGTCAATTGTTCTGTTTATATTCGTTCGTCTGCGTCTTTCGTCGTCTAGAGGACTGAGTAAAGATTGCGTCATTCCCAGTTCTAGCTTAAGCAGGCAACAAAATGGCATCAAACAACTTGCAGTTATGAGGAAAGCAGCCGCCCATAACCCGCTTTAATTACTAGATATCGAGGCAAACCAAAGACAAATACAAGACCAGGAAGCGTCTTTATGACGTCAAAAAAGTCCCATTTCACGATCGCACCAAAAAGCATACTTTAAGAAAGAGTAGAACAATTTTCAAAGACGAGCACAATTTTGAACATTATCTGGAAAAATACGTTACTTTTACTAGCACTGTCGATAAGGGCCTATTATAATCGATATTTACGGTATATCGTGCTGGAATGTTGTCCTTATCTAGAAGTCGTCTTGTGATGATAACGAGATCCAGTGAATGTCGATCATTTCAAGGACACGCTTGCATTTAATTTCTACAGACTCTACAGTATTCTTTAAGAGCACTTGTTTGGAAGACATTTGGAAGTGTTTCCTTTTCAAAACAAAATATTGGATTTGGTCAGGTTAAAAATAGTCTGTTTTTAAAGAACACACGCTGAGGTAACTGGAAGCAGTTTTTACGTATATCACATTGTAATAAGCTGGATTTGCAGAAACACATTAGTTTGCAAGCACATTAGTTTGCGGGATTCCCCGGTTCGCTGTGTGTACGACTTGTTGACTTCCAGAAACCCCTTTTCACATCGTGAGTACCAGTTAAAGAATATACAAAGTCCTTATTTATCGAAAGTTTGAAGCTTTCACTGCAAAATAATTTCCATAAAACTGTCTTTTGTTTTTATCGACATTACAGCACGCAGTTATTGTCGTTGATTTCTTTTGTTTCGTGTAGATTTTATTGTACGAGCACGGCATTACTGTTAAATTATCAAAATTATTATAGTGCCGTAACTAGCAAAGTCCAACCCCAAAGCTACCAAAGTCCAACCCCTCGTCCTCGCCGTGGTAGCTGGTAACAGGAAAGTAGGGGATTGCCGTCCAGGGCGAAGTATGGTGGAGGATTCGTTCCTCCGGGCCGCTACGGTAGCCATGAAGGCCTGCACGGAACCCTGAAAACCCCTGGCTAACGGGGCTCTGGTGAAGTTTGAAGGGCTAATCACCCATCAAATGGATATTAATGATTACAGAAACCATGGGAAACATGCACAAAATCACATCTGCCTTTGGAGGAGAGAATGCCCCTTCGGGGGCTAGTATGACGCACCGCTGTGAAAGCCGAAGGGAAGCAGCGATGCCGACCCCTCTCCTTACCCCGAAGACAACCACACTATTTGGCACGTGGAACGTCAGCACCATGTACGAAGCAGGTAAAGCTGCCCAGATTGCTGCTGAGATGACCACTTACAACTTGTCAATCTTGGGCCTTTGTGAGACAAGATGGATCGAGTCAGGCTGCATAAGGCTGTCAACAGGGCAGACTGTCCTATACTCAGGTCACGAGGATGCAAATGCTCCCCACACAGAGGGTGTTGGATTTATGCTGACTCCACAAGCTGCGAAGTCACTCATAGGATGGAACCCAGTATCATCCAGGATAATAACAGCAAGGTTTTACACTAAGATCGGAAAAGCCACCTTCATTCAGTGCTACGCGCCGACGAACGAAGCTGATGATGAGGCAAAGACTGACTTCTATGAGAGGCTGCAAGGTGTCATAGATAGAATAGCTAGAAAGGACTTGATAGTGTTGCTCGGGGATTTTAACGCAAAGGTGGGGAGCAACAATACAAGTTTTGAGACAGTTATGGGAAAGCAAGGTCTTGGTGAAATGAATGAGAACGGAGAGCTGTTTGCTGACTTTTGCTCCTTCAACAAGCTTGTCATCGGCGGAAGCGTTTTTCCGCACAAGAGGGTACACAAGGCGACTTGGGTCTCTCCAGACGGCAGAACTGAGAACCAGATTGACCATATCTGCATATCATCTAAGTTCAGAAGGTCATTGCTTGATGTTAGAGCAAAGAGAGGGGCCGATGTTGCTTCAGACCACCACCTTCTTGTAGGCAAATGCCGTTTGAAGCTGAAGAGCTATAACACTGGCATGCAGAAAATAAGCCATAAGTACAACATCAGGATGCTGAAGGACGATGAGATAAAGAACAGATTCCAACTCACCATCTCCAACAAGTACCAAGTGTTGGCAAGCCTTCAAGAAAATGAAGAGCATCGGGAGGAAAGGGAGAACCAAAGCACAGTCAACGAAATGTGGCAGGCCATGAAAAATGCATGGAAGGAGACGTGTGAGGAAACGCTGGGAAGAGAGCGCAAACAGCATAAGACCTTTTTGAGTCTAGACACCCTGAAGAAGATAGAAGCCAGGAAGAAGGTGAAGGAGACGTTGAATCACAGCAGAACACGAGCTAAGAAAGCAGAAGCTCGCATCAGATACTCGGAAGTCAACAAGGAAGTTAAACGTAGCATCAGAAACGACCGAAGGAACTTTGTGGAAGACCTCGCGCGACAGGCAGAGGAGGCATCAGGCAGAGGCGATGCAAAAGAGCTATATTCCATCACAAGGAAACTGGCAGGTGATAGAAAGATCCCGGAAAGACCTGTCAGAGACAAGAGTGGAGAGTTGCTCACTGACCAAGAAGAACAGCGAAAAAGGTGGGCAGATCATTTCAAATAACTACTCAATAGACCTCCGCCAAGCGAGCTGCCTGACATACAACCAGCCAACACACCTTTGCAGGTCAGCGAGAGTAAGCCAAGTGAAGCAGAGATCAAGAGAGCCATCAGACAACTGAAGAATGGAAAAGCAGCTGGTCCCGATGGCATACCAACAGAAGCCATCAAGGCAGATCTAAACACCTCGACCAAAATGCTGTATGAACTGTTTGGCAAGATCTGGGAAACGAACGAGATACCAGATGATTGGAAAGAAGGCTACCTAATCAAACTTCCAAAGAAGGGAGATCTGAAGGAATGTAAGAACTGGAGAGGAATCATGCTGCTGTCAACGGCCGGAAAAGTACTGAATAGGATAATTCTGGAGAGGTTGAAAGTAGAGGTGGACAAACGGTTGAGAGAAGAACAGGCTGGGTTCAGGAAAGATAGGTCATGCACAGATCAAATTGCTACCCTGAGGATCATCTTGGAACAGTCTTTAGAGTGGAACTCTCCTGTTTATGCGACCCTTGTGGACTATGAGAAGGCATTCGACAGCGTTGATAGGGAAGTGTTGTGGAAGCTGCTACGCCACTATGGCATCCCAGAGAAATACATCACTCTTATACAGAAGACCTACGAGAAGTGCACCTGTAGAGTCATCCACAACGGAGTTCTTTCAGAACTGTTTGAGATGCTCACTGGATTGCGCCAGGGTTGCTTGCTGTCGCCCTTCTTGTTCCTGCTTGTCATCGACTGGATAATGCGGAGGACGACAGAAAAACATCAGGATGGCATACAGTGGACACTCACGACCCGGTTAGAAGATCTTGACTTCGCCGACGACATTGCCCTTCTTTCACATAACCACAGGAGCATGCAATCCAAGCTAACAAGACTGGCAAAGATCTCAATGCAGACGGGCCTTAGGATCAGCAAATCCAAGACGAAGGTGATGAGGGTTAACACCAAGAATGCAGATAGGATAGAACTAGATGAGGATGAAATCGACGAGGTGGAGGACTTTGCGTACCTTGGAAGTAACATCAGCAAGGACGGTGGATCTGATCAGGACATACGAGTGAGGATCGGAAAGGCAAGAACTGCATTCACCATCTTGACACCTGTTTGGAGATCATAAGTGATTTCCAGAAAGACCAAACTACGGTTATTTAATACCAACGTAAAGTCAGTCCTCCTTTACGGCTCTGAAACGTGGAGAGTAACAAAAGCGAACTCCACCAAACTGCAGACCTTTATCAACAAATGCCTGAGATCCATCATGGGCATTCACTGGCCAGAGGTCATAACAAATGAAGAGCTTTGGACAACAACTGAGTAGGAAAGGATCAACATCCAGATAAGAAGGCGAAAGTGGGGTTGGATTGGGCACACCCTCAGGAAAACAAACTGCAATGTCACCAAGCAGGCACTGAGATGGAACCCACAGGGGAAGAGGAGTCGAGGCCGTCCCAGAAACAGCTGGAGGAGGACGGTAGATGACGAGGCGAGAAAAGCAGGCTACACCTGGACGCAGATTGAAAGGATAGCCCAAAACAGAACACGATGGCGAGCAGTGGTTTCCGTGGACCTATGCTCCATGGGGAGCGAAAGGGTTTAAGTCAAGTCAAGTCAACTAGCAAGAGGTAACACGAGGCACTTGCCTCGTCTAGAGTTTTACCCAAATTGAAAAACAAAACATGTTTTGTCGAGAAAATAATCTCCAGTTGAACAAGATTGATTTTTCTCAAGAAATACCTCATGAAAAAAAATGTCTCCGTGACAGAGATTCATAGCTCCTAGATTTCAAACTTTTCTGGAGGGCATGCCCCTAGAACCCCCTAGCAAGATCTTGCCTCGTCTATAGCAAAAGTCTGGTTACGGCCCTGGTACTACTTTAACAAAAAAAACAGTTATTCTTCTACGCGAGAAATTGGTCTTTTAGCGAACCTTTCTACAGTGGTCGTGTAAGCGTAACCGCTATTTACTCGCGAGTTGTCTACGGTACGGACATTCTTATTTTCTGTTTCACTGATGCGGTGGGAGAAAATGTTTAATTGCTGCTACTGGAAAACCTTCTGCTTCCTAACTTCGGTCAGGTTTTTGCTTTGTAACGGAGAAAATAGTTTTGAAAACATAATCGTTTCCAATTTTGCCTGCCTTGCTATGGTGCAATATTGGTCAGCCTCGCTTTCAATTCGCAATTCCACTGTGAATACCTCGCCTCGATAACCAATCAGATGGCGATAATTCTCCTAGCTATGCGATTCTACTGAAACTGACGTGTCTATTTCCGTTCGTTAATTTATTGATTGACTGATTGCTTGAATGAAGAACCGCTTGACATGATCACACCTGCTTAATATATGGTTTTACATTTTTTTAAAAAAGCTTAAAACTGCTTCACTCACTTAATTTTTTGACGTGTCTATTTCCATGGACAAGTTGAATGCTCGTTTGGTGATTGATTGACTGATTGCTTGAATGATAAATCGATTGACAGGACTACAAAAAAAGCGAACAAAAGACTCTTTTCTCTAAGGATACTAAAGCAATGCGGTGCCACGCCGGTAGCATTAGCCAAAGTATTTGTTACAATAGTGCGTCCTATTTTAGAATATGCCGCCCCTGTCTGGCAGAACATTCCTGACTTTTTAGATAATAACATTGAGAGAGTCCAGAAGAGAGCCATGTTTATTATTTGTCCTTCCCTCGACTACAACGAGGCATTACGGCTGCTCGGCCTCACTTCATTGAGAGAACGGCGCCAACATCTTTGCCGGCAGTATGTCTGTAAACTTCAAGATGTAAATAGCCCTCTTCATTTTCTTTTTGCCTCGACGTGAGAAGATTGTACATAACTACGACTTAAGATCCGGCACAAGTCGAAACACCATCAAACCTCGCAGAACGAAGCGTTCTCAGGCCTTCGTCACTTTTCGATATTACACCTCGAACTAGCTTGTTTATAATAGAACCTTTTATTGTATATACCGGTATATTGTAATTTTTATATTTATAGTTTATATTTATACCTTAGCTTGTTTTTTACTCTGTAATTCAGTTATTAATACTGCAATGAGTGTCTATTAAACATTACATTACATTACAACTTCTTTTTAAAGGGTTATATATATATATATATATATTTAACATTAAAACTTCCTCTGCGTAATTCTCTTGCAAGTTGAACCAGTATTTCTGAATAATTTTCACATTTTTCTGTTTAAGGAATGTTCTTTTAACAAACTACACAGCAATACGGCGCTTAGAGTCTCCTACCAGGGAAACATTCGACTCCTTAATTCTAATCCTGCTTGCAACAGATGGTATTTTAAGTTTAACGGCAATGAATGCAGTGGTCCTATGACGATCGATTCACTCACTTACACTAACTTTAATGGTGTGCGTCCTGATGTTCACCGCAATCATTTCTTCGAAGGTTATTGTGAGAACCTGGCACGTGGCACGGTTAGAGTTGAACTCTGGGTAGGCAAGTGCTTGAGTGGGCATACAGTGGGTGACGCGTACACAGGATGGAAATCAGTGTCCCGGATAATGATTGAAGAAGTACCGCCATCCCAGTAGTGCTGTTCATAATCAGAACTGAGATAACAATGAGTTCAAGTAGTAAATGCACTAAAACTGAGTGATAACATCACAGTAAATTTTTTTTCGTTAGCAATTTAGCAGAACGGTGCACCTATAACCAGATGGGAGGCTTATATAATAAATAATAATAATAAATAAATAACTAATAAATAATAGGAGGAAGCTCTCGTCATATAAAGTGGTTTTCATGGAGGTCCTCATCGTACAAGCCCCCCCCCCCCCCCCCTCCTTGTACGATGGTGGGGGTTTGAGTTTGCTTTCGTCCTATTAAGGCGCAGCAAAATATTAATGTATTTATGCTCGGTGCGTTGGTATTATGTGTCGGAATGGAGGTTATGTAATGCGTACCGCATTTAGGCGTGTTTATCACGCTTATTGTTTGGGATGTATTAAAATAGGTTCACCACGTGTTGTGCTCTCACTTTAGGTCATTTTAGTGCCTTCAATCGACCGTCACTTAGTCTTTGCTTGTTTATCATGTCTGATAAAGAAGGCGAGGAGGTTCCAAAAGCTATTTCTGCTGGGACTCTTGAAGACTTAAGGTCTTACTTTGATCAGAAGTTTTCGCATTTGAAGCGCGAGCTTTCGGAAGATCAACTCAAGTCGTCTTCTTCCTTGGTTAAGAAACTTAAGTCCGAATCGAACTTAACATTCAAGTTTAGCGGCAACAAGAAGCAGTTCGAGTTCAATATCGAGACTTTGGAGCACATCACCCAGAGTCTTTCTTTTGTCGATTCGCTGAAATCTCTCGTCGACCTTGAAAACCCCGAAAATCATCAAGTTTCAGCGTTGATTCTTAAACTCGACGATTCCCTCAACTCCGCTTCAAAGGCCATAAAGCGAAGAAACAAGCTCATCAGAATTGCTGACAAATCTGAAGCAGGTTGGGCCGCAGTTGACGAGTATCTTTCTGACGAAGTCGCTTCTGGTTCTGAAGACGAAAAGAAGATCCGTGCTGCTGAGCAGAGAGCGTTGAGAAAGAAGAAGAACGCCCGCATTGCGAAGTCGGGACAGAAGTTGAGTATTTTTATCTGTTTCTTTCATTCGTTTTCTTTGCCCGTTCTTTTTTTTCTTTAGCGTTTAGCGGTGTTGTATTATGGCACTGCTCGACCTATTCCTCCAATACAATAAATTCATTTATTGTCTATTTGCTTGTGTGTTTCATCATTACAGAGTTTAGAGCATAAATAAGTTATTTTCGGTACGCAGTTTAGGAAATAAATGTATTTATGCTCGGTGCGTTGGTATTATGTGTCGGAATGGAGGTTATGTAATGCGTACCGCATTTAGGCGTGTTTATCACGCTTATTGTTTGGGATGTATTTAAATAGGTTCACAACGTGTTGTGCTCTCACTTTAGGTCATTTCAGTGCCTTCAATCGACCGTCACTTAGTTTCCCCTTTCTTCCGTTTCTACAGGTCGTTCAGCGTCCAGGCACGTCATCTGGTTCTTCATCAACTGTCTCCTCTATTACTCCAAGAAATTTTACTAATTTTCGTCCTCAAACGTCGAAAGGCGCCTTTGATAAAGGCCGTTATGACATCTGCTTCGCCTGCGGCCAGACCGGTCATTGGAGAGTCAATTGCCCCAACAAATACTTCACTGCCCCATCAACCTACAAACAGCTCCAAAGTTTCCCAAGTAAAGACAGCGGCTCTTCTGGGCAGCAGTAATTCCATTTCTGACCAGAAAGTGGTGAATGATACTCTTGAAGGTATTTCAGACGATGGTCTAGTTTTCGAGGAGCGTTTTGAATTTGAGAATTCTCCCAATCGTATTCAATCAGTTAAGGGTAAGCTCAGAGCTCAATTTAATTTTTGGTCGCTTACTCTAGGTGCAAATGATTTCATTCTCCGGGTTATTGACAAGGAGTATACCATACCTTTTATTACAGTTTCTCAGAATGCATTTTTTGATAATAACCGTTCAGCGCTCATGCACGCTGATTTTGTTTTAGAGGCTATTCAGGAGCTTCTTTTGTCAGGCTCAGTTGTTCCTTTGTTTTCTCAGAATTTCATTTTCAGATCCTTACGGTACGACAAGAACTTGAAGTGCAATGTTTTGTCTTCCAAGCCCCTCACTGCTAGCAGAGCGGGAGAAATTCTTAAGGAGAAGTTGTTAGCTATTGGGTTAGACCCCTCTAAGTTTACTAATCACAGCTTCAGGTCCGGAGGAGCTACTTCCGCTGCAAATCTGAATGTTCCTGATCGCCTTTTCAAAGTTCACGGAAGGTGGAAATCAGATTCAGCTAAAGACGGCTATGTTCGCGATAAAGTCGACTCACGTCTTTATGTTCCTTTGCACATTGGAATTTAATTAATTCAGTTTTTGTAAGAGTCAGTTTAGACTCATTTTGTATTTTGCTACCATTTATTCTTCTGTATTATGTAAGTTGTGTTTTGTACAGGTCGTATTATGGCACTGCTCGACCTATTCCTCCAATACAATAAACTCATTTATTGTCTATTTGCTTGTGTGTTTCATCAATACAGAGTGTAGAGCATAAATAAGTTATTTTCGGTACGCAGTTTAGGAAATAATTGCACTGAGTAGAAAGCCCGTAACGTACTCTACAAGATGACATAATTTTTGTCGGCTGCGTTGTCATACGACGTAAAGTGACGTCATTATAGCCGGATCCGCTATCTTGGATTTCACCATTTTCTTAGAAATTAAGTCAGAAAATAACGGAAATTGATGCAAAATCAAACCAGAATGTTTATGTATACCTTGACAAATAAAACGTTCCAAAAAAGAGTTATGCTAATGGTTTGTCATATCTAAAAGGTTAGTTTGGCCCGTGGCAATTAAGGAGGGTTGTCCAATATACTCAAACTGGGTCCATGTTTTAAGAACGAGGAAGGTTCATATCATCATTGCGTCTCACGACTTGACTTTCGTTGATGCAAATCGACTCCGTGCGAATTTACCCTTGACGAATCGACTCCTTTTGATGCCATGTTCTAAGAACGAGGAAGGTCAATATTATCATTTTATCCCAGGACTTGGCTTCCGGTAAATAAATGCGGATCGACTTTGTGCGAATCGATTCGAATCGTCAAGTACTCTTGACGAATCGACCCAGTTTGATGGCGCGTTTTAAGAACGAGGAGATTTTTAGTATAATTCTCTCCCAGGACTTGACTTCCGGTAATGCGGACCGACTTCGTACGAAACGAGTCGAATCGTCAAGTATTCTTGACGAATCGGACCAGTTTGGGTGTATTGGACATGGATGAAATTTTGCGAGTAATTCCATTTCCTGAGTCAACTCCGAAAATGATTCACATCCGAGTCCGAGTCAGATTGAGTCACTGGTCAGCGGTATACCTTTTAAACTCCAGAACACGAGATTTTGTTGATCACAGGTAAGTGTAGAGGTTCTATTCATGATTTTTATCGAGCTTGGATTTCAAATTGGACTTTCGTGTTGGATTTTTGGCCTGGATATTTTCCGGGTTTGCGCGTGGTTAGTTCCACTCCTGTTTGCTTGCGGCAAGCTTTTATTTGTTGGTTAGGTACAGTATATTAATTTTAAAGATTTGGTTTGTTTTCCGCAGGGGGGGCTGGCAGCTACCTTTGATCTTGCCGCTTTTTAGCTTTCTATGATCGCCCCAGTAAAGAAATCTGTCAATCATTCGAGAACCGTACGGAGCATGCGCACGATGCTTTGGCAAAAAGGAAACAACATGGCGTCGCGTGTCGAGTTGACTGTAGAAAATGAATTCGCTGTTGGTTATTTAACAATGCCGCTTATTTGCCGTTAGAGTTTTTTTGTGGCAGTTCTGAGACAATCAAGACTAATGGAATGAAGGATCAGCTCTGTTTTAGGTTAGTAGAGCAGTTAAAAATTTAAATGAGCAAGGAGCGAGTGACATGTTTCGGGACAAGTTTCTGTGTATACTGCTTGGGCTGAGATTTTCCCAGTCGAGTGTTATCTCATCTTCACGCCAGTAAAAGAAAATATTTCAATCGCGAGTCTCCTTCTCTTATATAGAAAATCAGTAACAGCGTCGAAGTGTTTCACGACTGCCCCTGCTAAGGCCCGAAGCACTCTGTAGTCTACCGTATTTGTCAAGTAGGCTTGAACTTAGCTTTATTAAAGTTTACATTTATATATATGTCCGAATTTATCAAAACCAGGTCAAGGAAATTTTCACCGTTTTAAGCGCAAATCGCTGCAAACGCGTGATATAAAAACTAAAGGGAATTTCAGTCTTTTTTTCTCTTCTCCTCTCTCTTCTTCACCTTGCAGCGCTGTATTTCTTTTTTTTTCCCCTTTCTTGTGGCGTTTTAAGCCAATTCGCGCAGTAACGTACTTGTTCAAGAATACTGACGTCACTTTTCTTTGACCGGTTTTGATAAATTCAGACATATATACAGTACCTATCTCAAGTTCTGTGTCAGACTCGTACCCAGTCGCTTCTCTTGCTTTTTGAGCGGCGTGCAAGGCATCAAGGGAAGGTCAACCTCTTCGAACGTAGCGAAAACGGAAAAACGAGTAACGACTGGGTACGAGTCTGGTTCTGTGTCTTTATACAAGCTTAGTTTGCGTATGAAACATCGAATTTATTTTTAGAAATTCATCTTCTGATCGATCGAATGTTTTATGGGAGCATTTATTTCTAGAACCGAATATTGCATATGAAGTGCCGAGTTGCTTTCGGTTGAAAATCGAATTTCAAAGCATTTTCCATCATGTCCATGCGAATGGGCCCACAGGAGAACAAACGTTTTCATATTTGATTTCGATTTTTCTTTTTTCCCCTTTGCCGGTGCAAGATCGAGGTGAAGTCAAGGCAAAGAAATCCAAAAAGAATAAATTAATTTCTTCACTTAAATTTAAATAGAAAAAGCAGAGGGTATGACATCAATTACCTAAACTGTGCAATCTGAAGTGCCTTGCTAACACATACAGAAACTGTTGATTATGTTTTGGGTAAATTCTTCGGTTGAACAGGGTCAGAGGGATCACAATTTAATTACAGCAAATAAAGGTGGCAAAGTAAATGCTTGTCTTATGTACTGGAAACACTTCAGCTCACTGGAAAAATGATAAATTTGCCCATCAACAATAGAATGACTGTTGCAAACAAGTACATTGAGCTACCATACTTAATTTTCTCTCCCAGGGTTAATTTCACATCTCCAAATGAGCTACTCATGGGGATGCAACCCCTTGTCGGTAATAAAAAAAAATACTACAATATTATTATTGCAATACTGTTTTTCCCCACCCTAAAAATGCACATCTATCATCTATCACTATTTTTAGGAGCACTGGTGTTGTAATTCAGAGAGGTAAGGTAAAGTCTGTGTCCGAGCAATGAGGCTCATACAGCCGGAGCTTATCCCGGTTTCTGTAGCATTAAGCGACTAGGAGTATTGCTACTCCCCCCTAGATGGGATGCTAGTCCATCGCAGGGTTACCCCCCAGCAGTAAATTCGCCGGTACCCATTTATACACCTGGGTGGAGAGAGGCACTGTGAGAGTAAAGTGTCTTGCCCAAGAACACAACGCAGCGCCCCGGCCAGGCCTCGAACCCGGGCCGTTCGACTCGGAGTCGAGCGCGCTAACCATTAGGCCACCGCGCCTCCCACAGAGAGAACCAGAGAACCCAGGTCAAAACCCTCTACCCAGCAACCAGCTGAATTTGTTCTCAGATGTCCTGAGATCAAATCCTTGGTCATGCTTTGTAGATAGAGAACTGGTCTGCCTACTGCTAGTTGGAATTTGTAACTGTTATGTTCATTTAACATTCTTGTTTCTGTTGAAGCTAATGGATGACCACTGTAAACAACTTTCATTTTACATTTTTTTACATTTACATCTGAAACTTTTTCCTGGTCAGCAGGAAAATTATTCAACTGAATGTGCGTAGAAATTGATTATTTCTTTGGACAGGTTGGGCAGGTAAGAATCAACAGGTTAAGTAAGTCTCAATAGGTTTTTTTAAAAGTGTCAGATCCCATGCAGCGTCTCAATTATGTCTCTACCAGGTAACACACATGTAGATTCGAGGAGCAGATCCTTTGCTAACTCCACCATGCGGTATAATTGTTTTATTTGCAAAAGCATTTCAAAATAATGCGCTGCCAAAAACATTTTAAGCCCCCTCAGAACTCAAGTTTCATTTTTTCTCAAGGAAATACAGCAAACCATGGTCCCTAAGTTTAAGGTGACTGACCATGACTGGGGCATTCTACAACCAACCAACCTCCTGCAAGTTTCAATTCTCACCCCACAGGTGTGATAGGCAAAATCTAAATGCAAGTTTACCCCACCAGCTTTCTCAGTGAGCGCCATTATCAGGAAGACGTGCTCAGTTCAAAAGTTAATATAAAGAAAACTGTTGCAAACATTACCACCTAATCTTACAACACTAATTAAACATGAAAAAATGTTATTGTAAGTGGTGCAAAACAAAAAATATAAAATACTGGTAGGCCAATTATATTTTGATATATTTTATTTCGATATTTTATTTTTGATATATTTTATATTTTTATATTCAAATTCTAACTAGGCTCTGATCTGAGGCTTTGGGAAATAAAACAAAACGAGTCATATCAAACCTTCTGCACTTTCTCAATATTAAACAACTACGATTTGATATAAGTCTTACTGAAAAAAAAAAAACTGCTCGAGAATGGCTACCCTTACCATCATGGCGTCTAGTCCAGAAATAAAGATCGATCAGCTTATCCAGTGTATGAAACAATTACTAAAAATATTCTGCTAAGAGATTTCGCTGTCTTCAATGGGATGACTCGGTCCCAGGCCTCGCTGCCAGCCCCCCCTGGTTTTCCGTCAACTCAGCGTAACCTACAGAAAATGCAAAGCGCTTGTAGAATAGTTTATAATGCATGGCACGAAAAAATTGTAAAAACAAGAGCTGAATGTGAATGATGTTAGAACAGTTCTGTTCGACTGTTTGTCTTTAAGATAATCATCATATTAAACAGCTTGTTATTAAAGAGGTTTATGATTACACGAAGCAACTGTGAAAACAACGACCGAACGTGATTATTAGAACAAGAGCCTGTTTGATTGTCAGATCTCTCAAGAATATCCTCATAGCTAAAAGCTTCTTAACAAGTTCGTGATAACACGAAACAACTGTGAAAACAATAACAGATTATGAATGTTAAAACAGTTATGTTTGAATATCACTAACTTACGACTATCTTCATATCTGAAAGCTTTTTAAAAAGTTTATGATAACACGAAACAACTGTAAAACAACGGTTGAATGTGAATATTAAAATTGTTGTGTTGAATTGTCAGTTTTTTACAATTATCTTCATAATTTTATTCTAGTTTAAAACCGTCCATGTTGAATCGAAACAACAGTAAACAAACGTCAAACCAGGATGCTAATTGAGGTTGTTTTGGATTGTTAAACACGGAGCGATCTTACATAAGGAATTAAGCTGAATTGTTAAGCCTGCCAATCCCACATTTCATTGAGACGATTTCTTTGGTTGAGAACTAAAATCAACTTGCAAGCTTTTGGTGTGGCGTGATCCCAACTTGTCGCCGCGTTTTCTAAACTAAAAATAGAATTAAAACGGCCCAAGGAGTATTTTTTTTTTTCGATTCTCTTGTTTAAATTTTCCGTAGGTTTTGTTGTAAAGGGGTCAAACAAGCGAAATCAAGGCTTAGGAATAGTGAAACATACATGTAACTGTCATGCAGTATTCTGCAAAACCTCAGAATTTGCCACCCACAAGTGCCTGAGCTGAGCACTAGTAAACGGAGAATGGTGTAAATGTGCTGCAAGTAAAGAAGTAAACGGTGTGTGCTTTCAATTGTAAGAAATACATTCGTTTTCTGGGGTGATAATCCACTTTAATATTGCTGATGAAGAAACATTTTAGTCAACCATATACCAAATATAAAGTCAAGAGAGAACACGAAACTTGTAGTTTAAAAGTTTTCGATTTTCCCTTCAAGTTCAATTGCATTCGTAGTTTGTTCCCGTTTCACAATATAATAACATGTAATATGCCAACAGCGTTCTCTTCTGGTTCGCCTGCTATTCGCCAAACATGTGGCGAACGCAAAATTTGAATTCAGGATTGGACAATATCTGTTTATTTTTTTAAGCTTGTATGGAAAGCATTATTGATAGCATATCATGATATTGTATTTAAGACTGTTAACTTGACTGTTAACGTGAATGAACGGGGAACGCATTAAAAAGCAAAACTTGGGGAGCTCGTCTTTTTTTATGGCCGTTACTCTGTTACGACTTTTGTAAATGGAAGCCAACAGAGTGCCAAAGGGTGTAGGCTCGCTCGGTGTTTAATTTCGTTGCACGATTGTCTATAGAAAAGCTGGTTGAAAAGTTTATAATGCATAGCACGAAACAATTGCGAAAACAAGAGCTGAATGTGAATGATGTTAGAACAGTTCTGTTCGACTGTTTGCCTTTCATCAGCATTCGCCGGGGTTTGACGATCGTTTACAGTTGTTTGGATTCAACATGGACGGTTTTAAACAAGATTAAAGATATGAAGATAATTGTCAGAGACTGATAATTCAAAACAATTGTTTTAATATTCACATTCGACCGTTGTTTTACAGCTGTTTCGTGGCATCATAAACTTTACAAAAAGCTTTTAGATATGAAGATAATTGTGAGAGACTGGCAATCCCCCACAACAATTTTTATATTCACATTCGCGACCGTTGTTTTAAAGTTGTTTCGTGGTATCATAAACTTTACAAAAAGCTTTTAGATATGAATTATTCGTGAGTGAGTGATAATCAAACATAACTGTGTTAAAATCTATAATTTTCTATTGTTTTCACAGTTGTTTCGTGTTATCACGAACTTGTTAACAAGCTTTTAGCTATGAGGATATTCTTGAGAGGTCTGTCAATCAAACAGGCTCTTGGTTTACCATTCATGTTCGGTCGTTGTTTCCACAGTTGCTTCGTGTAATCATAAACCTATCAAGCTGTTTGTAATGGAGGTTGTTTTGGATTGTTTAGCACGGAGCGATCCTAAATGAGGAATTAAGCTGAACTGTTAAGCCCGCCAATCAAAAATTTCATTAAGACGATTTCTTTTGTTGAGAACTAAAATCAACTGGCTACTGCTTTTGGTGTGGCGTGATACCAACTTGTCTCGTTTTCTAAACCAAAACTAGAATTAAAACGGCCCAAGAAGTATTTTATCTAGATTATCTTGTTAAAAGTATCCGTTATGATCGAAATCAAGGCTTAGAAATATAGTGAATCATACATGCAGCTGTCATGCAGTATTCTGAGAAACCACAGAATTTCCTACCCGCAAAGTGCCTGAGCTTAGCACCGATAAACGGAGAATGGTATAAACGTGCTGCAAGTAAACAAATAAATTTTTAAGCTTGTATGGAAAGCATTATTGATAGCATATCATGATATTGTATTTAAGACTGTTAACTTGACTGTTAACGTGAATGAACGGGGAACGCATTAAAAAGCAAAACTTGGGGAGCTCGTCTTTTTTTATGGCCGCCGGACTCTGTTAGGACTTTTGTAAATATAAGCCAACAGAATGCCAAACGGGGCCTTTTTGTAGGCTCGCTCGGTGTTTAATTTCGTAGCACGATTGTCTATAGAAAAGCTTGTTGTAAAATTTATAATGCATAGCGCGAAACAATTGCGAAAACAAGAGCTGAATGTGAATGATGTTAGAACAGTTCTGTTCGACTGTTTGCCTTTCATCATCATGCCAAACGGCTTGATAGGTTTATGACTAAACGAAGCAACTGTGAAAACCGAAAATGAATGGCAAAACAAAACCCTGTTTGATTGTCAGATCTCTCAAGAATATCCTCATAGCTTAAAGCTTGTTAACAAGTTCGTGATAACACGAAACGACTGTAAAAGCAATAACAGATTATGAATTTTAAAACAGTCATGTTTGAATATTACTCACTCGCGATTATCTTCATATCTTAAAGCTTTTTTCAAAGTTTATGATACCACGAAACAACTGTAAAACAACGGTCAAATGTGAATATTAAATTGTTGTGTTGAATTGTCAGTTTTTGTACAATTATCTTCATAATTTTATTCTAGTTTAAAACCGCCCATGTCGAATGGAAGCAACTGTAAGCAAGCGTCAAACACGAGTGCTAATACTGTGTTAATCGAGGTTGTTTTGGATTGTTAAACACGGAGCGATCTTACGTATGGAATTAAGCTGAATTGTTAAGCCTGCTAATCACACATTTCATTAAGACGATTTCTTTGGTTGAGAACTAAAATTTATACTGGCCAGCTTTTGGTGTGGCGTTATCCCAACTTGTCTCCGCGTTTTCTAAACTAAAAATAAAATTAAAACAGCCCAAGAAGGTTTTTTATTTCGATTCTTTTGTTTAAATTATCCGTAGGTTTTGTTGTGAGGGGTCAAACAAGCGAAATCAAGGCTTAGAAATAGTGAAACATACATGTAACTGTCATGCAGTATTCTGCAAAACCTCAGCATTTGCCACCCGCAAGTGCCTGAGCTGAGCACTAGTAAACGGAGAATGGTGTAAATGTGCTGCAAGTAAACAAGTAAACGGTGTGTGCTTTGTAAGAAATACATTCGTTTTCTGGGAATATAATCCACTTTAATATTGCTGATGAAGAAACATTTTAGTCAACCATATACCAAATATAAAGTCAAGAGAGAACACGAAACTTGTAGTTTAAAAGTTTTCGATTTTCCCTTCAAGTTGTATTCGTAGTTTGTTCCCGTTTCACAATATAATAACATGTAATATGCCAACAGCGTTCTCTTCTGGTTCGCCTGCTATTCGCCAAGCATGTGCCGAACACAAAATTTGAATTCAGAATTGTACAATATCTGTTTTATTTTTTAAGCTTGTATGGAAAGCACTATTGATAGCATATCATGATATTGTATTTAAGACTGTTAACTTGACTGTTAACGTGAATGAACGGGGAACGCATTAAAAAGCAAAACTTGGGGAGCTCGAATTTTTTTATGGCCGTTACTCTGTTACGACGTTTGTAAATGGAAGCCAACAGAATGCCAAACGGGGCCTTTTTGTAGGCTCGCTCGGTGTTTAATTTCGTAGCACGATTGTCTATAGAAAAGCTTGTTGAAAAGTTTATAATGCATAGCACGAAACAATTGCAAAAACAAGAGCTGAATGTGAATGATGTTAGAACAGTTCTGTTCGACTGTTTGCCTTTCATCATCATGCCAAACCGCTTGATAGGTTTATGATTACACGAAGCAACTGTGGAAACAACGACCGAACGTGAATGCTAAACCAAGAGCCTGTTTGATTGACAGATATCTCAAGAATATCCTCATAGCTAAAAGCCTGTTATCAAGTTCGTGATAACACGAAACAACTGTGAAAACAATAGAAAATTATAGATTTTAACACAGTTATGTTTCAATATCACTCACTCACGATTATCTTCATATCTAAAAGCTTTTTTTAAAGTTTATGATACCACGAAACAACTGTAAAACAACGGTCAAATGTAAATATTAAAATTGTTGTGTTGAATTGTCAGTTTTTGTAAAATTATCTTCATAATTTTATTCTAGTTTAAAACCGTCCATGTCGAATGGAAGCAACTGTAAGCAAGCGTCAAACCCGAATGCTAATTGAGGTTGTTTTGGATTGTTAAACACGGAGCGATCTTACGTATGGAATTAAGCTGAATTGTTAAGCCTGCCAATCACACTTTTCATTAAGACGATTTCTTTGGTTCAGGGGAGAACTAATATCAACTGGATAGCTTTTGGTGTGGCGTGATCCCAACTTGTCTCGTTTTCTAAACCAAAACTAGAGTTAAAACGGCCCAATGAGTATTTTATTTCGATTGTCTTGTTAAAAGTATCCGTAGGTTTTGTTGTGAGGGGTAAAACAAGCGAAATCAAGGCTTAGAAATAGTGAAACATACATGTAACTGTCATGCAGTATTCTGCAAAACCGCAGAATTTGCCACCCGCAAGTGCCTGAGCTGAGCACTAGTAAACGGAGAATGGTGTAAATGTGCTGCAAGTAAACAAGTAAACGGTGTGTGCTTTGTAAGAAATACATTCGTTTTCTGGGAATATAATCCACTTTAATATTGCTGATGAAGAAACATTTAAGTCAACCATATACCAAATATAAAGTCAAGAGAGAACACGAAACTTGTAGTTTAAAAGTTTTCGATTTTCGCTTCAAGTTGCATTCGTAGTTTGTTCCCGTTTCACAATATAATTACATGTAATATGCCAACAGCGTTCTCTTCTGGTTCGCCTGCTATTCGCCAAGCATGTGGCGAACACAAAATTTGAATTCAGAATTGTACAATATCTGTTATATTTTTTAAGCTTGTATGGAAAGCATTATTGATAGCATGTCATGGTATTGTATTTAAGACTGTTAACTTGACTGTTAACGTGAATGAACGGGGAACGCATTAAAAAGCAAAACTTGGGGAGCTCGAATTTTTTTATGGCCGCCGGACTCTGTTAGGACTTTTGTAAATAGAAGCCAACAGAATGCCAAACGGGGCCTTTTTGTAGGCTCGCTCGGTGTTTAATTTCGTAGCACGATTGTCTATAGAAAAGCTTGTCGAAAAGTTTATAATGCATAGCACGAAACAATTGCAAAAACAAGAGCTGGATGTGAATGATGTTAGAACAGTTCTGTTCGACTGTTTGCCTTTCATCATCATGCCAAACAGCTTGATAGGTTTATGATTACACGAAGCAACTGTGGAAACAACGACCGAACGTGAATGCTAAACCAAGAGCCTGTTTGATTGACAGATCTCTCAAGAATATCCTCATAGCTAAAAGCTTGTTATCAAGTTCGTGATAACACGAAACAACTGTGAAAACAATAGAAAATTATAGATTTTAACACAGTTATGTTTCAATATCACTCACTCACGATTATCTTCATGTCTAAAAGCTTTTTGTAAAGTTTATGATACCACGAAACAACTTTAAAACAACGGTCGCGAATGTGAATATAAAAATTGTTGTGGGGGATTGCCAGTCTCTCACAATTATCTTCATATCTAAAAGCTTTTTGTAAAGATTATGATGCCACGAAACAGCTGTAAAACAACGGTCGAATGTGAATATTAAAACAATTGTTTTGAATTGTCAGTCTCTCACAATTAATTTTAATCTTGTTTAAAACCGTCCATGTTGAATCCAAACAACTGTAAACGATCGTCAAACCCGAATGCTAATGCTGGCAGTGGCTGTTTCGGATTGTTAAACACGGAGCGATCCTAAATGAGGAATTAAGCTGAACTGTTAAGCCTGCCAATCACACATTTTATTGAGGCGATTTCTTTGGTTCAGGGGAGAACTTAAATCAACTGGATAGCTTTTGGTGTGGCGTGATCCCAACTTGTCTCGTTTTCTAAACCAAAACTAGAATTAAAACGGCCCAAGGAGTATTTTATTTCGATTGTCTTGTTAAAATTATCCGTAGGTTTTGTTGTGAGGGGTCAAACAAGCGAAATCAAGGCTTAGAAATAGTGAAACATACATGAAACTGTCATGCAGTATTCTGCAAAACCTCAGAATTTGCCACCCGCAAGTGCCTGAACTTAGCACTGGTAAACGGAGAATGGTGTAAATGTGCTGCAAGTAAACAAGTAAACGGTGTGAGCATTGTAAGAAATACATTCGTTTTCTGGGGTTATAATCCACTTTAATATTGCTGATGAAGAAACGTTTTAGTCAACTATATACCAAATATAAAGTTAAGAGAGAACACGAAACTTGTAGTTTAAAAGTTTTCGATTTTCCCTTTAAGTTGCATTCGTAGTTTGTTCCCGTTTCACCGTATAATAACATGCACTATGCCAACAGCGTTCTCTTCTGGTTTGCCTGCGATTCGCCAAAAATGTGGTGAACACAAATTTTGAATTCAGGATTGTACATTATCTGTTATATTTTTTAAGCTTGTATGGAAAGCATTATTGGTAGCATATATTGTATTTGAGACTGTTAATTCAACGTGAATGAACAGGGGACGCATAAAAAGGAAAACGTGGGGAGCTCTTTTTTTATGGCCGTTACTCTGACAATGGAGGCCAACACAGTGCCAAAGGGGGTCTTTTTGTAGGCTCGCTCGGTGTTTAATTTCGTAGCACGATTGTCTGTAGAAAAGCTTGTGTAATGCATAAATAAGCACGGAGACAATTGTGAAAAGAAGAGCTTAATGTGAAAGATGTTAGAACAGTTCTGTTCGATTGTTTGTCTTTCAAGATAATCATCATATCAAACAGCTCGTTAAGAGGTTTATGATTACACGAAGCAACTGTGGAAACAACGACCGAATATGAATGGTAAAACAAGTTTGTTTTATTGTCAGATCTGTCACGCTTATCCACAAATCTAAAAGCTTGTTTATTCGTGAAACAACACGAAACAACAGTGAAATCAACTCTGATGACACAACTAAAAGCTTGTTAACAATTCCGTGATAACACGAAACAACAATAAAAATATGCAGACTGTGAATTTTAAAACAGTTGTGTTTGTTTGTCAGTCTCTCAAGACTATCCTCATAGCTAAAAGCTTGTAAACAAGTCTGCGATAACACGAAACAACAGCAAAAAACTGCCGACAATGTGAATCTTAATGTAAACGCTTAGAAAACATACTGTCGGATTGCCAATTCCTACGATTATCTTTATATCTTAGAGCTTATATTCTAGATAAAATTCTTAAACAAACAATGTTTGATTGTCAGTCTGTCACTAGTATCCTCAGAACTAAAAGCTCGTTAACAAGTTTATGATATCACGAAACAACTGTAATAACAAAGCTAAAAGCTTGTTAACAAGTTTGTGATAACACGAATTGTGGAAACAAGTTCTCGTGACGACTTGATTTAACAGCTGCTGTTTTGAGCTCTTCTAAAACATTAATCAGTGCTCTCTCATGTTCCAACAGATATTATTTGCAAACAATATTTGGAATGCAAACCAATCAGGTTGTAGAATGCATGTTCTTAAGCATTAGTGAGGTACCTCAGCTGAACAGTTTCTCGAGCTGTTGAGAAGTTCAGGCAGGACTAATACCTTTCAGGTAAAGTTGCACTATTGCTAACTAGGCTTCAAGGAGTTTCTTCCCTTTAAATTATTTCCTTAATTCGCTTGGAAATATGTTGTTGTTTTTGATGGCCACTGAAACGAAGCATTTTCCTTTGTTTTGCTAAAAGTGTAAAATAACAACTGTTTTTGTTCTTGAATTGGACACAATTTTAAAACCTTTTACTCGTAGCACAAAACCGATTTCGGCTCATGAGAGCACATATTTTGCAAACATAAATCCCCTTTACTTTATAAAGCATATTTTTAATCCCTTTTAGTTTTACAATACAATACAATACAATACAATACAATCTTTATTTACAAACTACTCGGTCAAAGTCCCGTAAGATTTTTAAAATGTTCTTAGGTGCGTTTTAAAAATCGTGTAAGTTTCAATTTTCCTTGTGTCGTCTGGTATAGAGTTCCACAACTTCGATGCAGTATATCTCCGCGATTTAAGGCCATATTTTGTTGAATTTACTTTCGGAAGGTCCACAATTGTGTTGCCTCTAAGGTTATAAGTGGAGCGTCTTGTTGTTATAAATTCACGAAAGCTTGTAGGACCGGCATCGCTAGCTAACAACTGTGGACTATATTTTCGCTAACCGTTGTTCGCGGAGACTTGGGAGACCAATACGCTTTAATAGTTCCTCATAAGGCGTGGACTTTTCCCTGAAAACAAAACGGAGCGCTCGTTTGTTTACCATTTCCAACTTTTCAGTTGACTTTTTACAACAAAAGTGCCACTTTTCCGAACAGTAATTAAAGTGCGGCAGTATGAAAGCCTTGTAAAGGTCCCTTCTTGTCTCAAAGGGCAACAGTTTCTGCATCCTTTTTAGTACAGCAATTTGTTGACTGACTTTTCTACATATTTTAGCGATGTGGTTTTCGAAATTCAATTTGTCATCAATTGTTACGCCAAGAAGTTCCATTGTTTTGGATGTGGGAACTTGTGACTCGTCACATTTGAACGCCAGCTCGGCTCCTTTGTTTTTTCCCAACACCATCGCCTGGTATTTTGAACTGTTCATTTTCATTCCATTTTCTTTTTGAAATATTATGAAGGAAAATAACAAAAATTACCAGCAGCAGCAGCAACCAGCGAGGTTGCAAAAACACCTATTATGACGTCACTGTTGTTGTGCTGTAAGATCGCGAGGTATCTCAATTACGACGTTAGAAGGATTTTACACCGGTTAAAAACGGCTTAGAGCTAGCTAAAATATTTGTTATGATCATGAGCATTTTTAGTTCGTTGATATGGCTTGTCAAACATGCATAATAAGAATTTCAATTCTTTGGTTTAATATACTTACCAATTAATAAGCCTTTAAGCGTACACGTGTTTCTTCGCACGTACAAAATTAAACCTCCCGCGCGAGCGGAGCATTCATTAGTAAGCAAAATTGGTAAACCCATCGAACTGAGTTTGGGGGTCGCGACGTACGTACGTAGTCCGGGAGCTAGGAGCACAGAAATGATGTTTAGCACTTCAAGAGTACTGAAAAGGTTTGACAACGGATTTCAATAGATTAAAACCTCCTCTTTCACGCTAGGTAGTTTGTGGCTTCAAATTGTGGTATACGTTTTGAGTTATTGCTATGTTTTTGCCAGTCGGTACAGGTTAAAAACGGTCTCACATGACAACGAGGCTGACATTGCCACTCAATTTATTCATAGAAACTTATTCGATAAGAAAACAAATGTTATCCAGATAACTGATAGGACTCTATGAAAGTCGATTTTATGGAAAGCAGCACGGCTTGCAAAGAAATCACATGGTATTTGTCTTCGTTTTGTGTGACGTGTCACAGCATTCTCATTCTCTGTTACATAGGAACAGAAATTTTTCGCTCACAATCATCTGCAGACCGTTTGCTCTTTCAATTTTCTCTTTTCGCACTAAAGAAAGGCAATATTTTTAAAATTTATAACTTGTTGAGATAAAAACCTTGACCAAAGGAGTTAAAGTAGCGCATTTTTACTGAAGCCTCGCATTCATGTTGATGGAAAAGAGAATGATATTAAACTTGGCAAAGAAAGAAGCAATGTTTAATGAAATTTGACTACAAGAAAATATTTAAAATACATGCAGGTGCCTTCAATGGTAGCGTAGAAAATAAATATGACGTTAAACTATGTTCTGACAAGACCTAACAGACCAAATTTAAAGGAGAAGATTTAGAAAGTTTCCACCTTAGTTTCACTTAAAACTTGTCTCGTATTTAAATTTAAATTTAAAATTTAAAATAAACGGTCGTGATGACGCCTAGAATATCGTAAATACCAGGTCACAAATAGTCGCTTAATGAAACAGTCATCCTATTTCTGTTTCGGTCCCCCGTACAATGCAGCATTTTTTTTTTTTACTTTTCCACCCATGCCCAACGGGTTATGGCAAGGTCTTTAGTAGTTGTAGGTTATATATTCAAACGTAAGTCTAAATGACTTTAGCTTCAGGAACATACTGTAAGGTTCTTTTTTCACAGTAAATGACATAGCACAACCCATTCGCAGTACGTAGAAACAGCTCTCTTTCGGGATGAATACATATAGATCTATATACATATATAATTCTATAGATCAAAGCTTTGGTTTGTTTGCTGTTCTCTCGTCTACCTCTGCCGCTTTCTCTAACCGCCCTAAGCGATCTTACTAAGCGATCTTAGTTTTTGATTCTGCGTAAACTGAAACTGTTTGAGCATTTCGGTTCCCAGTTACAGCAAGCGAGTTCAAATCACCAGGAAATGCATAAAAATGGAGGGAACTACAATCTTTAAAAAAAAAAGTAATGAAACACGTCTGTGTTGCCCAGTCAGCGCCTTCATTTGCAATTCAAGTCGCCTCAGAGAATTCAACAGGAAGAGCCTTGGCATCTCTTTTTTGACCCTTACTCAGGGACCAAAACTTGTTGTTGTTTTCTCACGAATCGAGCTCCTAACTGGGCAGCACATAAGGGTTTAAAGATGGCAGCTCTCGCACCCTCTTTCGAATCTCGGACACATTTATCATTTCCCTTTCGACTTAAAGAGAATTTTTTGTGGGAGAGAGGGTTGGTGGTTGGCAGGGGCCCGGGGGGGGGGGGATGGGCTGGGGAAGAGGCAGGTATATAGCTAAGCCTTCCAATAATTTATGACTAAGAAGCCAGGCTCTTACTTGGTTGGCGGTATGGCTCACTTTAAGTCTCCAATCGTCCGAAGTAATAACATTTGGTACGCTTGCCTCAAAGCACTTCAATAGTGCGGGGAGATTCATTGTCTTTGATCGTTATTGACCAATATCCGCCCGGCAAAGATGCAGAGCAAACGAATAGAGGAAAAGACATTGAAATTGATATTAATGGCCCACATACATCACTTCCTTTATTTAAATGCATGGAAATACCTGCGAGTAAGAGCCTACTTTTTCCCAGGTTAGCCTAAACAGGTTCTAATATAAATGGTAGTAACACAAATTATTTTAGGCTATTCAGATTCTTAATAAGTTCGTAATTTCTAAAGAAAATTCACTTTAATGCTTATAGAACTTTTAGTGATATTCGGCGTATTCCATGTATAAAATTTGCATACCACATAAGTGCTTATGTAAAAAGCATTAGTCATTTAGAATATGACATTATATATATGCACAGTCATGCTTTGTCCAAACTTCCCAAAAACATTTTTAATAAATTTTAGAAAATAACAATTTGTTTCCAAATTTGAAGCCAAATAGGTTCTTATACAAATGGAGTCTAATTTCCACCCGCGGGTTTTTACTGTATATATATATATATATATATATATATATATATATATATATTTTAAAACCGAAAAACAGGACTTATCTCGTGTCCTCCCCCAATCCGATTCTTAAAATATACTTAAAACAAGAACCTTGTTATTGCTACTGAATGTAAAATTAGAAATTTTGCAGTTTCTTTGAAAAAGAGAAAGTCCAAAATTAATGAGACCATTAGATTCAAACAACGAGAAAGCCATCAGAAGGGTTCTATCACACACCAAACACGATGCCAAAGATGATGCAAAAGATCATGCGAGAGCTTTCATTCAATCGCCAGATTCTGAATGAGTGATGTACTGGTACTCATTTATATGCAAGGAAATTGACTGCCAAGAGCCGTGGTTCCGGACAGTGTTTAAAGTTCAAACAAAATACACTCAAGTACACAAAATTGCTTCATCAATGTTTGGTAAGCAGTTGTGAAAAGTTACTCATGCTTTCTCACTCCTGGGATGCAATTCTACAAACTTTGATATTGATAATGGAAAGCAAAATACTTGGAATGTCATTCGTATTAACACAGGCTTATCAAGAAATCGTAGGATGGTTGGAGAAAGTAACAGGGTAGACCCGAGAACGAAGTTTGCTGGGGGAGCTTCTACCTGAATCTCTTCCCAGGCAAGGCTGACTAACTTGTACTATGGATGAGTCATGTTGTGTCAAAAGAAACAAAATAGCAAGTCTCTTCAACAAACGTCATTCAATCTTCCACTTAGGTTCTTGAATTAGTAAGACACATCAAAATTATTTTCCTTTGGTCAGGTTTTACTATGTAAGAGTGTGTTTTGAGCAACCCAATGACGAGCCGAAAGCCACAGTTGACAGTCACTTTCTGCAAAATATTGTTTAAGACTTATTCTGAAATATCTTGTCAACTTTTGCATTAGTTTTTTTTGTTCTTGATGTTTTTCGTTGGTTTTTGACGACGTATGACAGCATTATATCTTCTTTTTTTTTTTTTACATATCCTCAACATTACATCAAAACGTCACTATGTCAGACACGAAGTCAGAAAATAATGTAAAATAATGCAACATTCATCCCAGAATGATAATGGCTTGCTACAATCTACTCATTCTGTATTGGTGCCTAAATATTAGTCAGGAACGCTGTGATTGAAACGAAGAAATATGTCAAAAAGCTGAAATAGGCTTAACCTACACGTCACTAAACACGGTCCCAGGCAAACGCTCGGCACATCAAAACATTCACGGGGAAAATTGCTATAATGATCATTTCTGTATCAAAAAGTAGATCTTTTTTTTTTTTAGAAAAAATCTCGAGGCTAAGTCGCTTATACATCTTTCAGTTTTAAACGTGCGAGGGCTGAGGGAATAGAGCAACAGGATTTTTAATAAACGTAACAGTCTTCAATATCATTTTTTGTCGTTTCTTGAAAGCTATCTTCAAGGAAATGTATGTATGTGCATGGAAGTTTACAAGCAGCTGTTGAGACACTTGGCCAACTTACAACAGTTCTTTTTTTAACCTCCACCACCCTCCCTCATTTGGTCATTACTTCATGTTGGTTCATGCTGTCGTGTTGTGAAAACAACACTGAAGAAATGAATAAGAAAACCTTTAAAACCGACTAATGCAGTTCGAACGCGCTTTTGAGTAGAGACTAGACTTTCTAAAAGTCGTTCGCTTTAAAATTAAAATTTGAAACATTCTTGATGCCATCACGTCCGTATATAACTAACGAAATGGAGAACAAGGGTGCTTACCATTTACACAAACCATCCGGTTTAAAATTTTATGCGTAAAAATTAACTGATTTAACCTAACCTTATGGGAGAAGGAAAAGTTACGAATTAGAGCCAAAACTGCTGAAAAGGCTAAAAAGATTGAAAAGTGTGTATAACTCCGCCCAGTAGTCCATAATTTCTAAAGCTTTCCGAACAGAATGGCGCGTACCATTTGAATTTCTATCAGGAGTTTCCGGAATTTTGGTGTAAATGGTAAGTACCCCAAGTTATAATAAAATCTTAGAATATTTTTAAGCACCAATTGCGATCTCTAACTTTATTTTCTAGTGTAACCGATTGACAACACCTGTTTTTAGATATTTTCTGTTAGGAAAAATTTTATCAAATGTTGTTCTTTCCTAAACAAGTTTATTATCACTGTTCGTTTCCCTTTTAACACCAAAGCGAGGCTTCAGTAAAAAGGCGTCACTTTTACGGCTTTTACCAAATTTTTAACGTCAGCAAGTGATGAATTTTTAAAAATATTGCTTTTCTTAAGTGTGTAAAGAGCAAAATGAAAGAATAAATGGTTTGCAGGTGAACGTAAGCGAAAAGTTTCTGTTCCTATGTAACAGAGAATGAGAATGCTGTGACACGTCACACAAAACGAGGACAAATATCACGTGATTTCTTTGCAAGCCGTGCTGCTTTCCATAAAATCGACTTTCATAGAGTCCTATCAGTTATCTGGATAACATTTATTTTCTTATCGAATAAGTTTCTATGAATAAATTGAGTGGCAATGTCAGCCTCGTTCTCATGTGAGACCTTTTTTTAACCTGTACCGACTGGCAAAAACATAGCTATAACTCAAATCGTATACCACAATTTGAAACCACAAACTACCTAGCGTGAAAGAGGAGGTTTTAATCTATTGAAATCCGTTGTCAAACCTTTTCAGTACTCTTGAAGTGCTAAACATCATTTCTGTGCTCCTAGCTCCCGGACTAACGTACGTACGGATTGAACCTGGGGACGAGGTTGCCTGCCCGTGGCTAAAGAAAAGTAAGGAAATTACAAACAGAAATAAAGCTCGCAGGGCAAGACAAAAAAAGACAACGAGTAAAGTTACTCAGCGACACTACACAGGAAACACTCCATTAAACCGAATGGAACCAACTATATTTAGAAAAGATGCAATCGACAACGTTTGCTATTTTAACCATGCCACAGTATGAACAACTGAGTCGCAAAGCGCCCGACCGTCGCAACTGACAAATATAGCATTTCCTCCGCGAAGATTAAAAAAATACTTAAACTGAACTACAAAGAAACTGTTAGTTAAAATTATTTATGCAATTATTTTTCACCTTTTAAGATTTTCTTTGAACCGTTGTATTGGTCTTGAGAACCTTACAGTAATTTTAGGTGGTTTTCTGACGTTTTGGAAAAAATTTGAAATCTAAGATGGCGGTTGTTTTGACATCAGACATCATGCTTGACATCAAACTTACTCACAAGCAACTACCTTTTTAAGGTAAAGCGTGCTGTCGAGTCAAGAGGCTCATCATGCCGGAGCTTATCCCAGTTTCTGTTTAAGCGGCTAGGAGTATTTCTAGTCCATCGCTAAACTACCTTTTTTAGATACGACAAACCATTAGCATAACTCTTTCTTTGCGACGTCTTTGTCAAGACATATGTAGACTTGAAGAGTTATGACTTTATGAAATCAATTAAAATTTGGTGTGAAAATTGAATCGCGATAACTGTATAATTCAAAGGCTAAAAATTGGGAAAAAACCTATTTAACTAGAAAAAAAAAAAACCTATTTATGACTTTATGAAATCAATTAAAATTTGGTGTGAAAATTGAATCGCGATAACTGTATAATTCAAAGGCAAAAAATTGGGGAAAAACCTATTTAACTAGAGATGATATTGGTTAAAAATAAAACGAAGGCAACCTTTCTGAACTGGTGTGTTTAATGCGCTCTATTTTGTGTGAATTCTATCCGCCATTGTTTTGCTTCTTTAGGGGTATTTCAAACTTTCCTGGATTTCACAAAAATTTAAACTCGCTGGAACTTTAAAACATTTTTTTTTTGAAAATAGTTCACCAAATGGGTCTTTTTGACAAAATAAAATATAATTCGAATTTTCGGTCCTGTCGCGGGATTCTCGATTATTAGAGACGGTGAGCACGAAATTGTTCTTATTCACTCGTGAATAACACCGATATCAAGATCTTACATGTAGTAATCTATATATACATATATATCAGCTCTCATGTAGTTTACATGCTTCTCAAAACGTGATTCCAGCAATTTAGCTTCATATGTCGATCATAGGGACAGCAACCAATCAATGCAGGGTAAATTCCCGCTAAGCGGAAAAGAGCTTTGTGTATTTAGAGAACCATAAAATAACTTCTTAATTTTCAATTCCGAAGGTTTTGTCAGTTGCAGACGAGTTGGCCAGCTCTCAACACTGTAAAGTGAGCAAATCATGTTTGTTGTCTTCGCGTCCTCCGTTTTCGCCATTTTTCTGCTGTGTCCAAGCACCCCCGTCAGTGGGCAGCTGGCTAACTGGAAACAATGTGCATGGAAGTTGGCAACGAACACGGACAACGGGAAAATAAAAGTTAGTAACCATTTAGCTTTTATTGACTTTCTCAGCTCAAGTGCGGTTTGCAATATAATAATGAAAGTTCCAGTAGTCTCAGTAATAAAGGGTAGATAAGATAAAGGCTGCCGACCACGGACAAGTGTAGCTGAAAATAGGAAAATTTGTGTTATCTGCTAGTTGTCATGTAGAAATCTCAAAAAAGAGGAAACAACTTAGTACGGCATCAACAAGAAACCGAGGTGGGGACGAGTTAGTGACGGTCCACCAAAGAAAATTGGAGTTCCGTTGAGCGTACATGGTAAAATTAAGTGACTTAGATGTAACGTTTTTTCCTATACAATATTTGTGTGAATTGAAAGTATAAGCCAAATAAGAATACGTTGTTCCTTTTTTGAGCACGCCCTAGTTAGCAGGGTGGTTGTCTGTACAAACTTAGAAAAATGAAACCTGTAAACATGACGAAAGAACTTACAACAAGCTAGTCTTATATCTTTCTTCTGCTGGGTTATACTAAAAACTGACGTGTCTATTTCCGTGGGTCTCGTAGAATGACTCGTTTAGTGATTGATTGAATGATAAATCGATTGGCAGGATTACACCTGCATAATATATGGTTTTTCATTCTTTAAAAACTTAAAACTTTTTCTTGCGCGTAATTCCTTTGTAAGTTGAATCAGTATTTCTGAATAATTTTCACATTTTTGTGTTTCAGGAATGTTCTTTTAACAAGTTACGCAGCGATACAGCGCTTAAAGTCTCCTACCAGGGAAACATTAGAATCTATACTAGTGCCGGTTGCAACAGATGGTATTTCAAGTTTAACGGCAATGAATGCAGTGGTCCTATGACGATCGACTCAGTCCTCTATAATTACTGGCCTGGTGGTCTTTCTAATATTCACCGCCCTCATTTCTTCGAAGGTTATTGTGAAAACCTTACACGAGGCACGGTGAGAGTTGAACTCTGGGTAGGCAAGTGCCGCTATTGGACACAGGGTGACGCTTACACAGGATGGGAATCAGTGTCCCGGATAATGATTGAAGAAGTACCGCCATCCCAGTAGTGCTGTTCATAAACAGAACTGAGATAACAATGAGTTCAAGTAGTAAATGTATTAAAACTGAGTGATAATATCACAGTCAATTTTTGCAAGAATATTCCTGATATATTCTTTTGATAACATAACATTTGAATGCAGGTTTCCGTTAAGCTTGTTTCTCTTGATGTTTTGGGATGGTATTATTCATAATTTAAAGATAATGATCGAGTACTATGAAAAGAAAAAATGTAATATCAGACTGAAGCTGTGGGTAAAATAAAACTTACTTTATGTTTACCTTTGTTTTGTGTTCCCAGTCCCTTTGCTTATCAAAGTAAAAGGTAATTAAGTCGCATTCGAGTCGAACTGGCCTTCTCTTCCGGAGCTTATCTCAGTTTCTGTAGCACAAAGCAACTAGGAGTATTGTTATCCCCCGCTTGGACGAGTTGACCCCCCCCCCCCCCCCTTACCACCGAGCACGTTTGTCAGATTTTCCATTTATACTGAGGTACTGTCAGTGTATAGTGTCATGCTCAAGCTAGTTGTGATTCCTGGCGTGTTTAAAGGAGCTATGTTGTCAAACAGTTGTTTTTTATAAAGTTTTTTTCTTTTTAAAAAAAGGCAATAGAGATTGAGTTAAACAGTTAAACTGAAAGAGTAGGATTTAGTTGAAACGTTTGTCAGCTAAACTAGGCCTAGTCGAGTTTCCCTAATGGTCGCGGGTCGCGGGTCGCGGGTTTCAAGTCGCGTGTCGCGGGTTTTAAATAAGTCGCGGGTTTTGAAAAAGTCGCGGGTTTTGAAAAAAGTCGCGTGTTTTTAAAAAGTTGCGAGTTTTCGATAGAAACCATTTATTTCTCAGTAAAATTCATTCAAACAAATTTAAACTCGTTTTCTTGGGAACTACGTTACAAAGTAGCCAATTAATTTGCGGGTTAAACAATCAAATTACGAACTTCGGAACAAACTCCCCAACTTTGGTCCGGCTAAACTTCCCAAGTTTGCAAGTTGAGGAGGAACAAGACATGTTGCTCGAAAGTCATGTTCATGTCGGAAATTCAGGTGAAGAAAACATGGCAGCAGCGGTAATGTTCCAGCGATTCCAGTGGCTAGAGTTACAAAATATTTGGTTGAAGTTGAAGAGCCTGACGTCGTTTCGCATGAGCGATTTGCCGATAAATAAATTTTACGTCGGCTGAAATTTGGTCAAATTTAACTTTTTATATACAGCAAATACATCTTTAAAATTTTTGTGAGGCTTTAACTTCAATGTCAAGTCTTCTGCGTTTGTAAACCGAATGACACTGGACGGCTTTACCGATCTTCACGTAAAATTAATTTTATACAAATGCGAAAGAGTCAGACAAATTTGAATTAAAAGTCGCGACACGTTTACGGCTCAACTCTATTTTTATGGTACGTGTTTTCTTCCGATGGTTTAGCGAAGCAAAACCATTTCTGTCAACATAACTACAGAAGGGTTTTTAAAATCTGCGCCAGTTAAAACTATTTGAAAGAGTTTTTGCCACAGAATACTAGTAAAATATATTTATCAACCGTACGCGTTCAATCATGAATACTTTGGTTCAACTTCATGATCGCTCGCGCGCAACGTTGTTTTCAAACTTAAAAGCTTGATTGCAAATCATGCAATGTTTGATACCCAATTTGAACATGTTTTTTTTTTTCAGGACGTGATGCAACGGACGGTATATGTAATCCTTATCCTTATACTTATTGTAGGTCAGAACGTTGATATACCGACGCGGTGCTTGTTCAAACAACTATTTTGAAACTCGAGCAGCTAGAATCGCTGAAATATTTCTGCCACCACTTTATAACGTGTCTCGTTCCTCCTCAACTTGCAAACTTGGGAAGTTCAGAAGTTCAGTCGGCAAAGTTTGGGAAGTTTGTTCCGAAGTTCGCAATTTGATTGTAAAACTCGCAACGTTACTTCGTAACGTAGTTCCTAAGAAAACGCGATCATTTTAAAACCGGCGTCTTTGCAACCGGTTTAAATTTGTTTGAATGAATTCTACTGAGAAATAAATGCATTCTATTGAAAACTCGCAACTTTTTAAAAACACGCGACTTTTTTCAAAACCCGCGACTTATTTAAAACCCGCGACACGCGACTTGAAACCCGCGACCCGCGACCCGCGACCATTAGGGAAACTCATTTTGTCCAAAATTACGGGCGCTTTTGGGCGATTTAAGGCGATTTTGGGCGACTTTAGGCGACTTTGGGGGATTTTTAGATGACCTTTTAGGCAATTTTAGGTGACCGACCTAAGTATAGTTGTGGTATGTGTACATGGTAATCATCCTGGTACACCATAAAGCATTGTTACAGAAAATATCTATACTATCTATAAAACAACTTAGAGCGACTTAGGGTGACTTTAGGCGACTTTGGGCAATTTTAGGCGACTTTGGGCGATTTTGGGTCCCAGAGTAGGCCTTAAACTCTTATACCGCGCTGGTTCTGTGCCAAAAGCACTGCATCAGATCGACTGTCACTCTTTGTCCAAGGAAACCAATTGTTTAGTTCTATATACTGGAATGAAGTTTCGTTATGTGCAAACAAGCTGAAGGGAAGCAATAAAGGGAATGAGTTCTCTCTCCTCTTCCAGAGGTTGCAAAGCGTTGAAGGCAAGAAATAGTTTGAAACACTCGATCAGTACTGAGCAAAACATGCGAGGTGTCTTCTCTTTCTCCCTTATCGCTATTGTCTTGTTGTCCTCAACAAGAACGCGCTTCGACAGTCAAATGCAAAGTAGGTTCGAAGTTTCTTTCAAGGACAATTTAGTATATAGTAACAATTTAAGACGGAATCCATCGGAAAATCGAGTAATATGAATTTTAGTTGGACAAAAATCAATTACCAGAATAATTTAAATCTTATTGCGTTTTTTTCTACCCTTTTTAAAAGCTAAAGTTGTAAGCAATTATCCGTGATAACTCCACCAACAACTTCTTATCAGAGCCTGAGAAAACGAATTTCAAAATACACAAGAGCCATGTAAACTATAGGTAAAATCTCACGTGCAGCTATTTTGTATGATCGTCTTTTAAGCGATTCAGTGGAATTCAGTTGAACTTCGAAATTTGTTTTCGATGTTTAGAAGTATTAGAAATGATTTTTATTGATAAGATATTTGAAACAATAACAGAAGTTTGCAATAAGATGAAAATAATTTTGGTACATAATTTTGGCCAATTAATATACTCGAAGTCCTGGCGGATTCCGTCTTAATTCATTTGCACACATACGGTTATATACTATTAAAAATTCAGATGCAAGATTATGAAAGATTTGTACAATAAGTAGTGAGTAGTGGGCATACTTTTTTTGTATTTTTGTAAGTGATGTGCTTTTGTGTGTTTGCAATTAAAAAAAAAAAAAAAAAAAAATGAAAGATTTGTCTTGTCTACACAGAACAAGAAACACTAATCTAAAAGGTTGTAATCGAATGCGTAAAGGATTAAACGGACGACAAAAGAAACAGGCTCGTAGCCAGGATTTTGCATGGGGAGGTGCGCATTAGCGCTTCCGGCGTGAAATCTCGAGCGCCGCAGGCGCGAGACGGTAGGGGGGTTGGGGGATACCCTCCCCCGGAAAATTTTTAGGTTATCTGAGACATCATTTCGTGCGTTTTGAAGACAGTTTGTTAGGAAACAAGGCAGGCAAAAGTGAACTTAGCAACGACAATCATTCTGGTACATTTTTTTAATTCAAAACGTATTTTTGACAGTGAAGGACATTTGGTAGAATGTATCGTTGAAGTTAACCTAGAATCAGAGAATTTGGTCCAAAATGGACGACCTTCAACCCAAAGAACCATGATATTAAATGTAAATAGTCGAAGTATAAAAATGCCATTTCCCTTTATTTATTTATTTTGATATTTTTTTCACAATGAGCGGACTTCCAAGTCTCGTGGGCGGGGGGGGAGGGTGTTGGAGTTCGGACGCACCCGTCGCCTCCCCCCCCCCTCCCTACGGGCCTGAGAGAGACTATGACTGAGTTGTGAAATGACTGACTCACAGACGAAACGAACTGTGATCAAAACATGGCAAGAGAAACCAACACAAAGTTTTATCAGTAGAGTCCCTTCAGAAGTAGAATAATGAAGAAGCTAAGAATCCTTTTTTTTGAGTGTCGATACTGAAGTAGCATTAAAAAAACACAGACTAATTGTGGACACTATAAAATAAACTAAAAATAACAAAATCTAATTATTCAGAGTAAAGCTACTTCCCTGCTTCACTGGATACGGGCGAAGATTTACGGCTAAGAGTGGTTTTTATTTGCGTATCGAAAAAACCCAAACCAGTTGAAAGCAATAACGATGGCCAATCACAACTCGAGCAGTATAATAAACCAATGAGAACACGAAGTGAATACACGTGACTGGTGCTAAGCGCGGGACGTGGGACCTAGTGGCGATGCCTTCTGGTTTTGATCGTCTGATTTTTTGAATAGGTGGCGCGAGATTTATAAAAAGCCAATCACAGAGCGCAAAATAACTCCGGATTACTTTCGACACTCAACTGAAAACCACTTATTGAAACAGTTTGTTTTTGGTTTTAACAGCCGTATCGTTTTTCTGGATGGCCGGTGAAGGCCGGATCGAACGGCATTCCAGGAATACCCGGTGTTCCGGGTATTCCGGGGAGTCATGGGTCTAACGAAGAGAAGGGTACCATCAGAAAGCAAGGTTTACCCGGTGCTATGGGAATCCCGGGGAACATTGGCCCAAGGGGGTTCGAAGGACCCAAAGGGGAGATAGGAGAGAAAGGACAACGTGGCCCAGTGGGAACAAAAGGAAGTGCGGGTATACCAGGGAACATTGGCCCGAGGGGTTTCAGAGGATTAAAGGGAGAAAATGGCATGATCGGGACAAAAGGAGAGAAAGGAGAAACTGCAGATATTGATCCGAGGCATCTGGCTAACTGGAAACAATACACATGGCGAGGAGAAACGGACACAGACAACGGGAAAATAATTAAAGATTAGATAGATAGATAGTTTATTGATACAACTTCGCAACCTAAAAGGTTGAATTATGTCATATTTACAAATTTATAAAGCTATAAAAACTAACGATAAAATGTAAAAATATTTAAAGAACTATACAAGAGTGATTAAAATCCAAACTTAAGTACATTAGTAACACTAGTAACACTAGTAACAGTTTAGTTTCCATATAACGTTCTCATGTCGCTCAAGTTGAATTACCGCCCAAGATAAAAGAGAATTCAAATGATTCCACTGAAGGGCATACTGCTTTTTTTATCCCTCGTTGTTGTTGTGTGGTGGAAGGAACCTTGGCCAAGGATGATTTCTTTAGATATAATCGCTGGCGCTCAAAGTTTAAATCAAGTCAGAAACAAAAACGATTTTTTTCTCTTAGCGATGTCTAAGCTGAAACAAATAATAGTTCGGGGACTCAGATTTTTCTTTGGTCCACGCTCGTGCCAACAAAAAATTTCACCTTTTTTATAATAGCTCTTTACCCAAACAAAAAGAAACGATCCCCGAGATACCAAAGCATATATTTTTTTCTTCTGGCTTTGTCTCCGTCGGTCTACACTGAAAATGACGAAGCTGCAGTCCCTTTTCCCGGACGTGTTAACAGTGTGTTAATTGATTGTACCAAGAGAAAATAAGGTCCCCTTAACTTTATACTTCAAGACCTCTGTATGCGCGTTATTCTTGGCTTCTTATTGTACACATTTCTCTGTTTCAGGGATGTTTTTTTAACAAGCTACACAGCAATACAGCGCTTAGAGTCTCATACCAGGGAAACATTCGAGTCTATCCAAATAAGGCTTGCAACAGATGGTTTTTCAAGTCTACTCCAAATATCCTCCTCCATCATTCCTTTGAAGGTTTCTGTGAGAACCTCGCACGGGGCACGGTTACAGTTGAACTCTGGGTAGGCAAGTGCTCTGAGTATACACACGGCGACGCTTACACAGGGTGGCATTCAGTGTCTCGGATAATGATTGAAGAAGTACCGCCATCTCAGTAGTGCAGCTATCTCTTATTATCAGAACTGAGATATCAGCGAGTTCAAGCGGTAACTGAATGCAATAAAACTGAGTGATTGAAAATTTGCAGGCAGGTTTCCCGAAAGCTTGCATTTTGCTTATTTGAGGAGAAATATATCTGGATGTTTTGTGATGCTTTTAGTAACAATACTTCATTAGATTTAAATGTTTCAGTTTGGAAGTTAATATTATAAAAAGTTTATGATGTAGTACTATGAGAAGGAGATAACGTTATAACAGACCGAGGCTGCGGAAATCACGTGACTGACCACGCCCTTCATAGTGCAAAATTGTGTGTGTTCAAAGATTTTACTTTACTTAACTGTCACTTTAAAATAAATACATTAATAATTGGTATTATTGGTATACCACTTACCCCACTGACCCGACCCTGACCAAACAATGGCCGTTATTATACTAGAGACGTGTTAATAATACGAACACCTTCCTATTACGGACTGTTCACCTGGTCCGGAAGAGACGAAAATTCACAAAAAAACCCTACCTCTTTAATACAGACATCTCTATAATACGGACACTCTTCCCTGTCCTAGGTGTCTCGTATTAAGAGGTTCGACTGTAAAATCACTTCGTGCTTCCATGGCATTTTCGTTCCCAGAGTCCGCATCCCCATAGACCAGCGGTCGGGAAACGCGAATACCGCTGGTCTAAGGGACGCGGGCTCTGGGAACGAGAATGCTCCCATGGTGGCTAAACTGGGAAAAAATATTTTTCGGAAGCAAAATTTGTGTCCAGAAAGCAAAAAATGTTTTTGGCCCGCGGTAGAAACATTTTCTCGTTTCCGAGCTAGAAGCAAAATTTGTTTTCGCAACATATGTTTCCCACGCGGCTAAACTAGGAAACATTAGCCTCCGCAACAATGTTTCACCAATGTTTCCTAGTTTAGCCAGGCCTTTACTTTATCAGCTAGGGGAAAATCACATTGATTTTAATGCCGCCAATGTGGTTGGACTAAGCCCTATTTTTACGAGTAACTCTTTTTGGAAGCCTGGTTATTCGTCAGCTCTATTTAGACCGGGCCAAATTATTCCCAGATAAATTTTAGATAAACTTGCAAAGTTTAGTAGCGTTTGGGTGAATCTTAAAAAAGATATAAGCGTTCAAAGTCAGCGCTGCCCCCCCCCCCCCTTTCCCAGAGGTCTACAAATCGCTAGCACGTGCACGAGTATCGCACCACGTTTTTTTTTCACCTACCTTGACCTTGATTACTTCGAATATAACAGAAACCTCATCCAATAATCGTTTATAAAAGAAAGTCAAAAAATAAAAAATGCTGTGATTGGTTTAAAGTGATTGACGTCATGAGACCCTATCAATCAGATTTGGGGGCTGTTTTGCGGAGGGTATTAATTTGTGGAGCAACCGGCAAAACACAACTTCTTAAAACACGAACCAGTTTCATCTTCAATTGGAATAATACATGCCAGAACATTTGGTGTTTAAGTCCATAGAGAGTACCCGCTAGTGGGCAACAGTTTCACCAAAGAGAGGTAATAATTTAAATGATATTATTTTGATTTGTCAACAGTACAATGTATAATTAAGGGTATGCTATAGGCTTGTCCAAAACGAAAGCCTCTGTTACATATGGAGTAATATGAATAGTACTTTTTAGAAGTACTTTATAATAATACTTTCTTGACCAAAAAAGGATAGAACGCGCAGCTCATATAGTTGTACTATTTCTAACTGGTGATTTAAAAGCAATTTAAATATTCATAATACGCTAGGGTTTGTAACATTGGTTGTCCTTTTTGACAACAAAATGATAAAGGAGAAATAGAAGGAATACGGTGGAACACCGATTTTACGATCGTCGATTTAACGATATTTTTACTTTAAAGAAGTACTTTCAATGGTACTTTTTTGACCAAAAAACTGGAAAACGCAGTTGATATAGTTGTAATATTTCCAACTGGTGATTCAAAAGCAATTTTAATATTCATAATACGCTAGGATTTGTAACATTGGTTTTCCTTTTTGACAACAAAATGATAACAGAGAATTAGAAGGAATATAGTGGAACAATTATTTTACGATCGTCGATTTAACGATATTCCTGATTAAGCGATTAGCATTTTGTGCCGGCAAAAGTTATAGTAATTTGTATGGAGCAGAATCCCGATTTAACAATATTCGGTTAAACGATATTCCCGGTATAACGATAAAGACCTAGCGATCCAAGCAAAGAGTTTTTCCGTTACAACGAAATAAGTAATGTCACAAACCGTTAAATGCTAACAAACACCTAGCAATAACAAATGTTTTATTAGAGTTTTCCGATTTAGCGGAAAATTCACTTAAATGGAACGCATTTTTCCGCCTATTGAAAATCTTAATAAATTCACTTAGTTAACCCATTAAAAGTTCATTAATCTGCTTGCTTGTTTTTACTCACCACATCGATATTACCGTAATAACGGTAAACAGAAAACTCGAAATCAGGGAATCTTAAATTTTGCGTGATTCACGTTTCATTATACCAATATCACTTATGCATGTTTACGTCAACCTGGCTAGTTTCACCACCAGGCCTCGCTTTCGAAGTGCAAACTTATAAAGATGAAAAGAATACCCACGTGAAAACTGCATGAAGGTGGAGAAAGGTTGCGAATAATTCTCGTAAACGAGGCTTGGTGGTGAATTTTGAGCTAATGACGTTATCATGCATAAGGCCTATTCAGTAAAATGTGGTGCATTGCCAATAAAATATGTAAGAATTTTCTTAAAAAAAAAAATACTTTTTTATTTCGAATAAAATGCACAAAAATATTTCCAACTGTTAACCTGGTCAAGCTACGCCACTCGCGGCCACATTTCTCAACAGCCTGCACAATCATCATATTTTCAATAGGTGTGTATCGATGATTTGGTTGAACATGTTCTTGAAGTGCTTAAAGAAAGACACGTCCTGTTTATACTTATTTTCTGTACTATTAAAGTGATTTCTTTGAGGTTTTCTGACCACTCGTGTATTGTTTTATTGTACTATGATTGTACACAAACATTAGAATATTCGACGACTCATTAACATATAAAAAACGGGTTACACGAATTCACTCTAAGGTGTAACAAAAAAGGTGATATGTGATGTTTTCCCGTGGAATTTTTTATGTGCAAATGAAAAGAAAACAATAGAACAAAAAGATACCGCCTCATTTTTCAACTCCCATCTTTCTATTTATTTGGTAGATGGTGGCAATAAGCAAAGTAACAAAACCGTAGAGAAGTGTGAAGTTCCACAAATGGCAACTGTTTGGATGGAAAATAAGTTGTGCAAAAGTTATGCTGCGAAAACTTTCATGTTCGTTAACGTTTGGGGTTTACTCTGGTGTAAGAACTTGTAAAATTTTTCTTTGTTTTGGGGCTATTGTTTTCCTGCTTTTTATTGTTTCGAGGTTCTTTGTTGTCTTGGTCGTTCTTTGTTTCACGTTACTTGTGAGTTTCACAGGTTTCACAGGCTTTTACGTATGCGATAAAAAAGCCGCCTCCTTTCAGTAACTATTTTTTTACACCATGGATACTTTGCACCTAAAAACATTTTTCTTCAGTTGTCTCAGAAAATATAATGCTGTTTTCAATATATTTTTCTGAGAAAACTGTGATACGAAAACAATGTATCTTGATTTTCAAGCAGTTTAAAAAGAATCATGATAGTTTGCATTCCACCACGAGACATTGTATTTACTGCAAGGATTGCTAATTTAATCTGCTAGTAAACAATGAATAATAACTGAAATTTCATTGTGCAAATTGAAACAAACGGCACTTTGCATCTAATTAGCTATAACAGGCGGAAAAAGTCGTTCCATTTCCGTTTAATCGGAAAACTCTATTTAGGTATAGCAATTCTTTGTCCAGTAGGGCACAAGGTTAGTGTTTCTGTCACGAACTTGTTGAGGGAAAATTATTTAACGTAGCTGGGATTTTCAAGGCTAATGCCTTTGTTCCTTTGTTCCTATTACGGAAATCTACAACATTCTCAAAATATGTTTACACTGCGCTAACTGTGGAAGGACATAAAGTTGTGTTTCCGTTGTTGTATTTGTGATTCATTTGTACGTTACAGATAAATAAACTACCTACAGTACAGTTATCACACATGTTGCAGAGACTAAGTGATTTTCTTGATTGCGCTTGGAAAAATTGTTAGCCATACCCCGACAAAACGATATTTTAGTTGCTTTGCTGCAAAATCGTTAAATCGGGAGTTCGATTACAACGATATCCCGATTTAACGATATGATTTTGTTTTTGTCCCTTTTGCCATATCGTAAAAATCGGGTCTCCACTAAAAAAAGAACATTGCTTTACACAAACTCTAAAATTGTGGCAGTTAATTAATTAATAATTAACGTTGATTACGCGCTCGCACTCGGTGAATCAAAGAGCACTAAACAGCCGCAGATTATATAATAATCGAAAAAATGCTGTGATTGGTTTAAAGTTATTGACGTCATGAATCCCGATTAATCGGTGTTGTGGGCTGTTTTGCGGAGGGTATTAATTGGTGAAACAACTGGCAAAACACGACTTCTAAAAACATAAACCAGTTTCATCTTCAATTGGAATAACACAAAGTAAAAGATACAAGTTTACTTCAAAAATACCTGCCAGTGAGCAACGAATCGAGGGTAAAAATATTAATGATATTATTTTTGATGTGTCAAAAAATTTTGGACAACAGTACAATGTTTAATAAAGGGTATGCTATAGGCTTGTCCAAAACGAAAGCCTCTGTTACAAAATCAGCAATATGAATAGTACTTTTTAGAAGTACTTATAATAGAACTTTTTTGACCAAAAAGGATAGAACGCGCAGTTAATATAGTTGTAATATTTCTAACTGGAGATTTAAAAGCAATTTAAAGAAATACAGAATTACAGTGGAACCTCGATTTTACTATCGTCCATTTAACGATATTCCTGATTAAGCGATTAGCATTTTGTGCCGGGAAAAGTTACAGTAAATTGTATGGAGCAGAATGCTGATTTAACAATATACGGTTCAACGATATTCCCGGCATAACGATAAAGATCTAGCGATCCAAGCAAAACGTTTTTTTCCCGCTACAACGATATAACTTATGTCACATACCGTTAAATAGTAGCAAACACCTTGCAATAACAAATGTTTTATTTAGATATAGCAATCTTTTGTCCAGTAGGGCATGATGTTAGTGTTTTTGTCACGAACTTGTTGAGGAAAAATTATTTAACGTAGCTGGGATTTTTTAGGCTAATACCTTTGTTCAAAGTAACTCTCAGGTCAGTGGTCCATTTTTGAGGAGGGCTTATATACGGGAAAGAGGGGAGGGGGGAGTGCTACATTCAGATGGCAATTGGCGTTTCAAAAATCTTGGGATTTCAAATGGACAGCATAATGTGTCAAAAATGTTTTGGTGCATATAAGAATACCAAACCCCAAAAAAAATCCAACAGCTGAGCAACAGGCATTACAGGTCTCGAACTTTACCACTATAACTTTCTTTCGTGGCGTACCTGAACTAGCTCTGAAGCTAAGCGTACTGGTCATGCAAAGGATTGAAATAACAAAGGATTGCTACAACCATGTAAAATGCAAAGCAGACCCTACAGTGGGGCCTTGTAATTGGCAAGTTACAGTATATTACTTTTTGGTAAATAGATGTACACGGGTTTATTTAATTTCGTCTGCAACGCAGGTTATGCATGGAAGTGAAAAGCAAAGGATATTGGAAGTCTGAGTAGCCAATCAGCGCGCGCCAAAAGCGCTTACCACTGGTTTAGTATATACGAAATTCAGGTATCCTAGGGATCCCCATGTACGCTGTGAGATATCGATGACAATCGACAGCAATCGGTAGCAATCGATGTAATTAAGAAAAATTCATTGTAACTATCGATTGGTCATCGATTAGCCGATAACAATCCGTTTCAATCAACTAACAACTATCGATTTATATCGATTGATTTCCGATCAGGCCGGGCTTTAATTATTTAGCAATGTAAAAATGTGTCCATTTCTTTTTTTTTTCAAATTTGTCAATTTTTAGGTATCACCTTTTTCGGTACAATTTGAAGGGTAAGAAGAACATTCATTTAAGAAGCTAAAAAAGAAAGAAAAAAGGAAAAGTACAGCAACAATAACCCTGAAATGTAAGCAGAGATCACTTCAAACCAAAGAAGTAGAGACATAACAATGTTGTTCGTAGCATGGGTCTACACTGGCCAGATTGTACTGGGATTCCTACTCAACGCTATAACAATATTGACTTTCAACAAGAACCGTCATCTGCTGACTGTATCAGATCTGCCAATCCTAAGCATCGCCATAGCAGACGGCGTGTTGGCTGTGTTTGTGATGCCATTTGGAGCAGCTGCAAACTTCCGCAACGCGTGGCCATTAGGTGCAGGAGGATGCAGTTGGTACGCATGCGTTAGTGTCATCGTTGGTTTTGGTACCATATTGCATCACATAGTTCTTGCAGTTGAGAAGTGCTGGAAGACCCATCGTCCAATGACAACAGATCTCAATCGCAAACAGATGCTAATAATCATTGCTTTCCTCTGGGGATTTGCAGCACTGTGGGGCATCTTTCCACTGTTTGGCTGGTCATCTTATGGCGAAGAAGGCGCTGGAGCCATATGCTCAATCATTTGGCGTTCAAACGGGCTGGTTAATTCTTCGTTCATCGTGTGCATGTTTGTCATTTTCTTTATAGCTCCTATTGTTTCCATAGTTGTGTCGTATTCCATTATCTTCTACGATTTGGACCAAATGGTAAAAAGGGGAAAACGTGAATGGGGCAAAGGAGCACAACAAACATCAGAAGTTGTGCTTGGTAGAAAGAAAGTGGCCTTAACTGCTGTCATTATGATAGCTAGTTTTATCGTGGTTTGGACGCCCTATGGTGTCGTGTCATTTTACCTGGCATTTGGCAAACCTAAGTACATATCTCCATTGGCTTCTACTATTCCTGCCATATTTGCCAAAACCTCCGTGTTCCTCAACCCGATTGTCTACGTCATTCGGTACAAAAGATTCAGAGAAGGTGTAAAGAAGCTTTTTATGGAAATTAAATTTTTACCAAATCATACAATTTCCTCAAAGGTGGGCGCAATTGCCTAATGGTTAGCGCGCTGGACTCCGGATCGAGCGATTCGGGTTCGAGCCCTTGCCGACAGTGCTCTGTGTGCCTCTCCCTACCCAGGTGTGTCAGTAAATAGGGGCAAATAAACAGCCAATAAATGCTGGAGTAACCGTACGATGGACTAGCATCCCTTCCAGGGAGGGGTATAAATACTCTCTTAAAGTCAGGTGGCTGAACTCAGTTTCCGCGTGCTCTCTGGATCGGAAACCACCTTAATTTCGCTTGGGGGGGGGGGGGGGGGGTCATTTTCCCTCTACCGAGGCTTAAATCACTTGGTGAGTCTCACTAGAGAAACAATTTCGTTCGTTTCTACCCAAGCCTTTTTTTTTTCTGAGTTTTGAGGTGTACATGTGTAATTATATATAGTATAAATTAATTGAGAAATCTTGGTGATGTTTTTCAAAAATAAGGAACCAAGTTGTGAGGTTATATTCAGCAGAGCTGGCTTTAAAGAAGGGGGAACAGTATGCTATGAGAATCTCCTGGATCAGAGCAAAAACGTCGTTTGCACTATTAAGATCCGCCCTCATTTGTTTGAGAGGTTCCAGAACGATCAGGAGAGTCCCCTGTAACGCCAGGAATGTGGACTTTGATGTCGAAACTGCAGAGGGGGCTATTTATTAGTTGCTTTATTATAGAAATTTTCTGGAAACGAAACCGAAGGGAAGAAAACAGCACGATGGAAATAACTAGAAAGTAAAATGCCATAAGATACTAGCTATATATATTACATGACATTGGTCAACAGTATTCTATATACCGTAATGATTCGATTAAGCGCCCTCCTTCCAATAAGCGCCCCCTTCCGAATGAGCGCCCCCCTTCGAATGTGTTTGTGTCAATAAGCGCCCCTATTCCAGTAAGCTCCCATTCTTAAAAGCGCCCCAGTTCTTATAAGCGACCCTATTCTAATAAGCGCCTCTACTTTGTAAAATTGCCCCTACTGAAGTCATGGACGTCAAATAGATAAACTCACGAACATTCACCGTACCGTACATGTATATAGTTACTGCTAAATTGAACAATTCTTTTAAAAGTGACTGCAATTTCAACAATTTGTTACTGTTACAGTTTCTGTTATTGTTGGTTATTTTAATATTTATTTAAGTTTTGTTTTGAACATTTGGTTGTTTCTCAAGAAAAATTAAATAAGCGCCCTGTCTCGAATAAGTGCCTTCCCTTGAGGTGCCAAAAGTAAATAAGCGCCCCAGGTGCTAAATCGAATCATTACGGTAAGTAACCTTAAATTATTGTAAAAAAGTGAGTCCTTGAGTAGTTGGTATATGGAAGAATTTTTTGTGATGTAAATAAAATTTCGTTGTTGTTGTTGTTGCTGTTGTGGTTGTTAAATTTTCTATTTTCTTGACTCAGTTGCGCCAAATATTCATTTGGCTTCTAGGAAGCTATTTACTTTTTCGTTTAATTCGTAGAAAACAAGTTTTGTTTAACGGCTTATGCAAACCTTCGACTATCAATTTGTTAGACCGGTCAGTTCTGGCACGATACCAACTGTAAATGTTTTCATGTCGGTTTGCGACATCGCATTTAATTTTTGAATTCGAGACGCCGCCAAGCTAATGCCCGGGATAATTGTGAGAGTATCTTATCTGAAAATCGGAGGTCATAGCTCCTGTTAATTTACCAAACCAAGTGCTTAGTGTGTCACTGATGAGTTTGCCTTCTGGTCGAGGGTCGAGGGTCGAGGGTACATTGTCGAGGGTGAGGGTAGCATGTCGAGGGTAGGGTCGAGGGTATCAATTTTTTCCATATTTATTAAAGATAAAAAAAATTCTTATTTTCTAATTTTCGAATAAAATTTTTAATTTTCGAATAAACACAGGGAAAAATTAAAGTCGCCGTTAAAAAATGCGCATCAGATAACACAATGCCGGCGTCTCAGAGATGTTGTTCGCTTCAAGACCCTCACTTTTCGCATTCTATAAATCATTCTTGGTGGACGCTGTGGCCCTCGTTTCAGGATGCATGGCACAATTTCTATTTAAAGTACAGGAGAAGGGAGACTACTTTACAAAAGCCCGCCATTCATTCCCGGGGGGGGGGACTCCCATATGAAACGGACGGGGATGCTCGTCGGAAATTTTGAAAATGACCCCTAAAAGAGACCAATCTGGGTGTGGCTCAAGCCTTTCTTGACCCCTAAAAGATACCAAAAAACTAAGAATGGAGTTTATATTTGTATATTTCTTCGTGTGTAACCCTAAACGAGACCATTATGGCTAAAAATATTTGCGTTTGGGCGTTTCTTCCCGGAACACCCTAAGCGAGACCAAAAGTTCGAAATTTACACCCCTAAGCGAGACGACGAGCATCCCCGTCACTTTCATATGCGAGTCCCCCCCCCCCCCCCGGGCATTCATTCCCCAGATTCATTCAGGAGTTTTTACGCCACACGACATCTAACCTGCAGAACAGGTGTTTATTTAGTAAGGCTGCACGACATCAAAATGGCTCATCCTGCGACTTTTAGCAGTCTGTATTGCGAGAACTATTTATGGATCTTTTATGTGATTTTCAGTACTAGTGAATTCCAGACTGCCTTTTGGGCGAGGGTCGAGGGTCGAGGGTACTACGTCGAGGGTCGAGGGTAACTAGTCTAGGGTCGAGGGTAACAAGTCGAGGGTAAAGAAAATCTCAAAAAAATTTTTTTACAAAAATCTAAACAAAAATTAAAATGAAAATAAATAATAAATAGCAAAAAAAAAAAAAGATAAATAAAGAAATAAAAAATCTGAAAAAAAAACTAATGAAAAAGCTCAAAATTATTTTAAAAAATTATTCAATCGAATCGTTATTAGTACACGCCTTAAGCTTGCCGGCTATTTACTTAAATCACCCTAAGCGGCTTGTTGTGTTTTGTTCACTAGTCACCGACGGCAATCATGTATCAGTACGGTATCCGCTTTATCGAGTGTCAAAACAGTAGTGTCGTATTTCCGTAATAGCGAGAGTATCCGTAATAGCGAGGTGTCCGCAAGGCGAGAGTTGACTATAGTAGTTAAACTTAAGCTTAATTAATTAAGGTCAGTATTCGGTAGTTGAGCTATCTGTTAAATGTTCAACATAACTTTGGCCACCAGAGCTCAGTATGGAAACGCTGCCCTGCGGAGAGGTGTGGCGGCCGGCGGCCGGAAATCGATAAAAACGTCTGGAATTCACTAGTACTGAAAATCACATAAAAGATCCATAAATAGTTCTCGCAATACAGACTGCTAAAAGTCGCAGGATGAGCCATTTTGATGTCGTGCAGCCTTACTAAATAAACACCTGTTCTGCAGGTTAGATGTCGTGTGGCGTAAAAACTCCTGAATGAATCTGGGGAATGAATGCCCGGGGGGGGGGGGGGGGACTCGCATATGAAAGTGACGGGGATGCTCGTCGTCTCGCTTAGGGGTGTAAATTTCGAACTTTTGGTCTCGCTTAGGGTGTTCCGGGAAAAAACGCCCAAACGCAAATATTTTTAGCCATAATGGTCTCGTTTAGGGTTACACACGAAGAAATATACAAATATAAACTCCATTCTTAGTTTTTTGGTATCTTTTAGGGGTCAAGAAAGGCTTGAGCCACACCCAGATTGGTCTCTTTTAGGGGTCATTTTCAAAATTTCCGACGAGCATCCCCGTCCGTTTCATATGGGAGTCCCCCCCCGGGAATGAATGGCGGGCTTTTGTAAAGTAGTCTCCCTTCTCCTGTACTTTAAATAGAAATTGTGCCATGCATCCTGAAACGAGGGCCACAGCGTCCACCAAGAATGATTTATAGAATGCGAAAAGTGAGGGTCTTGAAGCGAACAACATCTCTGAGACGCCAGCATTGTGTTATCTGATGCGCATTTTTTAACGGCGACTTTAATTTTTCCCTGTGTTTATTCGAAAATTAAAAATTTTATTCGAAAATTAGAAAATAAGAATTTTTTTTATCTTTAATAAATATGGAAAAAATTGATACCCTCGACCCTACCCTCGACATGCTACCCTCACCCTCGACAATGTACCCTCGACCCTCGACCCTCGACCAGAAGGCAAACTCGGCCAAGAGAGATCAACGGCATATTTTTTTCTTTCTGCAAGCCGTGAATAAAGTTAAGCCCAGGATGCTTAAATCCTTGCATGATGTGGCGTAAACTGCGAGAGTATCTTATTTTAAAAGCGGAGTTCATAGCTCAGTTCTTTTAATTTACCAAAACCAAGTGCTTAGTGTTATGGGCATAGCGCGCGACAGAAAAGCATTTAAAATGCAAGCGCTCGTCTCCGCTTTACTTATTCCTGTCCAAGAGAGGTCAATGGCATATTTTCTTCTTTCTGTAAGCTGTGAATTTCCGCTTAGTTAATAGAACGAAGCTTGTTTCATTCGAATTCGAGTTCTGCACACTTCGCTGTTCTAGATTTCGATCGACAGAGCCAGCAGGAATATTTTATGTCAACAGGCCTCGCATCATGTGACTCCAAATTCGAGCAATGATTGGATAACTGTTTGTTTTGATCTGCGGATCAAAACATTTCCAAAAGTGGACATTCGTCTGAACTGCTCATTTACAAGCCGGAGTACCGCCCCTGGCTTTAGGTAACAAAAATGTAATAATAAAAATTTACTTTAGTCAAATACAAATATAAACATACAGTATTTGAAAATGAGGACCACGTGGTTATCCCCATTTAGGTCCCCTGACTAGCTAACCAAAACAACCTACAAATATATATATATAATATGGACACAAAGTAGTTTATAATCTACAGGAAATGTAAAATCTAAAATTTAAAATAGAAATATCAGGCACTGAGGCGGTGGAGAAAATTTAAAATATATTAATATGTAATCAATGGATGTTTATCCACTTTTTAAAGCTCGTTTTAAATCTGTTGATGTTGATATCATGTCCGAATACAGGGAGCACGGAGCATTTTTCCAATTGGGGGGCTACTACTGTCTTGAAGAAGGGTTGAAATTCTATATTTTTCCGGAAATATTGGGGGGGGGGGGGCTAAGCCCCCCAGCCCCCTGGCTCCGCGGTCCCTGGAATAGATGGTTTGGTAAATTGTTCCGGTCTTTAATAATTTTTACAAAGAAGGAATACTTCGAGGAGTTCACTCTTTCTGACTTCGTGTGAAATGGGAAATTTATCCTTTGCACAATGAAAAATCAAGAATGAGCGAATTAAATGTTGACCGATGCAAAATGCTGTGGTCTTTTCCTAAGCAAAGAGAACTATGTTTTGCCCTGGAACAGCAATACGTCCCTTGGCAGTAGCTGTGATTCCTGTAATGAAGGGACCTCCCTTTGTTTTGAACTGGATTGCGCGTACAAAGTGACCATTTTTGGAGTACATTGAGACTACAACGCTCCCTTCTGACTGCAGTGAAGCAACAAGCACAGTTTCGCTTGGCTTGTGAAATGTTATAGCGACACCGCTATCAGGCATGGATCCTTGAATGACTTTAACTGTAAACTCCTGAAGAAACTCCCCTTCTGCACTGAACACTTTAACCCTAGGATATTCTTCACCTTCCAGTACCATCACACGGCCTTCATCAGCAATAGCGATGTCTTGCGCGTTTGTCAAATGCTCCTTTCCAAAGCTAAGGACGAATTCTCCGCTAGTGTTGTATACTTCTACCACATCATCATGAAAATCTGAAAACGTTCCGCCTGTCACAAAAACGTGGTTGTGGTCGTCCACTGCAATCGACCTGCCTCGGAAACCTTCTCTTAAAGCGAACTTGTGGCTCAGAGAAGCATGTTTGTTAAAAACATGCATTTCGCTTAATAAATTAGCCATTGGGACATCGCTTCTTCTCAGCGTCAACACATAGACGCTGTCGTCATGGTCAGTCGCCACATTCCAGAATTCGTTTTCATATTCTGGTTGTGACTCTTCCGCGAAAGGGTCAAGCGAGTACAGGAACTTGCCTTCGTCATTGAAGACTTTTATGTTGCGATCAACGCTGTCTGCTACAATGAAGTCGCCTCGTGTGTTCGAAGCTATACTCCAAGCAAACTTCAGCTTGTGTTTCTCTTCGCCCTCTTGACCAAACGACCATGTCAGGCAACAATGCCCAGTGAGGATTCTTGATCTTTCGTTGTGCAAAGGATCAATTTTCCCATTTCTAAAGCCGACGACACAAGGCCAGTTGAGCAGCTCTCCAGCGTTACCGACCAGTTGCGTGACATCGCAGATGACGCTGTTCACGTCACACACCTCCTTGTGGATCTTTGTGACGGCTCCTCCATTCCTGTCGAATGTGTCCTCTACAGCTGGCATGGAATGCAACTCTTCAAGGCACAATTTGCATGCTCCTAACGCTTCGGCGGGGTTCTCCACTTTCTCTAACAATGTCGCCGCGACACGATATCGTATGGCAAGTATGCGTTCATCCGTGCTAAGAGCTTCATTGCAGAAGGCTTTCGTCGCTTTTCTACGGGCATCTTTAAATCTTTCTTTCGCATCAGACAGTGCCCTTCTAGCCGAATCGTCTAAGTCCGGTTTTAGCGCGTTGATGAGCGAAATCGCTTCTGGCCAAGCTGTCGATGGGCTAGGCGTCTTACTTCCGGGTGCCACTTTCCCTCGAATATTATAAACGTTTACTCCAGTAGTTTCCTCGTCAAATATTTGACACAGATACACAAATCCTTCGTTAAAGAAGCTGATACTTGCCAGAAGATCTTTCCTTGCAATTCCATCGAGCTTCGACTTGATATTGTCATAGTTGGCTATGATATTATTGATTCCTTGCTCGATCGAGCGGTTCAATTGTTGTTGTCCTTGATCGATGCTTCGATTGTTTGACCTCGACTTTCCTCTGGCTGCTGAAGCTGCTGTAGAAATTGTTTCTTTCACCAAAGAGGTAGCAGCTGCTTGTAACACGGCTTTTCCAATCGAGTGCATGACGCAAATTCAACATTTAAAGCCTGTCCAGTAGTTTGGGGGCGGCAACGAAGAAAGGGAAAGTAGCCCGGGGAGAAATAATGGGAAATCACTTCGAAGCATTGCTTCAGACCATGTGGAGACAGCTGATGACATATTACACCACGTTAGATTGCTTGCGGTTAGCTCTTATAATGGGGTTGGGCTCCTGGGTTGGGATTTCTATCCAAAAAAATCACGATCCTGGCAGCTGGTCGTCGGTGGCATCCCGCTTGGTAAACCGACGACCCGGGTTCGATTCTTCTTGGTGTCAACTTTTTTTTAATTTAAAAAAAGGTTAAGTGTGATGTTTACTTCATGTATGAAAAAACAAGAAATCTCACATGGTCAGAAGCAATGCTTGGTAGTGCTTGGTGATGCTTTCCGAAAGAATGACATCATTCTCATTCCCAGAGCTGCTCGAGTCTTTTACTGCGGAGGAGCCTTCGCACAACTTCATCCCCAGGGCCTTCTCCGTTTTTCAAAATGGCGGCTAGGCCCTGGGGACGAGGTTGGCCTTGGCACATTATAAGAGTATTACTTAGGGTCTTTCAAACCTTGCGGTAACTCTGCTGTAGGTAACTGAAAGGGTGAAATTATCTGTGAGAAGGATGTGTAAAAGGGTAAAAATATGTTTGAGTAGCCCACCCCCCGGTAGGCTCCCTCGCAGCCGTTTTAAGTGTCGTCACGCAAAGCTACTCCACACAAACGGCGGATCAGATTAGAACAACATTCCGTTGGACCATTTCAACCAATCACAATTCGGGTAAGATATTTCGGGAACTGATTCCGCCAAAAGTAATCTAACCAATCACTTTGCGTGTTTTTTGTTTTGAGTTCTCTTCTTTGCAGGGACCGCGGAGGGGGAGAGGCTGGTAGGGCTAAAGCCCTACAACTTTTACTAGTTGGTTGACAATTTAGGGCTCCGGATGAAAAGAATAATGTAATATATAGATTTAGGCAAGGCCATCTGGAGATACATGTACAGCGCACTTTATGACTGGTTGATGCCTGCCATGAATAGAAAATAATTTATTTTGCTCAATGGCAAATGCTGTCATCTATTTGATTACAAATGTACAACTCGTCAGTTAGAGTTTAGATCTCTGTCGGTACACTGGGTACATGTTTCTAGGTCTATTGCTATTCATCGTCCCCCCACCCCGTGGCAAATGCGAACAACCATGCATAAAAAAAAAGAAAGAAAAAATACTAAGCTCGGGGCTAGATCAATCAGCGGGTGTACTTGGGTAATACCCATTCTCGTCCCCAGAATGACTAAACGAAGGCTTATCTGTCCCACCTTATCACCTATGAAAGACTAAGTGACCACTTCTGATCAGTGTTCTGGTTAGTAGTCAAAGAACTAATGTAATCACAGCAGCATTCTAGTCCCCATGCCCTCATTGCTTCTTTTATGGCCGGCAAAGCCTTGGTACGAGAAACAAATGGTTCAGGGGACATAGGATTTTTGAATTAATTCAAATTTTTGATTGGCTGTTTGAAACAAAGAATTATTGAACTGAAGTCAAAATCGCTATGACTCTCTCTTACATTCTTTTCAACATCATGACTGCATACATGAAGAAGGCCTCGCCGGCTACGTGAAACAAAAAGGGCTATGGAGACGAGAATGAGCAGATGTTGATTTTCAAACAAATCCCACAGATGCACACAAGAAAATCAGGTGGCACAAGGAAATGCTACAAACAGACGCCTTGTGGGAAGCGATTTTCTCGCGCCCCTGGGTGCTCACCCACTGAGCTGACCCTGAAGCAAACTTAACTTTTCTGAAATAATAGGAAAATTAAGTTAGAGAAATTCCATTTCCGAAACCTTTAAAGAAGTTTATTTACAAAGACTACCTTGGCCATTCTAAACAAGAGAGAGTAGCTAACCGCTTCTTCGATGTGAATTTAAATCACTCCATTGAAATTTCCAGATCACTTGTTTCATTGTTTACACAGGAATTTTTTTGGCATGATTTAAGCAGTGTCTTTGAGTAAAGAACAGCTTGGAGAAATAAAACAGTAAGTTTATAAGCGGAAGAACTTTTTTGAACTCATCAATGAGAGATCACAACACATGATTAAGATTCTGTACTCGCACTTCAGAGTGAGTAGATATTGAAGAATACATGTCAGTGGGAGATAACCAAAATGATAAAAAAGAACATAACACAGTTTTGTTGTACATGTACTGTACAATAAAACATTTACTTTTTGCCATATGAAATTACCATCTAAATGTTCATTCACTCAATGTTACAAGCTCTTACTGTTACCGAACCTGTTATGTTACTGACAAACACATATTTTTTTTTGGAAGATCACAGATATGTTAAAAACCCTTTCACTTCCAGAGCCTGGCATACAGTTAACTGCAGTGATGCGACTACCGGTATTCCTTTTTTAAAAGATTTTGGTGGAAATCCTACTTACACAGCTGTTGTTGGTATTCTGTACATTCAAATTAAAGCTATAAAGGCACGAAGCAGTACTTTGATGCGTTTTGTTTCAAAGTACAATTTGGGATATTTCCAGTTTTGAAGTTAACTCTGGGGGAGAAAGGGTTTAAAACTAACCACACTCATATGCCATTACAAAGTGACAAAAATCTGGTAAAAGTCAAGGAAATATTATGAAAACTTTCAAATAAGCTGCATTAAACTGTTCATCACAACTACAAGAATCTTATCACTGAGATGACTGTCCTTGCAGCAAGCAATTAGAAGTAGCTGTTTTCACAGTGACTGTCTTAATCACATGGTCAGAGAGAAGTCCCAAAGTAGAAAAAAACTCTCATTTTGAAATACACAGGTTTTACAACAAAGGTTTCAAGTCGCTGAGTTTAAAATCTCCAACGTCTTCACCTTCGTCAATAGGCTCACCCCGTGCAGCAGCCTCAGCCTCTGCAGCGTCACGAGCTGCGATGATCTTTTCTGCTTCTTTTCTAGCCCATACTTCAGGTCTGCAATAAGGTAAAGCAGCATTTAATTAAGCAAAAGTGCTCAGATTACACAGCATGATTGCAACACTTTATTAACAGTAATGTGTGTCAATTCTTTATGTTAGGAAGGAATGTTTATAATAATCTATTTTCACTGTCAGCCTGATGAAGAAACATTGGTGTAGGTAAGGACCTGTCGCCACTGAAATAGAAGTCAATCTTTAAGTCCATCAGTGAAACACCAGTGCAAGTAAGCCTTATACATGTACAGGGTGCTCACTAGAAATAAAGACAATGTCCTTTTGAGGCTGAAAATTGATAAACGAAATAACCCCTCCCCTCCTACGAATTAGCACCCCTGTCTAGCCTTAGAAAATTACATATGGTAAGTGCCCCAGATGCTAATTTTAGCATTTATGGTACTTACTTTAAGAATGTTTAAGTGAAAGCTCCTAAAAGATTTTGTGTTGTACTGTTCAATGTGCTACATTGTATAGGGTGGTTGAAATCAATATGTAGATGAAACCTACAGTAAGTGTGTGACCATTTAAAACTGAATTAAAATTTAACTACAAAGTCATTATAACAGTGACTTGAAGTGGTGTTATTTGTATTTTTTTATCAAGTGAATTTTTTTTTTGTAATTTGTAATTTGTCTCACCTGGTTTCAGGTTTGTAGTAAAACAATACAGGAATTGCGATAAGAATAAGGGCCCACCATCTATACCATGGCTCTTCCCAGTCTTCCCACTGCCGCTTCTCTCCTGGTTTGAGAGGCTGTCAATAGAAGAATGAAAATCATGTAACAAACAAACAAAACAAAGTTACAATGTACAGCAAGGAGCATAAAAGCGTGGCCAGATCTGGTCAACAAGTCAAAATATTTCTGCATAATTTAAATTTGAGATAGACATGGCTAAAAATGAGCTTCAGTGCTTGATCGCCACTTGGGCCAGTATCGTTGAATTCTTGGTGGCCCAGGCCACTGAAAATAAAATAGCCCACAAATTTCCTCCGCTAACACATAGAAAAAAATTTAAACCATTTTTGCTTGAATAAATGCCCCATGGCATTTAACTTTAACTAATTAAAACCAGATGAAAAGTAAGTCTATTATATCAAGCAGTGTTAAAGGGACTATGATTTACTTGCAGATTTTTGGTCTAATATCAGGGCTGTGCTCTGAGGGTGCCCGGGTGCCTCAGGCGACTAACTTTTGTCTTTGGGCGACCAGATAATCTTATGCTGGGCACCCTGGATCTCATAGTTTGGAACCTTTGGGCTCCTTGTAATTTTTCTTAGAGCACAGCCTTGAATATGTTCTGATATAAGTGGTAGGAAACTTTACCCATGAAAAACGTTATCTTTGAACATTTAACTGAAGATATAACCTTAATTTGGAGATAGAAATCAAACTTCGGCTATAAATATCGATTTTTTTGAAGGCGTGCTGAAACAACTTGAAAACGTTGGTTAACGTTTTCAAATTGCAATCCATTTCCATCCCAGCCATTCGCAGCCAAACACGCTTTTAACCATTTCACCACACTAAACCGGAAAACCGGGATTTCATTTTCCCACTGGAATGTACTAAACTGCTTTTCCAGGAATTTGACCGCTTAAGATTTGAAATCAGACACCTAGTAACTAGTCTCCAAGAGAGGGGTCTAATATATTGTAAACTGAAACCACATGGCCAGACTTCAAAATGGCGTCCTTGAATCGTGAAGTGAAGGAAAAGAACTCTGTAAAAACATGAAGTGAGGATGGGCGAATCAATATTTTCCGCCATATTTTGATTGACTAAGGAGACGCTCTTTCTAAGAGTTAGAATTTTGAGGCCAGTTTTAAAACTTGGAAGGAATTATTTTCACAATGTGTCAATGGTGAATGGCTCAAGTTATTGAAAACCCCTTCAAGCCTCTGATGCCAATATCAAAGCCATATGGTTTTCAACTGCCCTAGCGTAAGTGATTTTGTCAATATTCAAGTTTGAAAAATACCACATAGAACTCTGGGTACAGTGTGTAGGTCCGTAGTCAAGTGTCAATAAAATCAAAATGGCATCTACATATCGGAGTGATCTAAAAACTCAATCACAAAAGGCTTTGAATTTTGCACTTTAGAATTGAACTTAGAGTTCAGGAAAGAAAGAAAAGAAAAGAACATTTAATTTTCTTGCTATTTTTTTCATACTTATGGAACTGTAGTTACACCTCGGACAATCAAACCTCAACTTTAAGTGGTCCTGGACACTTTTTAATCGCCACTGGCGACTGTGCGACCAGCAAGTTTTAACCCTAATTAGTAATAACTCAGCTGTGTTCTATTAGAAATCCGCGAATCTTATTGGTTCTCCCACTGTTTTCTATTCGCCGATAGAAAACAGTTGCGCGCGAGTACTTCTTTAAGCGGTAAATTTTCTTTATTTTTGTCTTCAAAGTGCACAATAATGTAGGTTTTGGACTGCAATCCTTTAGAGTTTCTACTAAAACAATTAGACTTCTTGTCCTCGTTTTCTATGAGCGATAGTCAACTCGGCTGCGCCTCGTTGACTATCTGCTCATAGAAAATTCGGGCTCGTAGTCTAATTGTTAAATAGATTGTTTAGACAAAGCAACAAAATCCTCTTTTGTACAATTTTTTTTTGCCCACAAAATGCCCTTGTATTTACCTGTATTTTATTTTTTGATAATTGTGATAATAATTATTAATTAACTATGTTCCATTCACCATTACAGTTAAACCTTAATGCCAAACATGCATTTTTCTGGCCAGCAAAAACATACAAATGTGAACACGTATGTGTTGCGGTTCAATTTTACCCTTGGTATAATTTAAGTTGGTATTTTCTTTTATGCTGGTGTATTGTAATATATGAAGTTTATCTCTCTTAGATAAAACGAAGTTAGACACCAAATTGTACCAAGGATAAATAACATTGAGCTACAACATGTGTAAGAGACATGTAGGTGGCTGATAAAGGCATTCAACTTGAGTCAGAAATTACAGCAGGTTACATCCCAGACTATCTAACTAACGGTAACTATTTAACAGGCAGCCCAAGACATACCTGAAATACACTGTTTGAATATGGAATACGATTTCTCAAAGAGAAAACTCAATTCTAATTACCAGGACCTGAACAATCGATGAAATCGATAATCGATGGCAATCGATAACAATCGATGACAATCGATATCAATTAATCGATTGATATTGATAATCGATGAACAATCGATCGCTAAAGTTTTTGTGATTATCGATTGTCATCGATTATCAATTTCATCGATAATCGATGACAATCGATCAATTAACTAACATCGATTTTCATCGATTACCAATATCATCGATTACCAATTCAATCGATCATTTTATTGCCATCGTTTTTCATTTGACTAGTATTTGTTAAATACGTTCACTTTAAAACACACGGTCTCTCTTGTATGTTATATTTTATTAGCAACAACAACGATAACTTTTCCAAAAAATGTCAATACAACGAGAAACTTACTAACTTAACAGTAATAAGGCAATAATTATTTAATACAAACGTTTTGAGCTTGTCTTATTTGCCTCCATCAAAGAAGCGTACGCTTTTAGGTCTGGTTTGCTTTCGAGACAACTCCTGGCAAAGTAAATAGAAATCGCAACTTACAGAATTCCTCGCTGTCTAAGTACAATGTAATTTTTCTAAAATTCTGTCTTGTAGTCCACTAAACGGCCGCCTTCGATGTCATAAACACCTTCTCGCTCGTCCGAAATATTTAAAATCAAACAGTAGCAGAGAGAACTCAAAAATACGTCTTCCGTACGTCGGAACGAAAACGAGACAACAGTGGGAGTCTGGGGATGAGTTTCGCCTGTCACGTCCGCCATTTTGACTCGGTCACGAACAACGAAGTGTCTTTGGAATTCTAGCACTAGCAAACAGTAGGAAACTCAAGTGAAAAACAGAAACATTAAAGCTTATGATGTAAACCTCATCTCAATGGAAAGGAGCTTTATTATTTTTTAACAAAACAACGTATGTAAGTATTTACTTCATGCTTCGGATTGATTGTGTGCAGCTTTAATGCCAATCGATGGCAATCGATGAAGTTCGCGACCACCTAAGTGTGATTATCGATTGATCATCGATTGGCCGATGCCAATCGATGCCAATCAACAGTAATTAATCGATTGTCATCGATTGATCGATTGATTTTCCGATCATCGATTTTCATCGATTGTTCAGGTCCTGTAATTACACAGAGCAACACCACAAGTCAAATATCAAATCACTTCACTTCACCTCGAGTACTAAGGTCATGATAATTCGTATAAGAAAAGCAACAACAAAACCAATTACCTTCTCATTAAAGAGAAAACCATTCGGCGGTTCTCTGTATTTTGTGAAAATGCTTTGACTCCGGGCAAAAGTGGAACTCACTGCAAGATTTCGTCTGCATAATGAGGCAGCCCTCAGAAAACTGCGAGCCGCCATTTTGAAATGCAGTCGCTTTCCCATAATGCCATTCGGTTAAACATTTTTCCCAGCAACTCATGCGCGCTGGCAAAATGAACCGACAGAGATCTGGGAAATCACTTGAACAGGCAAACAACTGACGAAAAACTTCGATTGTTTTTTTTCGATTCTACCACACACATCCCCAAAATTTAATAATATATAGCATATTATGCTGGGTATTTTATTAAAATCACCAACCAAAAAAAAAACGTTTTTTTTTTTTCTTCAGTGTAGATTATCCCCCAAAGAAGAGGTTCTTCTCCCTCCCAGGGCTTTCCGGGAATAACGGAACATGGCCATGAAATTTTTGGGAACATGGGAGCAAAAGGAAAATAACACTAGGGACACGGGAAAAAAGCATGTTTTAGGGAACAGGGAACACCAAAATCGAAGAAATATACTTTTAGGGAACACGGAGAAAAGTTTGTTGGGAACAAGGGAACAAATATAGACTCAAAGAAGTCAGGCCGTGCCTAGCGAAGTCTATCTATAGGCGTTCAGTCAGCCTTACTTTTTTATCGTTTATTCACGGAAACAGCTAGAGCAGCATTGAACTTTCTTCAGGCATTCAGTATTAGTTGAGTAGCAGTTCGAAGAAGAACGGTGAACGACGAGTGAGAAAAACAAACAACATACATGCATTACACCTCGTCTGTTTTTCCCACCTTCTATTTTTCACACTGCTCTCCAACTAAACCAGGTGTCCGAAACTAACCCCCCCCCCTCCCCACCCTCTTCCCCACATTACCGACACTTTCTGTGGCGCTTGCGGTGTCCGTATCAGACAGTCAGCACTGTAGGCTGTTCCAGGCTCTCAGTAGTTGGGGGATAGCGATAAATACGTTCTTCCCCCTCGTTTTTTCCTCGCTCGCCCGCATTTTTTCGCTCTCCCCCAACTACTGAGAGCCTGGAACAGACTAGTCTCACTATAACCCTCTTGTTTTGGTTAGTCCGTTAATTTGTAGAGCTGTCTGAAACAGTTCCGCAATAGCAGTTGTCCGTACTGACTCGTTCTTATCGAATATAACCGCCCAGAAAGTTCGGAACTGCGCGTGCAATGAGCGTGCAATGTAAACAGGACACCTAAAATGTGGGTTTACTTTAATCCTATGGATTAGCTTAATCGGCTTGCGGGGCAAAATGGTTTTATCAAGCTTTAAGAGTTTCCTTATGCCTTAACTGAAGGAATCGAAAAGGAAGGAAACCTAGCCTTGGAACCCATATTTCATTTAGAAGTAATTAAGCCAGCTATTTTGGTTTTAAAATATTACATTTTAAAACGTTAATGTTAGCAAAAATGTAAGAAGCTACATATTCCCCTGGTTTATCAGTTGCATTATATAAACCACGTGGGATGCTTAAAGGTATTTTAATGATAAGCGATTGTGAACTCGTCATTTATAAACTCTAGTATATTTTGTAAATTGGGATAAAAACCCTACGTTCCTTCTTGAAAAAAATTACTGAGTGTCAGTCTGCAAGGGAAACGCGTGCTCATTTCAACGCTGCCATACAAAAAGCAATATTAGCTGTAATTTCCGTTATATTTTTCTAAAATAGCAACCTTTAAAAGAATCTCGACAAGCTTAGTCAAGCTTCACTTTGGAACCCGTTGTGACTCGCTGTGAGCAGAAAGCAGCACTTGCATACGGCTATCAGTGAATTTCCTGTAGAAGATAAATACAAAATGACGTTTTCAACATCTTAGTGTGTTCTATTTGCACAAAATAAAAGAGCAAATTAGTTTCTGCGCTGCCAGGTGCAAAGTGTCCTGTAGATTGTCAAAAACAAGACTCAGTGTGCGTTGATTGCAGTATATTTTTGTAATTCATGCATAGCCAATGAGACGAAGTGGTTTGAAAACAAAAGCCTATCGCTGACAGAAAGGGTAAACTGTCTGCGTTGATTTGAAGCTCTAAACTGCAGCTCAATCTTCGAGGACACTTTGCATATTTTACCAACGTTTGAGACCTGCCACCGTGCGGACGAATAAACAAATTCGAGTGTCCAAAATTGAGTTATGGCCGATATAGAAACGGCAAGATACGGCGAAGAGGATGTCGAAGACGGCAGAGAAGTTAAAAAGCATCGGAGGAAAAGGTATATACCACGTTTGTGTACCAGATAGGTCCTAAGGGTTTCTTTGATAATTATCGGGAAAAAGTTATTAGTGCGTGGAGGTCAGGTATGTTTTCGAGGCTTTCGACATGCACATTTGCCGGCCGCTTCTTGCATCTGTGTGAATTGTGAAAGACAATTCTATTTACCAATGTTTGTAGATATAAGAAAGCAGAATATGCGATTACAAGAGGAGCATTTAGCGTATTAGTTTAACTAAATGCCGGTTCAAATATCCTGATCGCCGCTAAATGTTTTTCCAATCGAGTCGATAAAAGTTTTACCGAAATGCGTATAATATTTCGTCCTTTCAGCGAAAGCGCGGTGAAATTTTCAATACGACCGTCTACATAGAAAACGTCTGTTTATTATTGTAATTTTATTAGCTTTTTTGTATTTCAACATTTTCTTACAATTTGTAATTTTTTGGGGGGGCGCAGTAATGAATGAATGATACGAGTGACCTTTTTTTACATAATTCCCACGTATTTCGATTTTTCGCAAGCCTTTCGTACTATAAACTAGCTGCTCGTGACATTTAGCATACTGAATTATGTTTACGCGCTAAGCCCTTGAACAAAGCTTTTGTAAATACAAAGATTACAAAGATTGCCGATTTTGAAGTCTTCATATCGGATCAATGATGGAAATTCATGTCATCGGAACGATTCTACCGGGCAACTAGATTTGTACAAATCAAAGGTTACCAACTTGACGCAAAGAGTAAATTCGCGTGGAAGAGGCTACTTATGCGAAGCCTAAACTACATGTATTCGTTTTGCTAATATATAGCTAGTGAATTTGAATAAAGTAAACAAAATTAACTTTTTAGCACCCATAAACAGTTTTGAGTAAATTGGAGTTAAAACAATTAATTAGCAGAAAAAATAAAAGAAAAATTCTTCGGCAATTCCACACAATTGAATAGGTAGATTGGTAGCTTTTAGCAATCTTCCTAAAAGTGTATGCTAAAGGCACTGGATATAAAAAGAATCACAATTTATGGAAGCGCCTCTGATATAATCACAAAGAAAAAAGTTATTTTAAACTCCCGGCCACAAATTTGAAATGATAATCTTTTTGTAGGTTACGAACCTTTTGTTATGATAACCCAGTTGTTTACAGTAGAGCACTTTTCCTTTAATTTTCCGCGTTGCAAGTAACGTAGAAAAAGATTGTTTATATTTAAAACTGTTGTAAAATATTTTAAGGGTAAAAGTACAATTTCTTACGTAGTTTCCGGTACTGTTTTTATTTTTTAGGAGATCATTGACCGTAAAATTGCAATTTAATCTACAGACAAATCATTTACAGTAGGTCATTTCCGGAATTCTTTATCAAATGATGCGCGAACGCGCGGTTGTAACATCTCGCGTGTTTCGCGCGGCGCTCACTCGAACCCGTCGGGGAAGGGGTGGGGGATGCATCCTGGTGGCCGGGGTGGAGATAAAAAGAGAAAAATTTTCCCCTGTTTATTTTACTAAGCGCTCGTCTTGCTTACCGCTCTCTTTCCACACGTTCTGCTTCGCAAGTCGCATTAATTCCCTTTGTTGTTGGTAAATAGTTGCTTTTTTGTCTTTTATCTGAGAACGAAGCTTGGACTGCCTTTTAATTATGTAATTTTTTTGCTTACATTTGCATCAATAACAGCTCAAAATTCAAGTTCGCAACAAAAGTACAATCTGGCTTAGAATTTCATTCAAGATTTTGTGGACAGAAAACATTCGGCAAGCTGAAGATCTGTCGCGTGGCGGGATGACACGCGGGACGGTCGGGCTGCGCAAAAAACGCGCGTGTTCTGCTTCCACAGTTTAATACTCCCTCAGTTGGCAGAAATTCTTCTTTAATGAAACACAGAGCTTTGGAGACTTCGCTGGAGATTTAAATTGAAAGTTAGGTCTAGATTAATCGATTCTAGTATCCCAGATAAAGACGTTTATGGAACAGACATTGTCAAAACAGGTTTTCTCAAAGTGACATGATCATTTGCATATATCAATGGCACATGAATGGTAGAAATTGGTAGCATTTAACCTTTGTACTGATCTATTACAAGTAACCAAAGCTGCCGTCTGTTAAAAGCATCTAGAAATATCGCTACCGTATCAGATGAAGTTGTTTTTCTTTCTGGATAAAAAAGATTTTCTGTTAACTAAAACATATCGCATCTGCGAGATCGTAAATTCGCCACCATTTCATTGAGCACTTGATTCAAACTCTCATTCTATTCAGTCGCATTGGTTTTTACGCATCATAAATATAAAAGTAACCATTATTTGGTTTAATTAACATACTGTACGTACATTTGTTTTGTAGCCCACTAATTAGTCTAGTGTTTCGACTCCTGTTCAATGTGTACTTCAAGCGAAATCTGTCGCTGTTATCAGCCTTAGTTCGCACCAAAAGCGACTTGAATGCCAAGTTTTTACCGATACTAACGATCCATAGTAACATATGTATAGATTAGATAGAGCGATATCTTTTCACTCGCCTCGCCAGCTTGCTTCACTCACCAACTCGTTCTCTTATTTAAAACAGTACAACCGGAAAGAAAATCACGGCTGAGTTCAGTCTATGAAACTTAATCTTTGCAAAGAAATTACTTCTTTGGATCCCAATGACAAAACCATGGCTTCATTGCAACCAAATGTGTCTCCCAGGTGTTATAATTTTAAGTTTAATACAAGCAAGCGAGACAACTTTAAAAAACTTTTCAGCCCAACAATATTTCAAAAACCATATTGCAATCCGTTTTAATCTTCGTCACTTTTGGCCATCCGTACCTACTTTTGTATTTGCTGTGTTATTAAAATGTACATTCACTGTTTTAAGAGGTTATTTTTTATATTTCACCAAAATTGATGGACATCGGCTGATGCCTAGATTTGGCTAATACCCGTGACACAGTCCCTTTAATCGCAGAAAACGTGACCCTTTAATCGCAGAAAACGTGAATATTGCGAGAGATACAAAAACAACACCTTTCGTATTCACGAGAACTTCCTTGATTCAATCAAGGGTCGCCCGACAAAATTTAAATCTCTTAATCGCTAAATATAAAAATAACACTTTCTTATTTGCTTAACTAAAAATATCTAGAATTTATGTAAAACAAGGCAATTATGCACTAGAATTTTCTTCAACAACGCAAGCAAAAGGCCTAGCGGCATCTTATTAGGGTGTTCCTAAAATTGTACGCATAAAGTCAAACAATGTCTTTTTCAATTGGTTATTTAAACATTAAATTAATGCACATGTAATTAAATTTTGTTTTAAAAATTATTCATATTTTCGTTGAAAGCACTTTTCAACTCAGCGCGAACAAAAAACTGCTACATGTAAAATAAAAATTTGTATACCTTAATACAACCTTGAAACAATGAATGAAAGACTTTATTATTAATACAGTAGAAACAAATTAGTATTGTGAAGCGTTGTTTTCCATTTCTTTACAGGTTTTCCCCCCCAAAAATTGCCTTATTTGGCCTAACTCGGGAAGTCAATTTATCGAGACTACAGTATTACGAAACACAAATAAACTTATGCTTGTATGACGTGTTCGAAGTCGAAACAGTGACGTCATGAAACTGATTAAGGCTGACAACATCACGTTCAGTCAAATGATTTCTTCATTTTTTATTCCTTTTTTCAACGCTCTCCTACGCGATATTTTTCCAGTTTTGAGGCACTGACTTTAATATAGCGATGTATCAGTGTTTTACAATGTAAACTTGTTTCGAATAAGTTCAGATTTAAAATGATTTTAATCAGAATAATATTTGCGGTATAGAGATAAAGCCATTTGAATGCGCTAAACGAACAACTGTCATTAAAAGGGTTTACCTTTTCCTTGCTTCGAAAGGACTTCCATCCTTAAGGTTTTAAAAAAAGAAAAAAAAAGTTGTGCGATTTTGCAGGTGTTATTTAAAGGAAAAAAGAGACAAGATGTCAATTACATGCAACGTTTAATCACAGTTGGTAAATATGACATCAAAACCACATCACGCAGCCTTTGTCAAAGAAGAATAGTGTGATTTTTAACAAGACACGTACAATTTTATGTACGAATAATATTGTGCGGTTTCAGGTGGAAATTATGAGAAATGTAATCAAATCGTGCTATTTTTTAAACAAAAACTATCGATTGGAGTTTTAAATGTGTTGTTTTGAAAGCAATTTGATCAAAATCGCGCGCACGAGAATTCGTAATTATGTTCAATTTAGTTAATTTCTTAATTGAATTTTGTTTGAAAATTGCAATTATTTTTTGCATACGTTTTCGCGTACACGGTTAAAATTTTATAAACAGCGTTTTTCAACTCCGATAATATGCAAAATAAAAATCAAACAAAAAGATAATAGCTCAAAAAAGGATAAAATTCTCACTGTGGATGATAAATTGCATCGATGATCAATATAAATAATGACTTTTTTAATTTACATTTGATTGCTCGAATTACGTCAAAATCGCCCCGCACCCCACCCATGGTAGTACCACGCGTGCTTAACAACACATCAACGCAAGAAAGTATGCGACGGTTTGAAGTCGAAGATTTATAATAAGTGTTGGTAAATAAGCGAAGATCCGAGGTGTGTTTATTTAGGATAGATTGTGAAGCAAATGCCTTTCGTTCTTGTGAAAGGCGCCGTGTTCTCCGAGAGGGCTTAGATGAATTGCTCTAAATGCTTTTCTGGTTTTTCCTGTTCTAGAATGCCGCTATTTGGGAAAAAGAAATTCGACGAGAAGATTACAAAGAAGTACGAGTTTCGAGATGTTCTGGGAACGTAAGTGCCTTCTAAAGTTATCTCTCCTTGTGACAGCTAAATGACATCGCTGCGAGCAGCGCAATGGCTTTACAGCGCGCCATTTCGCGTATTTTGATCGTTTACTATAAACTATCAATGAGCACTTTACAATGAATCCCAATATATTTTGCATGTTCTGTTCGCTTCTGCTTCATTTCCTTACAGAGGCGCGTTCTCTGAGGTTGTCATGGCCGAAGAAAAATCATCCAGGAGATTATTCGCTGTGAAATGCATCAACAAAAGAAACCTTTCGGGGAAAGAGGAAGCGGTTGAGAACGAAATCGCTATCTTGAAGAAGTAAGTCAATTAGTAATAAACAGTCCTTGCAATATCGTGATATTTTACCACCCAGTCACTGATCCAGAAAATATTCTTGTGTTGCACGCTTTTCCCGTGCGAGTTCGCCAAGTTATGTCGCTCGCGCGACCGCCTGTTCTTTGCACGCTCAGTCATATAACTGCTTATTTTTTGTCCTGTTATTTTGTCTGCAGGGTGAATCATCCAAACATCATTAGACTGTGGGATATATTCGACAACAAGACACATCTGTATTTAGTCATGGACTTGTGAGTACTGTGTAGTGACATCGTGTTCCATAATAATGGCCCTTTATACTCTCGGTATATAATTTAATCGGACTACCAAATCCAAATTGAGTTTATAGGGTTGAATGTTTGATATATTCCTGTACAAAGCGCTACAGGTTTAGCCAGCATGGTGCTACAAAATAAGTGGAATTTCTTTGTCCGACTCACAGGGAAATTTAAAACTCGTGTGAAAGGAACTGTACGAAATGGGTTCATTTCTGACATCTGACGTTCGTGGTGTTGTGTTGACTTAATTTATATGATTTGTGCAGTTCCTTTATTTGAATTGTTGTTGCGAATTTCTCGTGATATAAAAGATAATCATGTTTTATAATAGTGGGTTTGAAGGTGCGATCTTGATGTCTCACTTAGATAGATATTTTTAATTTAGCACGCTATCCGGTCGGATCGAATGTCGAACTTTCGAAGGTAACTAGATCCTATGCCAACCTGTGTTACATATGAATCGACCGGCATTGAAATGGTTTCCATATAAAATCTGCGCCGAAATGGCTGCAATATCTATTCATCTTTTGATTCAACTCATTTGGTATTGTTTTGGTTCCTGTATGAAGTGAATAACTTTCGCTCCCAAGGGGATCTTGCTAATAGATAGTTAATTTGGTCCAGTGAAATACATCAAAGGCTAAGCTGTCAAGAAAAATAGAAATGTAAACAAACGTGAACACGGCAATTCCAAAGTCTGCATTGTCGCGCCTGCTAAGCCTTTAAGAATTTTGCCTTTTGGAATGAAGAATATTCGAATAAGCTTTTCATTTAAGATGATAAAGAGAGGCTACTTTCAACTATCCACGGCGCCGTTCAAAGGCGACTAAAATAATAATCACACGCAAACTTAATGACGATATTCATATTTTTATTTCCTACGTACTTTCACGACAACCGGAAATTGACGCGAAGTCGATCATGGTTTCTTGTATATTTCATGCGAGCCACTGAATCCGTACGTGTGCGGGGGCGATCAAGGAATACAAACGTCAAAATATAAAACAAATTAATTTGAGTACGCCTTGAGAGAAATACACAACTGATATGATCTAAGAAGAGAACGTTAATTGTTTTACTTGATCTCAATTGGAGCGAAAAAACCCGCGAAAAAACACTGCAACTGTTTTAGGATTTGCTTCTTGCTTGTCGATAACTGTCAACATTTTGAAGGTGTTAACTCATGTAAATTCATTGCGAATTTTTTCTCAAGCAGCTGTTAATTTTAATGGTTAAATTCAACCACCGTGGTTGCAGCTGTTTCGAAGAACTCGTTATTTTATTCAAATTCCGTGCTAATTGCGCGCGTGAATTAAGTTTCTCCGTGCACTGATTGGAGAAACGTCCTTTATTAACTTGATTATCTGGTCTGATCTTTGAGTGCAAATGGACAAAATAAATACTGTTATTCGAATTTATTTTTAATTATGCAAAATAAGTTAAGGGGTGCATATAAATTGGTAATGTGTTTGCTGGAAGGAAGTGACAATTAATATCAGAAAATTGTTCCATTATTTGAAATAAAATCACATGAGGTAATATATTATATACAATATCTTTTACCCCTTATGTGGGGGTAGAGGGCAGACCTCTCAACCTCAAAGCACTGGAAATCTGGAGATTGAGGTCAAAAAATCTGGAGATTTCAGTAAAAACCGGGAGATTCATCAACTGACGGACAAAAATAACTAAAAGAGTCCTAAAACCAGGCGCTAATCAAATGACTTGTTACTCTGTTTACCGTGAGATTTCTGTTTCTCATCGTGAGATTGAAGTGAAAATCGTGAGACTTGAGAGGTCTGAGAGGGGGGGGGGGTGGGTTAGCATAAATGAAGAAGTCCTTTATTTAGATCTGGATATATAAACAAAACAAAACAAAACAAGAACAAAAGTTGGAGGAGGCAGTGAAAGTTAGAGGGTTGGCAAGCGGTTCTTCAAAAATATGCAACTAACAGAACTTTAGTCAAATTTCACGGGTCTTCATACACAGAGTGTCGGATTCCGCTTATGGCTCTGTCGGTTATGATCCAGTGAAAACTGGTTTGTCAGAGTTGCATGTGGAGAGGAAGTAATGGAAGGGGCCTGAGAACTAGCATTGTGATCGGCTTGTTCTTCTGCTTCCGCTTGCAAGCCTGATAATCTCTTGGGGGAGGGGGGGGGACTCGCATATGAAAGTGATGGGGATGCTCGCTGTCTCGCTTAGGGTTGTGAATTTCGGAATTTTGGTCTCGCTTAGGGTGTTCCAGGCAAAACGCCAATATTTTTAGCCATAATGGTCTTGTTTAGGGTTACAAAACGAAGAAATATACAAAAATAAATTCTATTCTTAGTTTTCTGGTATCTTTTAGGGCTCAAGAAAAGCTTGAGCCACACCCATATTGGTCTCAGCTCTTTTAGGGGTTCTTTTAAAAATTTCCGGCAAGCATCCCCGTCCATTTCATATAGTAGTCCCCCACACCCCCCCCCCCCAGTGGGCAGTACTGATTTCAACTAGTTCAAGGGACATTTTTAATTCACAGCGTTAACAGAAGTGTCGACACAATGACCTGCCTTCTCACTGCTTCCTTCGTGGTTGCCACTCTTAACTAATGTATTACTAATTGCTATTTTTCAGGGTCCAGGGAGGGGAGCTCTTTGACAGAATAGTGGAGAAAGGTAGCTATACAGAAAAGGATGCCAGTGACCTCATAAAACAAATTCTAGGTGCTGTTGACTATTTACATGGGCAAGGGATTGTGCACAGAGATTTAAAGGTAAGTGCATGGCCAGTGAGTTAATTTAAGGTAACAATTAACTGTATTCAAATGTAGTGGCCCACCAGGCCTGTGCCTTTCTCTAGTTTCTGCTGAAAGTAAGGACTAGTAGTACATCTACTCCCCCCTGGATGGGATGCTAGTCCATCGCAAGGTTACTCCCCAGCATTTAATTGTCGGTACCCTGCATGCATTTATCAGCTGGGTGGAGAGAGGCACTGTGAATGTGAAGGTGAAGTGTCAATCATAATCCTGCCAGGGCTGGAACCCAGATGGCTTGATCCTGAGTCCAGTGCACTAAGGCCATCCCCTTTTTTTTCTCTGTTTAGCGTCGTCCGACCGACCCAGATTTTCGCGTTTTCAAAAAAAAAAAAAAAAAATTTATACAGAAGGTATAGAAGGCAATGACACATTATTTTAAATAATGTTTCATCCTTTTTACGCTGTTCTTGTTTGAGTTTAACCACGACGTCGATTTTTCCTTCCTCCATTGCCGCCATGTTGACTTTGTAACCATGTCTTCTTGTTTCCAGGCTTCACGGACATTATGCTGAGGTACCGGGCCTCTTAGTTCCAGACTCCTTATCCACTTTTTTTTTTGAATTTTTACTCGGGCTTCTACAAAGAATGTAGAAAAGCCCGAGTTTAAAAATGGGAACGGGGTTTATTATCCCGGCGCAAATCGCCCTCTGACGTCTTCTGCGCTTGCGCAAGATATGAGTCTGCGTAGGAAAAGGTCAGCGGACGGGGACGTGTTTTATTGCACGGAAGAACGGAGGTCGACACGAGAAAGTGAAAAGCGATACACGGGAGCTGTCTCGTTTGACTCTCTTTTCGGTGGAATCTCAGGGATTGTAAAGGTTGAAATATTTAATGTGATTTCTAGAACGCGAAATCAATTGTACACCCACACTGAAACATGTCGATGACTACTTTGGAGCGGGTAGGTGCATGAACTTTAATACGAGAGAACTTTACGAGCGAACTCTTCCGAGTGAAACCTTTATCAGAAGCCTAGATTTTATAGTGAGCTATCTATATAATGGAGTTTGAAACGCTAAGAGAATCATCAATACTTGCGGAAACTGACGCTGTTGAGCACTCAAGCATTGCGAAAAACTGGACTACTAACATGCAACAGAGTTTTCCTTATCAACACAAGAATCTTCTCGAAGATGCAATGGACACCTTATTTAAGCTTAGTTGCGCTCTAAAAGAAGAAACGAAAAATGAAGTGAGTACTTCAAGCAGCTTTTGGGTAACTATATTCTTTCTTTCAATTTTTGCTTTTATAGTATTGGTTTCATTGGGTTTATCTTGCTTTGTTTTTATCGTTTCAATTATTGTAACAGCATATGTTCTTGTCCAGCACTTCATGTCGTATGTAGATGGCTATGTAGAGAATGTTGTTATTTCGGCATTTGATGATTGTGATATCTTAGACAAAGCTATTTACTCAACCGGAAATGTAAACAATTTTTCAATGGTGACAATAAAAGCGAGAAAAGACATGAGATCTCGCAATGCGAAGTATGTTTACTATAATTATTGTCGTGTAAGGTTATGTAAACAGCGTGATCGTGAGCCGAGCAGACTACCACTACGAACGCTGAAACGTCTAGAAAAGAAGAGCAAAAAGCTTAGAGATATAGTTCTTAATGTAAACCAAGTTAATTTTTTAAAGAGAAGCCCGAGTACACGCAGTTATGCGTCTAGTTTTTTTTAATTCCGACCGACCGACCCAAAATCAGAAAACACATACGACGATAAACGAAAAAAAAAAAAAGGGGATGGCCTAACCATGCATTAGACCACCATGTCTTTCAAAAGAAGTAAAGTTTGCTAGCTAAACTTAGGAGATATATATGGATGCCAAATCAGCAGAACTTCCTACTGCAAGACCTTTCAAATACTGTTGACTTTCGTTCAGTGCTACTTTTTTGTTTCTTGTTTGCTTATCATTATTTCATTAACCATTAGCTACATTTTATTATAATTTAAATTTCATTGTAAAAGTATTATTTAATAATGCAGTTCCAAATTAAAACATGTACTGTGCAAAATTAACACTTATGGATTACAGTCATGTGTATGTACAGTATTTAGTCATAAAATTTGTTCAAAATAAAGGGCTTTCAACACTAACACACCAGACCTTTTAGTTTGCTTTTGGGCACAGAAACATTAAAAAAATTAAACATTTTTAGTCACGGAATAGCACTCCCACACAAAAGCTTGTGAATTTTATGAAGCAGCAGGTGTTGTTGATCTTACATGAAGTTAAACTCCCTGCTGGGAAATATCAGATGTTAATTTGCATGGTGTGTAACCTGTCATACATTTGAACAGTGTACATGCTGACAGTATTGATGAATTCACCACTGGGGGCCTGTAATTTTAAAGCTTTCAAAAAAATATGTTTAAATTAGTAATATTTAATTGTTTATGGTGATTATATGATTGAAATCCTTGTGACTTCTGCATTTTTTTAATTGCAGCCTGAAAATCTTCTTTATGACAGGTAAATATGACCTGTTAAACTTTATACCCTCACAAAAATTCTTCCAATCAGAGATCTGCATTACAATCAAAATGCCAGCCCAGTATTTATTTCACCGTGGTCAGGCAATTACTCTTACAATGCCTGACTCATCTTCAGTCCAAGATGACAAAGAACTGACCGTCTTGAAACTGCATGATTTTGTTTTTCAATTTTATTAAAGATGAATTACAGTCCGTACTGCGCAATCTCGGCTGCAATGTTTATGTGAGCCTCACAAACAAAGCAAAGCTAAAAATTACGTGACAAACTTACCTGTTTCTTCGTTAATAACGCCAGATATCCTTGCAGAACAAATAATAACAAGTAGAAGAACCTTGACGCTATTTCAAACCGACGTTTCAGCTCATCGGAAATCCTTGAAAGAAGGGAACTGTAATGGCGGACTAAAAATACTTCATGTATGCTGTCAACGAAGTGCAACGTTTTAACAAATTCAAAACAAAAACGAAAACAAACCCCGAGTCTGCGCAGTACGGACTGGAAATCAGCTTTAAAACTGTACAATATTGGCTTGGGCTTAAATAGATCCAATAGCAATGTGCAACAAATGTAAACTGCAGACATTACGTTTTGAAGTATATACTGTGTTATTGTGTTATCATTATGTAGAAATAGCCTTAAACAAGTTAACCAAAGGGTTGTTCAGGCTAACTGAAGACCCTTCAGCCTAACTGGAGCAGTATTCATGCTTACGTATACCTGCCAAGTTTCACGCCTTAGGCATAAGTCTCATGCCTGCGAGTTGAAAACGTTGATCTTCTGCCAACTTAATACGCTTACAAACCAATTTCATACACCTCAGTTGTCGAAAAATGTGAGTTATTACAACCAGAAAACTCCATGTAAAATGGCGATTCATTCCCCAAATTCTCAGAGTTTTGACAAGAAAAGCATTGGAAATGAGGTGGTGTTAAGCAAAACACGTCCACGCACTGGGATCAGAATATGTTTGTAACGTCTTTGGAACACTTCACGAACCGGACATCGTCGGAAAACTTCGGGCGTGAAATTATTATATATTATTAAGTGAAAGCGATTACTTTTTTGGGTCTTTGGTGGTAAAGATTGAAGCATCATACAATTTAAATTTGTGGTTTCTTTACTTCAGACTGATTTGGTTTATTTGCAGCAAGTTTATCATTTTTTTTTAAATTTTTGTTATACAGTCCTGATGAAGACTCTAAAATAATGATTAGCGATTTTGGCTTGTCAAAGACAGAGGAAGATGATAGTATGATGGCAACAGCTTGTGGGACACCTGGATATGTTGGTAGGTTCATGGAAATTTTATGTCCATGGGGGCATTCGCCATTGTTATCAGCTAACTATGTGAGGGTGACTCTGGAAATGAATTTTAGTGCAGGCCCATGCACAGTCTAGTATTTAAAGGGGCTAAGTCATGCAAATTTCGGCAATTTCGGCACAGACCAGCTGGTCATAGAATTAACTGAAATATCACAATAACGGCTTAAAACTGTAGAAGAACTGGCTCAAAAGAAGCACAGAACTTTAGGCCAAAAGGGGCATGGATGGACACAATTTGAGAAGACTGAATCAGATTCCATCCATGAGGTAAACTTGAAAAATGTCGGCACGGTTGTTTTCAAGTTAAACTCAGTTTGTATGAAAATGTCATTAACAATGCTTGAAAATCAGCCTTGTTTGTTATGTGGCCATGATTTTGCCAATAAAATACCATAACCTAGCCCTAATCTGGCAAATTATACATAACTCCACAGCTTCATCAATTAATTTTTTTGCCTTTTCATTGCATCATTGTTTTTCTTCCATTTTTTTGTTCAATCAAGTAAATATGATCTTGTCTTTCCAGCAAACCAGGACAGAAGGAAACTTCCCAAAAGTGTTTGATTTTGCAATGATTTTTTTTTTTTAAATGATTACAATTGATATTTGATGTTTCAAAAATGTGATAATCTGTGATATAATAATTATATCAGGACCAGTCAGTTTCAAAGCCAACAGATTTTTAGATATAATTAAATTGCTCAAAGGTCAATTTAAAATTCCTCCTTCAGATTAGTACCGAATATCTATCTTTCTCGTAGTGTTTGTTTTGTTTCATTTTATTGCTTATTAAAACTTGTTTTGAGTGTAAATTTTCATTTCAATCGATGAATTAAACTGGTTTACACTGTATGCTAGCAAGCACTTGTGTTTGATGTTTTCTTGTTTTCCATGGTTATTTTTTTAATAACTAATCATTCGCCTTAGGCTCCTTGATTATTGTTGAATAATTCCCTCCACTTTGTCTCAGGGATTATTCAACAATAATCACTTCACCTTCAGCAAATAATTGTTAAATAGTTAACAGTAATAAATAGTTACTGAAAACAGTTTAACCGCCGACCGGTTAGCTCAGTTGGTAGAGCAACAGGCTACAGTGCGGGAGGTCTCGGGTTCGAGTCCAAGACCGGACCAACACTCAGGGTCTTAAAATAACTGAGGAGAATATGCTGCCTTTGCAATGACATCTGCAAATGGTTAGATATTCTAGTCTTCTTGGATAAGGACGATAAACCGTAGGCCCCGTCTCCTGCATCTTCAGTGTTATGGTCAGCAGGGGACGTAAAAGAACCCACACGCTTATCGTAAAGAGTAGGGCACGGAGTTCCCGGTGTTGTGGTCTGGTCTTTGCCCGTTGTAAGTACTGTGCTTACTGTGAAATGCTCGAAGATATTAGCTGTATAAGTTACTCTTTAAATCCGAGGGTAAACAAAGTGATGACATGACATGACAAGTAATAATTTGAATATTAATTCAAATCAGTAGACATGTGACCTTGTAGTTGAGATTGCTGTACTATAATGGCTTTTGCCATATTTTCAGCCCCTGAGGTTCTTAGACAGAAGCCATATGGAAAAGCAGTAGACTGTTGGGCAGTTGGAGTTATTTGTTACATTTTGTAAGTAACTGTAATATTAAAAAAAAAAAAATGAATTTTTTTTTTTTAAATAGATTAATATTATTGTAAAACCATCTGGTCCCACAAAAGGAAAAACAAATATTCCTAGACTTTGGACCAGCCAACCACATTGTTAAAATTCAAACTGACCACCTAATAATGGGAGCGGACCAGTCAATTTGGTGTGGGTAATAATGTAGAGTTCCGTAGTAGTGGGAGTTATTCAGTCAGTAACTCTTACAGGTAAATAAGTTCCGGTGAATAATTATTATTCACCGTTTTATTTTAGTTAAAACTCTTGTCCATAATAATGGGGTGTCTGTAATAGTGAGGTTTTGTAGGTTGACTATACAGACATTAGCACAGATTTATCAAACTACTTTAATGTAAGGGCCCCCTCTGCTTTTTTTTTACTGCTAATTTTATACTACACATGTACCTAAACAAAGAAGAAGGTGGTGGGGGGGGGGGGGGGGGGTTATCTGTAACTGTAATTGATTGGCTACCTCTTTTTTTCAGACTTTGTGGTTATCCTCCTTTCTATGATGATAGTGATGCAAATCTGTTTGCGCAAATTATGAGAGGAGAATATGAATTTGATTCGCCATACTGGTAAGCGGAATTAAATTAAATCATGACAAATTAAGCTTACTTATTATAAAGCTTTAATATATGTAGGCGAACCTTAGTCACTGACATTTTCCATAGATAATTTTATATTAATTTCTAATAGATCCTGTGCCTTTAACCTGAATTCCTTTGTTTAGAAAAAAAGTGAAATGTAACTTTAGTTTAAGTTTGTTCAAAGCTATAAACGTTATATATTAAATAATTTGTGACTGAACTAGCCTGACTACACAAAAATCTCTCAAAATAACTGGCGGTAACTTTTCAAATTGGTTTGCCTTAAATTGGAGAAAAGTAACAAGGTACAATAAGATGCATAAGCTAATAAAGCTTTAACATAACTGACAAGTATATGTACAAACAGAATGTTCTCACCTTCTTGGATAAGGATGACTTCCAGGAAAGCGAGCGCCATTTTAGCTCAAACGACTAGTATCCAATCTTCAGAGGTCATGGGAGAATGAGTGGGTGGGTGGGGTGGGGGGGGGGGGGGGGGGGGGTGAAGCATTTTGTGTAAGCACCGTTTACAAGGCCATATTTTGTGTTGATTGACTTGGTAATTGCAAGAAAGCGTTTAAGATTCGTGAATCTTTGGACGTGCAACTATTGATTACAATATTGTTCCAACTTCATTACCATACTCCCTACTAAACTGACTTTTCGATGATTTATTTGCAGGGATGATATCTCAGATTCAGGTAAGGCGTTTTCAACTTTTTCTGATTGGTATATTAGTTTTGGTTAAAAGTAAGATAAGCACCTTAAGATTTTTTCTGCTGACTTTTTTAAAAATTAAATCGCCGAGTAGTCTCATCAGGTACCTTGACTATTTATGGCCCCAGTTGTTCGAGGTGGAGAGCGTTCGGTTTTTTTTTCTTTTTGCCGGGAAGTTTTCTCTATATCTTAATCCAAAACAAAAAATACCAGAAGTCCATAGTACCTAGGGTCTGACTAAGACGGCTGGGCTCAAGTTTTGATGAGGGGGAAGGGGGGTGTGGGGGCGGGGGTGGAGTAGGGGGAGTGCCGTGGATTTTGATTCTGCGCCCCCTCCCCTCGCAATTTGAGTATTACCTTATTATTGCAAATTAACGCTTGTGTTAATTAAGGTATTTGAAATTAACTCGACTTAAATTAACGCGGATTGAGGGAAAAATTACTTCCCAATGAAGGAAATTAACGCGAAAGATGGGGTAACATTTCAAAATAAAGAAAATTAACGCGACGTACAGAACAGGAACAAGTTTTTTTCAACAATGTTTGGCGTATAATCTTAAACGAAAACAATGTTCATGGTACTTTTCCCACTTTGAGCTTTTTTCGCAGTATCAATGATAGTGGCAGATAAAATAATGCTTTTTCCTTGGAGTCAAGAACGTCTGGACTGTAACGAGAAATTGGGGTCAAAATAATGGAAATTAACGTCATGGAAATTAACACTCCACTTTATTAACGGGGCGGAAATTAACGTTAAAGAAAATTAACGCGACTTAAATTAACGCGAATGTTTGAAATTCGCGTTAATTTCACGACGCGTTAATTTCCTATAATAAGGTTATCACGAACTGAGCCATTTTTATTCCTCTAACATCTTATCACGGAAGTCGCAAGGAAACCTACCTCGTAGTTTAACGTTAGTTGACGTTATATTTGTATTTTATTACAGCAAAAAATTTCATAACATGTTTATTACAAGTTGATCCAAAACACCGCTACACCTGCAAGCAGGCCCTCGCTCATCCGTGGTATGTGAAATTTTATTGTTATTTAGTCTCTTCTGCTATTTGTGGTTCTTTCCTTGTCTTCCTTCCTGTACATCTTTTTGATTGTCTATCACATAACGCTACTGCGTTACCAGTTTTGTCACGCAATGCTCCGAGCATAGTGTTCTTTGATGTCGCTGTACAACGTTTTAGAAGTCTTGCGGTGTGAATTTGTAAAACTGGATGTTGCCAGAACGCAATCTTTTACCTCTGAGAAGTACGTTCAGTATGCTTTAATGGATGAAAGAATAGGAAAAAAGTAGAACAGCCGCAGTCGTGGGCAGAATTGCGTGACCACGAAAGATTTGGATTCTGACATGTGTCATATGTCACGGTACTTTGTGCGCCTAAAACGTTTTTCTAACTTTAATCCGCAGGATTTCTGGTGGTATGGCCCTGGATCGCGATATTCACGCGTCAGTTAGCGAACAAATTAAGAAGAATTTTTACAAGGCAAAGTGGAAGGTAATGTATTTTGAAGATTTCTAAACATGAGTAAAGCACTAACTTTACTTACTTACTAACGCTTGGCAAAACAAGGAAGCATGTTTCCAGAAACATGCTTGAAAAATGTCTCCGTAATTGTTTGCTCGTTTCGCCATGCTTCCATGCCGCGCGGAAACACGGAATCTTTCTGCTGTGTAGCAGAAGCAAATTTTGTTTCTTTGAAACAAAATTGACGCTGAAAACAATGCTTTCCGTATGGCAAAACAAGGAAACATTGGGGAAACGTGTGCGAGCTACCAATGTTTCTGGAAACATGTTTCCCTGTTTTTGCCAGGCTTTTACTTACCTACTAAGTGACTTAGTAGGGCTGGAGGAATGCACTGAGAATTAAGCACGAGAAAAAATTTAAAACATGTAGCCATGGTGACAGGGACGAGAAAACAGGTCACCATGGCGACTTGGTAAGAAAGCAGGTAATCATGGTGACAGGGGCGGGAAAACATGTAACCATGGCAACAGAAGCGGAAATACAAATCTCGATGTTGAGACCAGGCATAAGGAGTTAAAAATGTAATTTATTTTTATTTACAGCAAGCGTTTAACGCGGCGGCAGCCATTAATCGAATGAAGAACCTTCAGCTTGGATCTGGAACTGGCAAACCTGGCGAATCGAACAACAACGCCAAAAAATAAACAGAGCCAGCTGGCCTGAACTCATCCTCGTTTCCAGGGTCTTTGGTCTTTGGTCTTTACTCAGGAGGCGGATCAAGAGAGAACCTGGGGACGAAGTTTAACCAGGATTCCTGTAGATCGGGATGATTGTGTAGATAAATTATCAATTGCTCATTTTTTTAAAGAAAAATATTGAGCTTTGTTCTTTTTATTTAGCATTTTGTTTTAGGAATCAAACTATTTGTTATTATTTCTAGGAGAAAACAGGAACGATGTTTAAAAATTAACTAGGGAGATGATTACGCGGGGAACAGGGAACAAACGGGGGATTCCCACGTAATTATTCCCAGGTCCCGAATAGTATAGCGCCCATAAAAGACTTGGGCTCAGTTATCGCGCAGTTTTAGTCCCGAAGTATCTGGAGATCTTCTTATGGTCTTGCATTATCAGTTGGTGGTCATTGCAACGCGGCATCACTTAGAAACCTGCTCCCTGGCGTAAACATACCCTGTGTAGCTGGCGATTTTGTTGGGGTTAAGACGAAGCCGCGAGAGTTCTTGGGAGAAGAAATTTTTCTTCTCCCTAGGCCCTTCGCGGCGCCACTCGTTTTCGCGGCTTTGCCGCTTACTGCGCGTTAACCACAACGCAGGCTAGCGTTAATGTAGTTCCGGACTGCTTTTTTTGTAAACTGTAAACATGTTTAAGAGGAAATAGGAAGGACAGAAAAAAATACCGGAAAACAGCCTTCAAGGGCGCGACTTAGTTAAATCAAACATGTTTACTAGTTATGGAATATGGGATAAGATTAAGCTAATCCAGGATTTTAGTAACTTCGTACAAGCCTTCGTGGCTTACTTGACTTGGAAGTCAGTTTTATAAGTTGCTTATAATCATTTTTTTTTTCTTTTTCTGTACGTCCAACATTTTAAACTAGGAATGTCTAGGGGTAGATTAATATAAGTATAGCCGTGTAAAACTCTATAAACGACACAAAAAATCGCCAGTTAGCTTTTTTCCGGATTATCGCTACCAGTAATCCGGCAGCGTCGAACAACCGGGCCAAATTCTATAACTTTTCAACGCAGATTTGCTTGTGCCTAGCTTTGCTTTAGACTTCAAGAGCGGACGGATTTTCGCTGAATATTTTCGGCGGCTTAAAATTGACGGGCGAAAATCGACTGCTTTTGCGGGCCAGTTTGGCTTTGGCATACAATGAAATCTCAAAAGTACTTTCAATCAGCAGCAAAATATTTTTGAAAACAGTGACTGAAAACTCTTGTCAGCTTCGTTGAAATCCTGGATTATGTTTAATTGCTTTTGGAGCAACCTTTTCCAGTAATTTACGTGCAGAACAAAAAAAAATGGAAAGTTTTATATAAACGATGGTGCTTTAAAGGAAAACTGCCACCTATATTTGTAGTATCATGTTAAAAATCAAAGAAAACGTACGAAGAAAATAGAAAAGCCCAACAATAATGTTGTTACTTTAAAAAACTGGCAGCAATTGAATTCGGATGGCTAAAAAGTGAATTCGAGGAATGCGAGAATAACAAAAGTTCTTGGGACTGTCACTGGAACACTTCTCTCGGAGAAGACTTCAGTTTCAAATTTTGCACGGATTCCTATGAATTTTTTCAAACTTTTTTTGTAATATTTAATTCCATAAAGGTAACCTGTTGTAGTCATTAACGATCTATTCGTACAGTTCTGAAAAATTGCCTGTTTTTTTTTTTTTCAGCCAGTTTCATGTTGCCTAAAGCTATGTTGATTTAAGACAGGCAAATGTTTACAGATACTGAAGTTCTTGGATTGCGTTTAGCTTTACAAAAGTGCTATGTTACGATGTAATAAGTCTAAAGACGCTCGTTTGCGCTGTGCAAAATTAGGTTCAGTAAAACCGTAGGACCTCAATATAATAAACCCCTTTCCAACGAAGTCCCCGGTTTAACGAACGATACTCTTCAACCCGGGTGAAGATGGAAGAGAACCGCGAAATAAGAAACCCCCTTTGCCTGTTATAACGAATACATTTAATTGAAGATTTCCCAGTTCCTTGGAAATTCGTTATATCGGGGTTTGACTAATATTGCACCCGCAGCGTAACGTATATGGCGGCTTCTATCGACATCCATCTTTCGGCGTGCTAAACAAAGAAGACGGTTCGAAATCCGCCAATCACAGCCCACTCACATGACCTTCCGAACTTGTAGGCTCATTTGCATGAAATCAACACCGGTATGGATCGGTTTTGATTGTCTCCTTTTTAACAGCACGTCGAAAAACGTCGAAAAATGGATGTAGAAAGATAGCCATGTATGTAACACTGAAATGGGTGTAAAGTTAAGAGGGTTTAGACTAGCCTGTTCAATGCGTCGGTTGGTTGTGAAGCATCGTGAAAACGGGATTAGCTCAACAAAATGGCGAAGGGGAACTCCACAACTGAGCGAACGCCTGGAACAGGCTACAATAGGTTGAGACAGTTTACAGACTTTATTAAGCTTGAAAATTTAGGCTTCTTTTCAACGTGCGCCATCCCTACAAACTACTTTAATTAACGGAGCGATAAGTTTCTGAGAAACTTTGATACACATTGTAACTTTGTTGTTTTGTTTTATAAGAGGCGATGACGCCATGTTTATATGACAGTGTCAAAGACGATTAGAAATAATTTACGAAATTGTTGCTGTAACAATAGCAGCTTAATTTGTAAAGAACTTTGTAAAAAAAAAGAGAAAAGAAAATGGCTGTCAGCAGTAGTCTTTGTCAACAACTTCAATTGTGGCAACTCTCTTTTGATATGTGGTCATAGCAATTTCGTTCACAGATCCTATTGCTAATATTAACTCAAAGCGCGAACACTGCCGACTATCCAGTACGGTAGCATGACGTCATAAGAATACTGTTGCTAAGCAACGTTAACGTATCTGCTAAAAATTGCGGGCTCATTCAAACAGTTTCTCATTTCCCGACTAGCAATACCAGCGGTATTGTCCATTCTCGTACCTAGTGCCTTTTCTATATTAGGACATGGAAAAGAGACTGGTGCGCACATAAATTAACGGAGTTTTCCTAGCATTTTGCAAGAACGATGGGACGAGAAAAGAGAAAATTGTTTTCGCGTATGAATATTCTACTGCTTTATTTTTTTTTCCTCTCGAATTCGTGTTGATTAGTTTCTTAGTACTCTGTGCTCTGACGTGCGTATATTTCATTCTCGGCCCCATAGCCCTTATCGCTTCTCTTAGCCGGCGAAGCCTTGGCACGAGAAACGAAGGGCTCTGCGAACATAAGATTTTTGAATTTTAATTAATTAACTTTTATGAGTGGCTGTTTGATCGAAACAAAGAATCATTCAACGGAAGTCAAAAACGCAGTGACTCTCTCATACATTCTTTCGAAACATCATGACTGCATACATGAAGATCGGAAGTCCTAGAATCTAGGACAAGAAATTCTGTGTCTCCAGAGCCGTTCGTTTCTCGTGCTAAGGCCCTGCCGGCTAAGAGAAACGGAAAGGGTTATGGGGACGACAATGGCGTACATTTATGAAGAAAAATGTTACCTCGAGTTCTGGGTTTAGTACAAAAAGGACTTGCCACTTGTCAGCAAATTTAAGTAGCTACCTCTCCCCCACTTACGTCCAGGATTGAACGCAAGTACTGTTAAATAAGTAAGTACTTCATGTATGACTGGGTTAGTTGACATTTTCGTATTACTTCTCCAACTCATTAAAAACTCATCACGTTTGAAAAAACAAAGAAAATCATAACCGTGAAGGAGGTTTGGATACCTGGTCTTATTAGCATAGATTTTTACGATTTTATTTCTCCGTTTACTCCTAAGTTTTTTGTTTTGATTGAGAAGATATATCAAACACTCGAGACAGTGTTTCATCGGGTATGCAAACACCTTGAATTTCGTCAAAAATACTCCGCTGCGTGTCGTATTTACAACTCTCTTCTTGGTGTTTGGATATCCCGATGAAACACTGCCTCTCGTGTTTGATATCTTACTTAATATTTGACACACGTATTTGTTTAGGCGAACTTTTTTCAAGGATGATACTTGTTGATGTCTTTCATCGCAATCCCGGGGGGGGGGGGAGGAGCATGCATGCTTCTCGGCGTTCCCCAGGTCTTGGAAATATCTGCTTTGCCAAGCAAACCAACTTTGTCTTTGCCCCAAAACCGTAGCTGTGGCAGAGACTGCCCCTCCGGCATTGGGCTGGTCAGCCACAAATCCATAGTAAGTCACACAACACGCTGCAGCACAAGGCGCTGACTTCGTTTTGCAGGGCGAATCAGCATCGTGCATGGGATAGTGTGCCAATAGCAACAAACCCCGTGAAATAAAAGTTCCAAAAGCTCAAGGACCGAAACCAACCTCGTCCCCAGGGCGCTTTTGCCCTTCAGAGCGGGAGACCCCCCCGGGCGAGGGGAACAAGCGACCTGGGGACGAGGTTGAAAACCCAAGGAAAACAAGGTTGGCTTCCACTGAAGTATCTAGCTTTCTATTTCCATTTCACTGTTGTGGTAAGAAAACTGGACTAGAGAAATCGGACAAGAGTTCAAAGTCTGCATCTGAGCGCTCATATCATATAGTCTTCCTCTTCTCTTTGCGATCCTCTCTATCATATTCTCCACGGATTCAAATCTGTGCATGTTTATTTGAGAGTCTCTGCATCGGCGCCGCTCGTTTCTCTTACGAAAACACCACATCAAAAAGTTTCTACACGTCGCGGAAATTTTAAAAAATTCTCCTCTAAACTTCCGGTTTAAAGCAATTTCTAGGCAAGGATTAAGAGCGCTGTTCGCATGCGCAATGAACACAATTAGCAGCGACCAATAGGAAGCCATGTTTCTTGTGAGACGTGGTTCGAACGCTGCGCACATGTCAAACACGTGAACAGGAAACCAACATAATGCGAACGTTGCTATGACGATGATGAGCATGCGGATGACGCGACGTTTTGACAACTCAGCTGCCTGTCGGTGAATGCTGTGGATATTGCCCGGAATGGTCCGAAACCACAATTTTCGTCCAATAAGTACATATAACGCTCCCATGAGCACAAGGGGGAATGCATACAAGAAAACGAACATAAATGTAAAATGAATTTCCATGATAATGCGATCGAGAACCATGTAAACGCACTGATATTGACCAGCTATTTCTCTGATACCAAACATGGCTAAATACGGAGACATGAAAATAACAGATGATATCCAAATGACCATCGTAGTAAATCTCGTATTTCTTATAACCGCGATCCTCTTCATGGGAAATAAGATGGCGTAAAACTGATCCAATGAGATTGCAGTTAAACTCAAAACAGAGCTCGCAATGGATATGGCATAAGCAAAGTTTACAATTCTACACGAAATCTGCCCTGCCACCCCTCCAAACCATGCATCCGCTGCGAAGAGGTAGCGTACCGCATAAGGCATGATGAAGACAGCTACCAGAAGGTTTGACGCAGCCATGTTTGCGAACAAATAGTTGATGGTTGTCCTCATGGTTGGTCTTTTAAGAATGATGAAAATAAGCAGAATGTTGGCGCTAAGTGCAACTGGGAATATAACAATGTATGCAGCCGTTAGTACAGATACAGTGGCAACGCTGAACGGTAGGATCATGGCCTGGGTTATTCGTTCCAAGATCTGCAAATCAAGTAATCAAAAAAAATTAACAGTTTTTTCCTCGAGCAATATTAAAATCTAAAATTAATCATCTTTCTGTGGTTATCGCATACTTGTCAGCCAATAACTTGCGATATTTTTAACGTCTGTGATATTCTTGTCCATAAAATTAATAGCTACTGTACAGTTCTTTCCCCTTGGTTGTACATTTTCCGTTCTCGCTACAGATTTCCAAAATAACACCCTTCCCCCTGCAAAAAGTAAAGTAGCGGCAATTAATTTAAGTAGTGTTCAAAAGAGATTCCGCACAAATATCAAATTTGCAAGCAAGTGTACTAAATTATGGCAAAAGACATATTTTTAAACCAAATCGAATACACTGACAACTTCAATCGCTAATTAAAGAATTCCATAAAAGGCTAAGCAGCGAAGACTTGTCGACCCCCAAATCGTGTGTCCGTGGCTTAAATTTGCTGGGAACTACCCATTCCTGTCTATTTTTGGAGATATCGATAAAGACTATTCATAATAACAAAACTTAATTTGTGTCAGAAGTGGTTTTCAGTTTTTGCTTCAGACATGTCAGTTCAACAAACCAGCTATCCGACGAAGAAAAAAAAGGCGATATAATCCGGATGCAAAATGACCTTTAAAGATTACTGACTTTTAGATCGCGGGGGTCTTTTCACCCTTAATAAACCTACTCATATAAAATTCTGCGTTTTTTTTCTGGGGTACCGTTTATCTTAAAGGTCAAGATTTATAACGTTTGTTTGCAGACTTCGTGGGGGACTGAGTTTTTCCGGTCAAAAAATTGTTACATTTTTTGGTGAGACAATTCAATCGTGCTTAGTTCGATCGGTTTTCCGCTCTAAAATATATTATAAACTCCTAGTTTTTCATCTTTTTTTCCTTTTTTTCGTTACGGCATGACTTTTAGCTACAGTGGAACCCCGCTTTACGGACACCCGCTTAATACGGACACCCCGGTATTACGGACAGTTTCGTTGGTCCCGACGAAAACCTCATACATTTTCTCTAAAATTAACCCGCTTAATACGGACACCCGTTAATACGGACAACGGACACTTCTCCGTGTCCCCAATGACAAACTCTTGTACATTGTCAACCCCGCTATACGGACACTATTTATCTCTGCACTGTCAATTTTCATTGTCGCGATTATTTGCTAACTTTACCCTGGTCAAATAATGACAGAATTCGACGATTTTTATTACAAAGAGTAGCTTAAAAGCGTGACTTGCAAAGGTTTTGTCGGTCCGCCTGGTTGTGTCGAAAGCTAACAGCGTCCGTGCAAAGTTAAATTACCGACTCTTTCAGAAAAGACTTTTTAAGAACGGTTACGGTTAGTTTCAGTTACAAAGGAAACTTTATAGAACACGTTCGGTTGCTGTTCGGAAATGCGTTTTATTTCTTGTATATCGATAAAACGTGTGTCCGTGATTTTTTTCTGAGACCCCGCTTAATACGGACACCCCGTTAATACGGACAATTTGGCATGTCCCCTTGGTGTCCGTATTAACGGGGTTCCACTGTATTTGCATCTAACTGTACGTCCTATGTTTCAGTGACTGTGCTTTACTGACGAAAACCATGTTTGCAATTGGGTGAAATGTCACAGCTATATATTGCGTAAACATACTATTCTCTCGAGTGATTACTAATATTGCCTTCATAAAAATATCCCTCACAAAAATTTAAAATAACTACTTCTTCGTGTAAAAATATTATTTTCTAAGTCGTTTTTAGCGAAGTAACGTTTTTGGAAATCCAAGGTCTCACCATATGCACTAATTTTTCGCCATGTATTTTAATCAAACATGCTTTGCTTATGAACGTGAAACTCTCTGAAGAACGACGTCTTCATGTACTTACAACCAAGATGAATCCTTGAAATCTTTAAATTCTTGAGCTCTTGTTGAAACTCTTTAAATCAGCTCGTTAGAAGTAGGTATTTTGTTTGTGTCAATTTCTGAGTTATGTTGTTGCACTGGAAAGGTTTTCTCTGTTGATTTTCGCGGTTGTAAGGTGGTCAGATAAAACCCCTCAAATCTCAAAAGTTTCGGTGTTATTTCCTAACATTTAATTTAAATAATGTTCCAATATATGCCAATGTAATTATTTTGTCAAATATCCGTCGAAGCTGTTCTAGAAGCCTATTTTATATCCAGCTTATAACTTCGGCGGTAAATATCAAAGAATAGCTATCCTTGCTATAAATATAATTTATAACACAATCATGTTAATTTTACTCTAAAATAATAAGCCTGAAGTTAAAGTTTCGTCATAACACATAGCAAATACAGGCTAAGTGGTTTTCAACGTAGACAGAAAATATTTGTTTTGTGACTGCGTAAATTCCCAACCTACGAAAAAAAAGATTTCTACTGCGTTTTGTTCTCTTCCGCTATTATAAATTGCTCAATATGTTCCGAAAAATAGTCGTTAATTTTTCGTTTCCCCTAATAGATTTAAAGACCGGATTAAATCTGCCCACCTTATGGGCATTTTGCTGTTACAATCCGTCATTCATGCCCTAAAGCCTTGTAATTTATATTTAAGTTTTGTTCAATGCAAAAGTTTCCCTTTTCCGCGAAAACTGACTTTTGTCACGTTTTGTGCATTAAGGCTGGTTTTCAGATGACCGCCCCGATCGTTTCTATCGCATCGATTGATATTGTTTGTCCTAGATCTAGCAAAATGACAGCCTTCAATGAAAAGGCAAAACTTGTGTCTCCTATCTTCTCAGTTATTGCAGTTTTAAGGCGAAGAAGGAAAAGAGAAGCTAGAAGGACAGTACAAGGGCGAGCCAAGCTTTCGTTGATAATCGCCACAGAAGATAGCGATCGTTCGTGTAATGTTCTCATATAATCGCCCCGATCGCAAGAAAACTTAGTAAAGTGGCAGAGGCAATAGAAACGATCGGGGCGATTATATGAGAACTAGGCCTAAAGCTTTAATTTATTTTCCTGACAAGGAAGGTTCTTGGGCCAATTGCTTTAAAAAATTTGGAACCTTCTGGAAAAGTAAGGTTGCAAATGCAATAGGAAGTTGTTTCAAATAACTCTGCCTTCGAGATTAGAGTCTTTTTGACGCAAATCTTCGCTCCCCAAATTCCGCGCAAGTCTCACCAAGTCTCACCGAATCAGCGTGAAACGAATCATAGTTATGGGCGTTGCCTTTATTTGTAAAATATGCGCCGGCTATTTGAGCAAGAAATTTGTATTTTTTATTTGTTAGAAAACCGCTCATCTACTTACAATGAGTGTTATCTGTCGTTCGAAATGTGATCTCACTGAAACCGTCCAAGACTACCTCCTGGAGATTGAAGGACATTTCAAGATGGCGGATGCAAGATGGCAGTCTTCTATGACGTCATGTGATAAATTATCAATAAGAACATTCTCTGGAAGAACTTCACGTTGCTATGGTAATCTACACACGAAAAGACATTCTTCATATATAGAAGGATTAAAATCTAACTTCTCCATACATTTTCAACTGAAAAGGTGATGAGAATATAAACACAATCATCAATTCAATCAAAATTAAAGGGGTTACGTCACGGGGATTTTGCAGATATTTGGTCTAAACTGTTCTGAAATTAGTGGTAGGCAGTTTAACTCATGAAAAAATATCTTTTAACATCTAACGAAAGATATAACCTTAGTTTGTGGATAGTATTTTTTTTTGAAGACGCGCGGAAACAACTTAAAAAGTTAAGCTTTAATAAAATTGCCATCCAATTCCATCCGCAGCCAAAGACGCTCTAACGGTTCCAGTGCAATAACATAGCAATTTTTAATAAAAATGGACGTTTATTTTTAGGTTTCTTACGACACAAATATAAATTTTAGCTGTTCACAAATCTGGCGAAATCCGTAACAAAGCCCCTTCATGCATGCTTATTTGTTCGTCGCTAAACTCCCAGAAATGACGTCTAAAGAAATGCACTCAGAGAGGACGATTAAAATTCGGGCTAAAAATTCACGATAATTAGTTACTAATAAAACTTCAACTTCACTTGAGAGTGAAAAACAAAAACGGAAAAAAAAATTATACATGTACGTCTTGTTCTAATTAGTTATTCAAAACATTGAGTAGAAATTTAAATAATTAGGGATTTCGGATTCAGTTTCTAATTAAAATACAATTATCAAGACTACGAAACTGTCCAACCGAGTCCTGCAAAAATAATCCATTTGGGATGAAGGATTAATGTTCATAGCAACTTTATCCAATGGTTTACTTTGCGAGATGAAACTAATAATTTTAATTCACAAGTAACAAATTTCTGACTTAAAAACACCCTCCAATTACACGCATTGTGTACTCAAGTCTTAACAATAAGGCCCCTTTTCACCGCTTTTGTCACAAAACAATGAAAGTAGTTGACTTTTACTCAAAAACAATATTTTTTAATGCAAATTCACTCTTGAACTGACCGAGCAAACGAATTCCGCCGTTGCCGTAGCGGAGTTTCAGAGCAACATTTGTCACACGAGTTGGCGAAAGAGATTTTAGTTCACTCCTTGTGAAACGAAAAAGCCTGCCTTTTTGCTGTTATAGATTGCGTTTAGTTATTCAAAATCTAAGGAAAATCAGCCAGAAAACCTAGGAAATAAAAGGTTTGTATTGTTTTGAGTTTTCTTTTACGTAGAAGCACTGCCAGTACTTTCTGAGTGAAACACTTTGATCTTTTAAAAAGAACGTGAATAATAAGCCTGCTTCGCTCATTCCTTTGATAAATAATCATTTTAATGAATTAATTCTAAAACTATATCAGTGAAGCAGAGTATTGCAATTAATTTCAAACGTTTTTCCGTTTTATTTTGGCTTTACTTTTTATCATTAATAATATATGCAGGCCAATTGACAGCTTAGTGTTAATTGCGAAAGTATTATTAAAAGTGCTATCGCTTGTTTTAACTATCTCGACGTTTGCCAAAATATTTAAAAGAACGAAAAAAAAGAAGGAAATTATAATAACCATAAAAAGTGCATTTATGTGACACAGAAATTGCATTTTTCTGCACAGGTTATATGCATCAATATCATTTGATCAGGTCTTTTATGCAAAAAACTGAATAGTTTGGTTCTCTTAAATATTAGCTTCTTTTAATTTAGCTAGAGATTTCAATCTTACTTTTCCCTCGAGGATTTGTGCTTGTAGGGTCGACTGGGGAAGGGGACGTTACTGATTCACTTAAAACAAACTATTCAATATACCGTATTTCCTCGATTAAACGCCCTAGGCGTTTATTACAAACTTGACCTGATGGACCCGGCGTTTATTTGACTCCTGCAGCTTTTTCGAGCCTGAATGTCATTTAGCAACGGTTTTTATTCGTTGTTTTTGACAGAAATGTATCTGGCTGATATAGCTACAGCTTATTATACCTTAAATAAATACCTTAGAGGCCTTTTTTTAACTCCACCTTGGAGACCCGGCGTTTATTCGGTACCCGGCGTTTAATCGAGAAAATACGGTAACCTAAAATTAAAACACTGAAGCAGATGCTTGAGATCAAGGATAATTAAACCGTTTTTTTCATTTCAACTTGCATACCCATAAATCAGCGTAAAAAACTGTATATCCAATTAAAAAGAAAACCTGTATACCGTAGAACCAATCTCCCTGGGATGAACATGGCCCAGGCTTATCCTGTGTTATTAACCCTCGGACGTACAAGCAAATTCATACCCCACTATCGTAGAAGGGGGGGGGGGGGGTGAATGAAACCCCTGGCCTCCCAAGAGTTTTCGTTCTGTTAAGGCGCAGCGAAATTATTTTGCACTGAGTAGAAAGCCCTTAGCTTGCTCTACAAAATGACATAATTTTTGTTGGCTGTGACGTCATATTACGTCATGATCACATGACGTCATTAGAGCCGCCATATTGAATCCGCCAACTTGGATTTCAACATGTTCTTCGAAAGTCAGAAATTAAGGGAAATTGATGCAAAATCAAGCCAGAATGCTAATGGAATGTAAAAATAAACAGATCGTACAATTCTGTTCCAAAAAAGTCAAGCAATCTTGAACCTCCGTACTAGTTTACCATAATGCGCTCTGGTTACTGATCATAGTTAAATGTTTTGCCTTACACTCATTTTAGGCCCTTGTCCCATTGATGATCTGTTCGTGGGTGGGTGCTTAAAGCCATAACAAAACTGCTTATCAAGAGAAGAATTCACAGCACACAAGATGAGTGATAGCAGGATGCAAGTGGAAGCCATGTTAGATCGCATCCAAACTCACAAGGGCGTAGTAGGACTTGTCATTGTCAGCGAGGACGGCATCCCGATCAGATCCACCCTGGACAACCCAACCACACTTCAGTACGTGGCCATGTGCAATACCCTCTGTGGGATAGCCCGCGGGATCGTACGGGATACTGACCCGCAAAACGACCTGAAGATCCTGCGCGTACGAACAAAGAAGAACGAGATAATTATGGCGCCCGAAGAAGGAAAGTACCTGATTGTGATTCAAACAGGAGAACAAACTCAGCAACAATCTTTGAAAACACTTATAGAGGGTGTAAAATAGTTGTTATTTAAATGACAGTACAGAACACTTTAATTTATTACCTAATGTAAAAAGACTGTCAGTCAGTAGTATGAACTAGTGCTGCTGCACAAAAATTAGGCGACATAGAAGAAAAAAAAAAATTTGTGTTTAGTGGAGCGAAATGTACAGCGGAAGACACGTATCAGTGGCGGAAGTATGGTTCAGTATGCAAATATAATGTAAATTAAATAAAACAATTATCACAGAATTATCACATGTAGAAGCCCATTAGGAAGAGTCATTGCAGGGGCTCATTAGAGGAGCCCATCACAGGAGCCCCTGAATAAAACTCACAAAATATAAAGAAACGCACAGTAAGGCCTCGCGCCAAATTAGTACAGATCAACACATGGAATGCACAGTGTTCTGTTGTTCGTCCTTGGTATTCGAAGATGACTAAAATTCATCTTGATTCTTTGGTGAGTCCGGGGATTGCTGATAAGACCAATCTGGGCAAGGAAGCCTCTCCGGCATATGTGGAGCAGAAGTGGGTAGGGGCTGTGCTGTTGGTGCTGACGGCTCTTCCCTTGCGTACTGCTCGCTTCTTGCTTCTCCTCGGCTTGACGGGACCTGCGTTTTTCTGCTGTCCTGGGCTCCTTACCTCGAGCCGCAGATAACGGTGAACGGACAGACACTACAGACAGTAGAGACTTTCACATACCTAGGCAGCACACTCTCTCGCAATGCAAACATTGACGCTGAGATCAACAACAGAATCGCCATGGAAAGCACATTAGGTTCATATTCAATACATGACTAAAAGAATTGGCCACGGCTATCTACAAAGTCTAACCCATCGAGAATACCGTGAATAGCGTAGTTACTAAAATTCACAAAAGAATGACATTATTTTGCTCTTAAGAGCCAAAATATAAAAACGTTTACAAAAGGTTTCCGCCGTTAGAGATTGTGCGGCCTGTCATCCCTTGTCATTACTAACTGGGTAATGGGCTCCTGTCACACATCATAGTCCACGTTCTTGCTTGCTTGTCTAAAACAACGATAATTTCAATAGCAGTTCCTATGAAACCCCCTCCCCTCCCTCTAGGCCTTTCTCGATTATGCTAGTAAAACTGGCATTTAATGCTACTAGAAATTCTCGCATAAAGCCAAAAAATGCTAAAATAATGCCTGATTTCTTTAATAAATGCCACTTGAATTCCAAAGAATGCTTTGTTTTATTTCAAACAAAACGTACAAACTCTTACATTATATGCTCATATCAACAACAGGTGATACTTAATAATTGTTTGTTTATAAAAAAATAATAAAAATAAAAAAAAATATATTAAAAAAAATTATTAAAAAAAAAATTAAAAAAATATATTTTTAAAAAAATTAAAAAAACACACACAAGTAACACAACACAAATAAACAAGTAACACAACGCACAAACAGTCGAAACAGACAGAAAACAATCAAATTAAGTAATCAAAATTGTGAAACTTTAGGATTATTTATCCTTCTGAGTTCTGAGTGCTGAAGTCTGGATCACAGTCATGAAAAATGACAGAAAATGCTAGCAATTCTTTTTCAAGAAAAAACGAAAAAAAAAATGCTCGTTTTCCCAAAAAATGCCGAAAAAAAATGCTAGCATAATCGAGAAAGGCCTACCTCCCCCTCCCCTCCGCACCCCCCCCCCCCTCAAATCTGTGCCTGAGTTACGCATTCACAGTTCTTTGGGTCCCAAAGGGGAGGGGGGAGGGGGATCCATGAGCCCTACAAACCCCCGTCCCAATTTTGTTTTGCTAATAGAAGAAGAACGGTTCTCGATGAAGTGAGCTTCATTGAAACTGTCTACGTTTCAAACTAGCCTGGTCTTTTGTCGATATAAAACTAAATACGATACGGTTTTGTCCCTAGCCGTATGAAGGGCTATTAAACGCTCGAAAAGTCAGTTTAAAATTCCTTTATCAACACTACAGCAGTTTCATTTATGGAGACAAGAGAAAACTATTTCCCTTTTCTTTTTGTGATAAATAGCCCAGACCCTTTCAAAAGCAGCTTAATATTCCCCGTTCCCTCCCTAGTGGGGATAAGTGGGACATGCATGTCGACAGCAATGTTGCATAGCAACCAACATAGCAACAGCCTCAATCACAAGAAACCAGTTTCCAAGATGGCGGACGAACGATGACTTTGAATTGTCGTGGTTTAATTCTCTACAAGCCTTTTAACTAATATACTTCGCGTCATACTCAATGAATATAACAATTTCAGCTCCCGAAGACTATGAAGAGGAAGGAATGAAACCGCCCAAGACTCGAAATCTGTTGCCTTCCAAGAAATATCGCGAAAGTGTAAAGAGATGGGGCGAACCAACAGAACTCAAAAGAAAGCGAGTTTTTATTGTACCAAGCATAAAATGTGCTGCTAGAGATGTTAGTGCGACAACGAAGGACCAAGGTAAGAAGATAACTAATGTGGGGTATTTAGACCAAGTGCTTTAAAGAAAAAAAACATCGCAGACCTCTCAAGCTCTCAACGAACCTGGAGATTGAGGTAAAAAAATCTGGAGATTTCAGTAAAACCGGGAGACTGGTCAACTGTCGGACAAAAATAACTAAAACCAGGTGCTAAGCAAGAGAAGTGTTTGTTACGTATTTATGAATCACTTAAAATGTGATGTGATTTTATAGCAACAGAAAAAAAAAAAATGTTACATGTTTTTTCATGCTCACGGATTGTGTGTCTATAAGCAAACAAACTAATGAAATACCTTTACTGACTATGGATTGACGGTATCCGGTCACCTCGCCACCAAGTAATCTCGCCACCAACCGTTTTCTACCAAAACTGGTGTATTCCTCGTTCTTTAATCCATGAGCCGAGGTGACTTCGCTTGGTGGTGAGTTGGTTGGTGGCGAGGTGACCGGCATTCGGATTGACACAGCATTGACGTGAGGCAATCGCCTTAGAAAGCCAAAAATTACGCAGAAATCGTATTCTCACAGCTTGTGACATGCAGTTGTTCAATCTAATTTTTGATGATATACAGAACAAAAAATTTCTTATAGATTTACGAGTCTGGGTGCTGTTTATTGTACTTCATCCAGATGACTTTAGGCTCTCAAATACCTAATTACATGAAATTTTAGCGACACTTTAATTTCGCGAATTTCGCGTTACCAAAAAAATCACGAAATTAAAGTGACGCGAACAATAAGTGTCGCGAACATAACATGACGCGAAAATTAAGTGACTCACATTATGTCAATAATTAAGAAAAAATAAGTTTAGTGCCTCTGTAGGAAGCAATTATCAATGTAAATGGATGTTGTCGTCAATTGACTCAAGAATAACTCATGTACGTACAAGCATATTACCTACTTGTAGACATTAACTGCTCTGTTGTAGCTATTGCCGAAATTTAGTCCCATCCTTGCTTTTTTGTTAATTTTGATGTTTTTTCTTTCATTAATGAAGTCGTTTTTAAAGGTAATGTAAATTGTGTCTTACTCAAAAACGCGAAATTAAAGTGATTCAAAATACAAAATTTTCGCAAAATCGCGAAATTTTAGTGTCGCGAAATATGCGCACCTCAAAATCGCGAAATTTTAGTGTCGCGAAAATTTCATGTAATAAGGTAGTATAGTGTTGTCATTTAACTTGTAAGCTTATGACTTCAGGGTTCAAAATAGCAGCCGGCTTTCGGCGGTAGCCGGCAGTTTGACGACACTTGCCGGCTACTTTTCACCAATGAAAGAAATAGAAAATATCATGCCTTGATCGGCCAACTGAAATCAAAGTTGCGGTAATGTTGAAGTAAACATTTCATATCAGAAAATAAAGCAGCTACAGGCTAGAAAGTGCGACTCACTGGTCGCTAATGTGACCAAAATTTCATCTTGTTGACAAAAAAAAACTTCTGGTTTTACGGTTTACTTCCGTTGGCGACTTCATTTCTGTGTTAAGATGAATAACGGGCCGCCCCACCTTCTCAGGTATTGTGTCCCTCCAAAAAATTACATTGAAGATCTTATTTGCTTCTCAAACATTCAAAATAAGAAAAGAAGTCACATTGCTCCAATCCATTCTGTTTGCTTTGCCGTAAAATATTCTATCACTTCGGAAAACTTGCAAATGGCCGACTGTGTTTGAAATCGCCCCAGAATGCATCTTGGTACGTCATTTATGCAGATGGATTGTGTCCCTTGAAAATGCATCTAGCTCTCTAACAGCCGGGAGAAAATGAGCCTTGACAAAAAAAGCCGACAAATTCAGACTTAAAACGAAATTTTATTTTGAACCCTGGACTTTCTAAAATTTTGGAATGGCCTGTACCACTACATATTTAGAACCCTATTTCAGTTTATTAGGGGGGAAACACTGGGGGAACAATAAGAATATGATCCAGGGCATGCAGCCCCGCACATTTAATGAAATGGTGATACTATTAATAATGGCGTTATAGGACTGACTGGAGTCCAATTCAATCTGTAATCGTATCTATAACAAAATTCTTGATTTTGATTGGTTCTGCGCGTGCCTTTTTGTCTCGTAATCGGCGCGCGATCACGTGGGTGTCCAATTACAGGTATCCAATTTGAAGTCGCTCAAATGTGATTGTAATTGGACACCTACGCCATTCGCGCCTCAATCATGCGCATTTAAATGGGTTCTTTCTTGTTGTTTTTCTGCTTTTTGGACAACCAGTTGAGTTTACCTTTGACTTTTAATTCACACAAGAAAAGTTCTCCAAGACTTCCTAACCTCGATTTTTGTTATTGATATGATTTATAAGTACTGGTAATTGGACCTCGTGTCGTACAATTCAGAGAGTAATGGTGCTCGTAATTTCAAATCGGCCTTGTGCTGCACGCTCTGCCGATTTTGAAATTGCTCGCCCGATTACTCTCTGAATTGTACTCCACTCAGTCCAATTACTATTACTAATCATACGAGTGATTAACAAAATTGGATGACCGCGTAGTAGGAGTGCGATTTGTTTAATCACGAGTATGATGACAGATAGAATTGGACGACACGAGGTGTATCATATTGTGTATACCAAAATTCAAGGAAATTTATTTAGACAAGGGAATCATGGCGAGGATTCATCCACACAGTGACAATGGCAAAAAATAGCCAGTTTTAAAACTGAAGGTTTAAGGAATATATCAAGGAGTATTCAGTCATAATTATGGCGAAACATTGTTCCTTGTCATGTTTCCTAAGTGGCTAATTTAGCGGGGAGCAAGGAACATGTTTTGCTACCTGAGTGGCTATACTAGGAAACAATGTTCCGGGAACAAACTGTCACACACACACATGAACTAGTCAACATTGTTTCCAGGGTGGCTAAACTGGGCAACATATGTTTCGGAAGCAAAATTTGTGTTTGGGAAGCAAAGATATTTTTGACTCGAGGCAAAAAACATTTCTTGTTTCCATGAAGCAAAATTTGTTTCTGTAACGTATGTTTCCCGCATGGCTAAACTGGGAAACATTTGCATCTGAAACAATGTTTCTGCAACATTATGTTTCCTAGTTTAGCCAGGCCTTTAGAACTGGCTTCATTTGACAGGGTGACTGAGTTTGTTAATACAAGTTCAAGCTAATACAAAACAGGCATGTAAACTTGTAATTGATTATAATAATAATTTATCATTATTTTTCCTATTTTCTAGGAAAGAACACATCTCAGTATGATTTTGAAACTGATAGCTTTAGTTCCCAAGTTGAAAGCTACAAGAAGAAATTACAGGAACGTAAGAAGACTAGAGAGATTTTAAATAGCTGTGGTCTAAAGAAAGACTGGCTTAAAAATAAAAGTGGCAGGACCGAACTTGAAAGCAGGGTGCTTAAAAGGATGCTTCTGAAAGGAAGACCTGAGATCACCATCAAAAAGGTAAACTACTAGGGGTGTCGAATGGTAAATGCGAGACTTTCAGAGACAGCGAGACTGATATCTTTTCTGCGAGCCCAAGACCCTTTTTGCCTTGAAAAAGAAATCAAGACCCCGAGAAGCTGTCAAAGAAAAATTAGAGAAGAAAAGACCCCTGAAATGTGGCTAAAGTTTTCGAGACACGCATTTTTTGAAGGACCATTCATCACTCCTACTACTGGTCAAAGACATGACAAATGATTGAAACAGATAGCATGGCAACCCTCCAATGTTACTTTTTTCCTAAGTGGCCATTTGGCCACCAACTACTTAAGTTTTGGTCGCCAGTGAAAATTTTACCAAATTAAGCTGATGCTTTCAATCATTCCTCTCAATTTTAGTCGCCAGGCTGGCGACCTTGGTTCAAATTTAGTTGCCAGCTCCAAAGTTTTAGTCTCCATGGCGACTTAAATGGTCTTAACTTGGAGGGTTGCATAGAATATTCTATCCAGGAGGGGGGGGGGGGTGCATTCCCATATACAGTCAACTCTCACTATAGCGGACACGCTCGGGGCGTCATTTAGTGTCCGCTTTAGCGAGAGTCCGTAATAGCGGGAGTCATTTCCAGTCAAACCTTGTTCGCCGGAGATCTGGAGTTTGTCCGTAATAGCGAGTGTCCGCAATAGCGGGGTGTCCGCAAGGCGAGAGTTGACTGTATGAGCCCATATATGAGCTGTATCTAGGTATGTGTCGCTGTGAAGGGTATGGTTTTAAGGCAGTTTAATCTGGGATAGGGTATAGAAGTCAGAGAGTTTTGGTCTCGAATAGGGGGGTATCATTTGCTGGGACTCTGATCAGTAGTATGAAGAATTAAGTCCAAAATAGAAATAGAAACTCGGAAGAGAAAGTCAGGCTTTCCCAAACATAAATAAAATCATTGCAGCAAAGTTGTTGACAGATGGTTTCCATTAATTAAAAACACTATGGATACACTATTGATTGAAAACATTTAATAAGTCATATTTTTAACAGCTTTTAACCTTATTTTTAACATTTTTTTATCGGCAAAATGTACCAGGGTGAGACAAAAATAAAAAAGGCAGCTTGCCCTTCGGGCAAGCTGTTATTTTATCTTACTAGCCCAAAGCTCTGAGGAGCTAGCCCGAAGGTAATTTGCATAATTAATTATATGCAAATTTAAAGTTGTTTTTCCTTTGGAGACAATAAATACATAAATATTCAAAAAGAAAAAGAAAATAATCTTACCACAAGAATTAAAACAAACACATAACGATTTTGTGGCAACTAAGTTTGCAAATATGCAATGCATTTTGGGGCGTTTTCAAAAACGGTCAGCCATTTGCAAGTTTTACGAAGTGATGGAGTACTTTATGGCAAAGCAATACCATGGATTGGAGAACTATTACTTTTTTTCTTATTGTGAATGCTTTAGAAGCAAAGATCTTCCAATATAATTTTCTGAAAAGACACGATTCCTCAGAAAATGGCCGTTACTCATCTTAACAGAGAGAAATATAGTCGTCACGTTCAAGTTGGCGACTATAAAACCAGGAGTTTTTGTCGCCAAGGATGCAGTGAGTCACATTTTTGAGCCCCAAATTTTTTCCTCTAGTCTATTTTGTCTGATGCACATTTATTTCTGAAGGTTGTCTTAAAAAAACAACGTTTCTTGCCCGTCGGGCAACCCGTGATCAGAATACGCTAGCCCGACGGATAATTCCACTAGCCCGGGGCTATCGGACAGCACTTTTGTCGCGCCCTGTGTACATACACTGTACTATTGATACAGTTCTAAAAGTAGGGATTTTTGGGGTCTAGTCTGGTATAGGGTACATTACAAAATCAGCTTAACATGGTCTGGTATAGGGTAAGGGTTTCAGAGTCCCAGCAGCACACCACCACCCAAAAGAGTAAACAGTAGTGTAGCAGCTCATATGTAAGGTCATAATTCTTGTGAAGAGTTTTGTGGGCATGGCCCAAAATCATTTTTACCCCTAAGAAGGGGTCGTGAATGGTCCGGCCCTCAGAATCTTGCAGTGCTCACGAAATTAGACTTCTGTTCTGAATGCTTGCAAAATTTTAGTGGGTGCTTGTTTGCTCATGCTTGCATATTTAATGTATACAAGTGCTCCCATGCTTGGTTTTTATTGGGGATAACTTTTTGAAAAGCACTTGTTGCTCGCAAGGCTAAACTTTTGTCCATGCCCGTGTTCAGAAAGAAAAAGGCCCATGAGACACAAGTGAGAAATGAGCCTAAATCTCTCCAACATGCCTGCCCCCCTGTGTAAATCCTCCCACCCTCTCAAAAAGTTTTTAAAGGAGATAAGGGTGGTGTAAGAAAAGGTGATGATGTGTATCACAATCAATAGGATTGCACAGCTGGAGGTCTGGAAATTAGATACTTGTTATTTATTTTTTTCATTTTGATTTCTAGTCCTCAGAGCTGCTCTTTATTGAAATCTAACCAACACTTAATGTGTCCCAGAGCCACCAGGCTCTGCCAGCTAAGAGAAACAGACAGTTCTGGGGATGAGATTAAGAATGATATTTTGTTGTGAAGATCTGCGCTTACATTTTCAAAAGGCAACTGATGAATGCTTAAAATATTTTTATGACAATAACCCCTACTCCAAGGTACATGTAGTGACAATGGCACGCCTTTCATTAGGACAGAATTTTAACTCATTATTGATTATCGTTTTTTAACAAGGCACCAACCCCTCCCCCTGAGATTGATGACGACACAACAGTGACCGGTGAGGACAGGGGTGTGCCCACTATTCGCCAGCCCTCCCCTGCTGCCTTAGCAATCATTCAAGAATACTTGGATCGCAAGAGGATGCGCCTGTTAGATCTGTTTGCACAGGCCGACAAAGACAAGAACTGGGCAGTATCACGACAAGAGTTTAGAAATATTATCAGGTCATGGCGAATTCCACTGACCGAGGTTGATTTGGAGGATTTGATCCTGGCTTTAGACAGAGATAACAGTGATGCATTGGATTACAGAGAGCTTGCAGTGGGGAGACAGTCATACTTAGAGGAGAGGTGAGGGTGGTGTTTTCTAGTGACAGTAGTTCTTATAGATTTACTGAAACATTTAGATCAGATAGAAATTGTGGGGTTGGGGGGGACTTCGTGTGGAAGTGATGGGTTGATTGTCTACAGTTTTTAAAGGTCGAACCCTCAGGGGCTAACATTTTCTATCTAATCCTGCCGTTAATAGGTGCGTGTGACTGTTTTTTTCTTTCAAAAACATGTTGAAAAACTTACTGATTTGTGCGCCAAAACTGAAAACAGTAGCCGACCTTGATGGTCGTTGTACAGGCACTCTCAAGAGAAGTGACACAGATTTAAGTTGAAAATTTCCGTTTGCACAACATTAACAACAGAGGCACTCCACACAAAATACAATCTTGACTAAAGGGCTACATCATTACATTTTAGATGGAAAATCGCATTTTTGGAAATGTTTTTGCGAAACTTCACGTTTCTAAGAAGGGTCAATTAGATTCTTTCAGAGCATATATAGGTGATTCCAGATACAATTAATTAGGGTTAGTACAGAGCAAGTCAATTGTGAATAACGTTTATCAACTGATCAATGTATCTTTTGTAGGGTCACCAAACAAACAGCCGAGATTGTCCATACACCGAGTGCTAAAGGTAATAAAAGACCAGAAACCATTCCAGAGGAACCGGAACCTGTTCCTGATCCAGTGCAGGACAAATGGTCCAGTACTGGAGCACAGAGGCCTGCATCACCTCAGAGACCTTCCTCGCCACGAGCCACCCCACAAAAGAGACCCTCTACTTCACCACAGAGACCCATATCGCCCTCTTCCGGTCAGGCTCAACCTGTGTCCTTTGTTGGGCAGCGACCAGGGTCTGAGCCCCAGCATAGACATTCTCGCCCTGTGTCACCACTTAGTAATGGTAGCAGCGAGAGTAATATGTCACCAACACTGTTAGAAATACCCGCCGTTCAGTTGTCGGAAAAGGTGGAGCAACTGACGCAAGATGAGGTAAGCCTATTGGCTAATTTTGCCAGCACCAATCTCCTACACTGTATACGAAGCAACTATATATAGGTGATAAGAATAATACACTTGATAAATTTTAAAAGGCTTAAAATAGATTTTTAAGCCTCCGACCATTCTCATCCGCAGAGTCCACGATCGTAATGGTCTGCGCAGGGATCGAGACCTCTGGCCGGTCCCGATTTGTGAGCATGCGCAGTATTTTCAGGCAATCAGATTTGTCAGATTTGACAACAAGTCCGTGAATTGCGGACTCCGGTGTTGGCGCCGGCCAGAGGACTCGATCCCTAGTGCCGTCCAGAAGGACGGCACCAGGGATCACTCTGGCGATGTGAATGGCTTCGGACTACATGTATATATAAAACTACATGCGGCATACACGCGGTGCACGTACATGTACGACAAGTAGGCTTTTTAAAAATAGTATTTTCCGCCGTAACGCATGGTCGGGGGACTTTTAAGACTATTGTCATGCGCTTTCATAAAGGATGAATGAAATACCGAGTAAATGCATTGTGTCAATGATTTAGACAACAAATGCAAGGAAACGTTGGTATACTTAATTGTTATATTTCGATTTAGTATAATTTGCAGAGGCGAATTCAATTCTGACTGGTCGAGAAGCTCGGACTATGTCGCAATATTCACCGCGCTAGGCGGTGAATATTGCATCTGAAGGTTTGGCTACTAAGCCATGCCACGTTTGCCATCCAGGCCAGTGAACATGGTGGCATTTGCTGAATAAAAATTTCTCTCATTTAAAAGAAATCGCTCACCATAATGTGCCAATGAATGGGATGCTAGTTCATGCCATTTTTATCAAGTAATCTTTTTAACCGTGTCTTGTTGCAGATAAAAGACAGACGCATGAAGAAACAGCAAAAACGGAAAGAGAAGGAAAAAGCTAAACAGAGAAAAAGAGCGTCACCCGAAAAAGTGTCCGTAGCACCTTCCACCTTGGGGGGTAGGGTGGGGGAGATGGTAGATCGTTACCGAAAGATGACAATGAAGGAGTATAACGATGTTGTAGAACTGTGTCACATGCATGGAGTGCAGCTGAGCAAAGGTGTACTTGAACGAGGTAAGATTGTGTGTAGCAATTACAGTGAAGTTCCAAGGGACTGGGGAAATTTGTTCGTTATATCAAAAACCTCGATATACAGGATTAAAGTATTTTCATCCTTGTTGGCCCGTTCTACATTCATCTTTTGTCGCGTGTTAACTGAAATTCGTTATATCGAGGCTTCCGGATTTTGTTCGTTATAACGAGGATTTCATTATATCGAGAAACTGTTCCATACATTTTACTGTAACTTTGACCGGGCTAAAGAACATCGTTCGTTATACTGAGGACTTCGTTAAATAGAAGTTCGTTAAATCGAGGTTCTGCTTTACCTTGTCTATTAGACCTCATATTTGGTTACTTGGCAAAGTACGTTATTATAGAAAATTAATGCTCCATGAAATTAACGGGAATTATCAAAATTCGCTTTAATTTAAGTCGCGTTATTTTTTGTGAGCGTTAGTTTCCGTTGAGTTGAGCGTTAATTTCCAAGACCTTAATTTTATTCCAAATACTGGATACTGATCAAACACATATAGAAACTAAAAAACAAAAACCTCTTCTCTTCTGTACACTCTTTTTCAATCTGTTACAATGTAAAAGCCTTAAAGATATGTCATCTGCAATATTTCCAGTTTGTTTTTGCTTACAGAAGAGCGGTGCCATAATTGAGAGCAAATCCGTATCTTCCACCCCTAAACGAGACGGCGAGCATTGCACCCTCCCGGGCTAAGAATAAAGCCCGAGTTTTCGAAAACGCTTCTTGAATATCATGGTTGCCACTGACATCGGTTTTCAAAATTCACTAACTTTTCCCTAACTTTTTCCTGATAAAAATCAAACTTCCCTAACCAAAAAATGCAAAAGGTCAGATAAAGTTGAAGTGTCCATCCTCAATTTCCAAGAGATAAAACATCGCTGAGATCACGTTGGCCTGAAATATTTCTTCCAGCCTCCAACGGTATTACATCAGCAGTGATATAATTTCAATTTTCCCGACTTTACCTCAATATGTCAATTTTCCTTGACTCAAAATAAAATTCCCTGACTTTTCCCTGACCTTGAATAATTTTGTTTTTTTCCTGACCATTTCCTGACCTGTGACAACCTTGCCATTGTCAACTAAATAACAAAAAAAAAAAGAATGTCCTGAAATGCAAACGTGTTTTACTAAGTCGACCTCTTTCTCTCTCTTGATGTCTTTTTAGTTCTCCTCCAACCAGAAGACAAACCTTTATCTCAACTCAAACTGACTGGGCGAAAGCCTGGACTCTTTTCAATATCGACCAGGCATCACATACCACCCGCTAAACCCCAGTCTTCCACGACCGTTAGCAACCCACGGAGGCCAAAGTTCAGAGATCCTGGTCCAACCACGTGACATAGCACTGCAACCACGTGGCATCTCGGGAAGACTCGTGGAAAAATAGTAAACTATTTAAAGTGTTTTTTATATAAAAACGGATAAAATGTAAATAGTTAATTAATGTGTCTGGCAATTATTAACGATTTAAAGTATTTTTGTATTGTTTTGTATAAATAATGCAAACGAAAAGGCGTAAATAGAAATGGAAAATAAAAACAGAAAACACATTTGACAAACAGGGTTTGATTGATGAGTATGTTTATACGAGTCACTCGTATAGGGTATTTTAAGGTGGCTCAACTGGATTTTTTAGGGGTAACACTGCTCAAGTTTGAGAATTAACTACGTCGCCATTAACAATGCTATCGAAAAACGATCGCCACAGTTGTATTAGATAAAGATGAAATTTTTTTATGATCAGTGTTATATTGACATCGGAGTTGCCATAGCGACGAAATGACGTCATTACGTCTTTTACTTTCGCTCGTATTACTCAGCACCAGAAGATTTTTACGAAAATCGCTCAAAGGAGCTTGTACCACACATAGCTGCCTCGATGTTGGCAAAGTTTGAACAAATTCTATGAGAGCGTTTTCGAAATATTTGGGGATGAAGTTTTCGGGGCTATTAAAACAGTCAAAAACATACTAACGAGAAAATGGGGTAATATCTAAAGAAAACGACGCGCCTGTGAATTGCAATTTCATCTTATGGTAGTTTGATTTCATTTAAAATCGCGTGTAAACAGTGGTGGGGATTGCTTTGGTCTATTGCGAGAAAAAAGAATTTGATGAGCGTGCGTTCCGGTGCTCTTGTTGCCATTTTCGTTTATTTTTTGGTCTATGCCTACAAAAGTGATAATAAATTAAAAACCGCTCGATGATTTTTTTTTAAATTTGACAAACTCGAGGTTTGTCATCTATTGATAAAGCTTGCAAGTTTCAAGCTCATTGAAAACATTTAAGGCAGTAAAATTGGGCCTTCAATATACTGATTTTTTTCTCGCAGATTTCATGTTTACAAGCGAGTGTCCCCCTTATTCACGGGTATTGTTTTCAAGTTTCATATCTTCGTGCACCACTCCAGTAAAAAAATTCATTTGCATTAAACAGGATGCTCGATTGCTTTCCGAAACATTTTCCGAAGCATGCTAATCTGCCTTAGGGCGAGAATAGCAATGACAATATCTACAGAATAATAGCTTTCGTTTTCTGGACAGAGGCCCTTGACATCAATAGCCCGACTAATGCTGTTACAATTTTTTAAGCAATACAAGCATGTTTCGGAAAATTGTTCGGAAAGCAGTCGAGCGTCCTATTTAATGCAAATGAATTTTTTGCTCAAGTCGTGCACGTGGATATGAAACTTGAAAATGGATAATGAGGACACTCGCTTGTAAACATGAAATCTGCGAGAAAAAAATCAGTACATTGAAGGCCCAATTTTACTGCCTTAAATGTTTTCAATGAGCTTGAAACTTGCAAGCTTTATAAATAGATGACAAACCTCGAGTTTGTCAAATTTTAAAAAAAATTCATCGAGCGGTTTTTAATTTATTATCACTTTTGTAGGCATAGACCAAATAATAAACGAAAATGGCAACAAGAGCACCGGAACGCACGCTCATCAAATTCTTTTTTCTCGCAATCGACCAAAGCAATCCCCAACACTGTTTTACACACGATTTTAAATGAAATCAAACTACCATAAGATGAAATTGCAATTCACAGGCGCGTCGTTTTCTTTAGATATTACCCCATTTTCTCGTTAGTATGTTTTTGACTGTTTTTATAGCCCCGAAAACTTCATCCCCAAATATTTCGAAAACGCTCTCATAGAATTTGTTCAAACTTTGCCAACATCGAGGCAGCTATGTGTGGTACAAGCTCCTTTGAGCGATTTTCGTAAAAATCTTCTGGTGCTGAGTAATACGAGCGAAAGTAAAAGACGTAATGACGTCATTTCGTCGCTATGGCAACTCTGATGTCAATATAACACTGATCATAAAAAAATTTCATCTTTATCTAATACAACTGTGGCGATCGTTTTTCGATAGCATTGTTAATGGCGACGTAGTTAATTCTCAAACTTGAGCAGTGTTACCCCTAAAAAATCCAGTTGAGCCACCTTAAAAGGTGAAAATTGGGTAGCCTGCAAGCAGGCTCCCGATCTGATCGACGGGCGAAGCCAGCCGAGAAGGGACTTGGGGAGGAATAAAAACCCCACCCTCCTTTTTCTTCCTGCTTTATTTTCGCCCCATCCTCGACCGGAGAGCCTGTTTACAGGCTTAAAGTTGGGTCGCTCATATCCACATCAATAAGATGTGAGTCCGAAGAGTTAATGTAGTTTTAACTTTAAAACAACACATACAAATCAAAGAGAGAAAGAAAATTTATTGTTTGACTGTTTTCATCACTAAGTTGAAAAGGTCGTCCATTTCTTGCGGAAAATACCTTATTATAGGAAATTAACGCGAATTTCAAAACTTCGCGTTAATTTTCGTTACTGTTAATTTCCGCGCCGTTAATTATATGGAGCGTTGATTTCCATGACCTTACTTTCCATTAATTGGGCCCCAATTTCTTGGTACAGTCCAGACCTTCTTGACTTCTAGAAAAAGGCAAAATTTGTGTGAAGAACGCTCGAGGCGGTAGATTTCTTGACTTAGCCCCTATGTTTAGGATTATGCGCCTAGTGTTAAAATAAACTTGCTCCTGTTGTCTCAACGAGTGTTTTCTCTTTGTGTACGTCGCGTTAATTTTCTTTATTTCTTCAGTGGTGGCGAGTCTTCGATCTCTTTGACACTGGCGAGCTATTACAAATTCTGCTTATGGATAAACAGAAGCCCTTGCCCATAAATCAAGCTACAAAAACTACCATGCTGTTCTTCGGGTCAGTAAGTTTATTTTTCCCAGCATTTTTGGTGTGGGAATTACATGCTTGCCGAAAGACACGTTCTGTAGCTAGTCCAAGCAAAAAAGAACTCGACTAATCTCAAGAGTGCGAATTGCTTCTAAACTGTGTCAACTGGTTTTCGTGAACCTTGCGTTCTTGGCGATCAGGCTTGTTTTATTTTTCGATTTCAAACTAGATGCTTCGGTGTTTGTAGCAAAGAACACTGTTGCCATTATAGTAGGTGGAATAGAAATCTTTCTGCGTGCAGAACCAAAGGAGCAAAAGAACCTAAAGAGAGCGTGAATTCAAAAAATGTTTTCCAGAACCCTGTTTTTGAAAGTGCATTTGATGGTCTACACGACGCTAGCTTGGCCAAGATCACGCTATCTTCTTCAACACAGACAGTTGATGTAGAGTGTTTAAACGACCAGCGCGAGACGTCATTGACGGCCAGACCACAGACTTCCCAAGCTCAAAAGTCGTCTTTTTGATGTGTTTTTAGAGCCCTTCGGGCGGCCGACTCTACATACGTGGTGTATGCGACAGCTTGTGTATATAGAGAAATGTATGGGAAAATCACGGATTCTCTAAAATCGGGTAAATAACTATCTATATTGAAATAAAGTTGATCTACCTCAAATGTGTCGCTTACTTGTGTCTTGTGTCGAATTTGAAGCCATTCCGACGCCATTTAGCGAAGTTATTCGAAGTCGTTGTCTCCCCTTCTTTTGATGGCGTCGGAATGGCTTCGAATTCGGCACAAGACACAAGTAAGCGACACATTTGAGGTAGATAAACTTTATTTCAAAATAGATAGTTATTTACCCGATTTTAGAGAATCCGCGATTTTCCCATACATTTCTCTATATACACAAGCTGTCGCATACACCACGTATGTAGAGTCGGCCGCCCGAAGGGCTCTAAAAACACATCAAAAAGACGACTTTTGAGCTTGGGAAGCCTGTGGCCAGACCAGGGAAACTTTCTCAAAATCTTCTTACAAAGGCCCCTGCCCATAATGGCGACTTAGCAAGAAGGCCTTGCGACACAGACGCCAAGGAAACGAAGTCCTACCGCCCCATCAATGCTGAATACACTCTTTTTATTTTATAAAACTTATAAGAATCTAGTTTATAAGAATATCGAGGCTGAAATTTGCGAATTTTGAAGAATATTTTAAGAACAAACCCGAAGCTGAGATTTTGAAAAGAATATAGTTTTTAGTTGAAACAAAATCAGGTATTTTCATTTCCGTCACTTTATCTCTATGATGAATGCTTTGTTTAAAGCCAAAACGGCCAGGCTGCAACGAAAAGCAATGGCACATGTGCACAATGTAACACGATACAGATCTGGACACCAAACACTAGTAATTGATTACACAATACTTGCTAAAACGGAAATGTCAAACGGTATTTTCTAAGAATGTTCATAATAATATTTCCAGCCTAAAATCGGAAGAAAAATAAGAATATTCAGCCTGGGTCGGAAAAACTGTATTCTTATAAAAAAAAGAGAGTAATGTGTCGATCGCTTGTCATAGCAGTAAAATGCCACTAGGCTTATCGTGTTTTGACAACAGTGCCGAGCTTACCAAAACAATAGAGTTTCGATCAACACAGACAACGATGGCAGGGATTTTAAAACGATTGATTCACACAGAATGCCCAATTTGGGCATGAATTAGCGCTGGAACATTTTCAGAATCCTCGAACAGAAGTTTCTGTTCTTTTCGGAGATTCAAAAGCGTGTTTATCCCGAGAGACACGAACCAAGGAATCAAGTCCATTTCCTTCAGATTTGCAGCAAACAACGATCAGGCAAGAGGAACATTTTCAAATGCAAATCCTTGAAAAAAAAATTGAGTTGAAAGTTTGTTCACCCCGAGATACAGGAGCTAATGAATCCAATCCATTTTCTTCAGCTTCGCAGCTTAAGAAATGCAAGCAAGATGAAAGTTTTCAAATGCAAAATCATCGAAGAAAATTCGAGTCGAAAGTTTGTTCACCATGGGATACAGGCGCCAAGGAATCAAGCCCATTTTCTTTGTCTTTGCAGCTAAAGACGACTGGCGAAGAATTAAGAACGTTCTCAAAAACAAAATCCTCAAAAAGGAAATCCTTTTCTTGTCGGTGATTCAAAGGTTCGATGGCCTCGCGACACTGGCGACAGCGAATGAAGTCCACTTTCTTCAGCTTTGCAGCGAGAAACGACCAAGAAAGAGGAACGTTTTCAAAAACAAAATCCTCAAAAAGAAAATCCTTTTCTTGTCGGTGATTCAAAGGTTCGATGGCCTCGCGACACTGGCGACAGCGAATGAAGTCCACTTTCTTCAGCTTTGCAGCGAGAAACGACCAAGAAAGAGGAACGTTTTCAAAAACAAAATCCTCGAAAAGGTCATTACCCTGAAAAAGAACTGAACATAGATTTTTAACCAAACTTCGCCTACTGGTTTATTACTTTAAGGGAACTTAAATTTTGGAATAAAAAAGGGGGGTCACCAAATTCGTTATGGAGCGGGAAGACCTTGTATATTCCATATAATTCCATTAAAATTCCTCTGCGAGTACGAGCAAAGTACACGTTTTTAGCGATAATTTATTTTTCAAACACAAGAATTGATCTGTTTTCATTTTACAGAAGAATTTTAATGCTACACCCAAAATATGAGAAAAAATTGATAGGCTACCAGACTCGTTTACGAGAAAGCGACAATTTACTTCTCTCGAAGACTAAGCCACATAGAAAAAAGCCGCCATTTTGTTTATGTCCGCGCGCTAATAACGCATAAAATTCTACGCAGTAAGGATGCGCAATGCAATACAGGGCAATGACCTTAAGTCAACTATCTTCAGCTTTGCAGCGAAAAACGACCGGGCAAGAGGAACGTTCTCAAATGCGAAAACTTTCAAGCGAGAAACCTGATTTCGACGGAGATGCAAGTGTTCGATTGCCCTCGAGTCGATTATCTTGCGGCACAGGCGCCAACGAATCAAGTCCACTTTCTTCAGCTCTGCTGCAAAAAAACGACCAGCCAAGAGGACCGTTCTCAAATGGAATATCTTCCAAGAGAGAAACCTGGTTAGGCGGCGTTTCAAGAAATGGTTTACCACGTAACACACGTACCAAGGAATTAAATCCGCATTATTCACCTTCCCTTGACAACAAATCGGCATATAACAGCACAGATGAAGTACATCTAAGCTTCGCAGGTTTAAATGAACGGACAACAAGATACTTTGATAGACCTATACATCAATATACAGGTCAAAGGAAAGAACGGGCGTGACATGCGCACCTCAGCATCTACAGACTAGGGTACAAGAAACAAGATCTGCATCTAGTAGCAGAAACTCGATCGGAGTTAAAAGTTGGCGTACTTGTGCTCAGCCGGTTTGAAAATTGTGCTAATGCACGAGTACTTGCGTTCAGGTGGTGCATTGGAACGAAGATCTGCGAGCGACTGCGAGCAACAGTAGTTGTATGGGGTTGATGGTTGTTATACAATTTTTGCCGTATTTCATGTTCACAGCTCAATTGCCGCGCAAAAATAGATTAAAAAGCGAGATCAAATATAGATTAAATGCACAATTGAAAAATCTGTCAGTTTTGACGTTTGACAAAAATTTGTCCTGCTCCGAGGCAGGACGAAGCGCCATTGAATTCGAAGTTTGGTAAGGCTTGACAAAATTTGGTAGATCTAAAAATGGACGGGCGCACTTGTCTCACGAAACTGGTTACAGATTTTTTTGCAAAATAAACAAAAATTGCCCAGAGCTTAATCGCACTTACTCTTGAGTTTAACAGTCTACCTCGTGGCGGAATACTCAGAAAAATTCACACCAGTTTGGTTCCAACAGCAGCATTTATTGTACATCTTGATCTTACTGATGTAAGCAAATAATCATGAGACGATAAATGTGACTAAAAATGAAGTCAGGAATGGACATAACGAATATATTTTGTGATTTAATTTTATCCGTGGTATATTTTGGATTTTTTGCTTTGTTCTGGTGTATCGTGATGTATGATAATGGATAGAAGAGAAAAGAAAATACCAGATTGTACCAAGGGTAAAATTAAACCATAACAGACGCAATAGATTGTTAATAAACTTAAACATCTGCCTAAAACGGACTTAAACAAAAGGTTAAATTAAATTTTATAGGAACTTGAAACAACTTAACTTAGTTTCAGGCAATTTACCATTTTATGCAAAGTGACCAAACCATTATTTACCCTGTCATAGTTAAAAATTGTTAATATTGCTTATATCGTCTATTTTTCATGCTGATAAAAGTTACTGTTGGCGTTTCTGAAGTTTTATTAAACTAAATGCTAAAAGTTTTAAATAAAAAGGCATTTACTTTATGATTTAGAGTGCACAAGCGTGATAGCTATTACTAATGGCAATAGGACTGAGTGGCGGTCAATTTGATCTGTAATCATACCAGTGATTAACAAAATCGGACGACCGCGTAGCGACAGACAGAATTGGACGACACGAAGTCCTATTGCCAATTAATCATAAGTTTAACAAAATTCGAGGAAAAATCCTGTTGAGGATTTATCCTAACTATGACAAAATAACCATTTTTAAAACTGAAGGTTTTAGAAATACAGTTGAACCCCTATTAAGCGGCCACCCTCGGGGAAATGGCAACTGGCCGTTTAATAGAGGTTGGCCGCTTAATAGGGCTTTGTCAGAAATTAGCATAAGATCTTTTTAAAAGGTTACATTATTTCAATACAAAATAAGGTGAAGAGAAATAACGGAATCACAGGAAGACTACAATAAACCTGTGTTTAAATGATTTTATCGGCCGTCACGGTCTGAGCTTGTTGGAAATTAATTTAAATATCGTATATTACATTCTTATTGGCCGCTAAATAGAGGTAAAAACAATAGAAGAACGCTCATCGGGACGGCAGAAAGGTGGCCGCGGCCGCTTAATAGGGGTGGCCGCTTAAAAGGGGTTATATTTACAGTATTATACTGACAATATTTTCGGGACTTTAGTTACTGGCCGCTTAATAGGGGGTGGCCGTTTAATGGGTGGCCGCTTAATAGGGGTTCGACTGTATCAAAAAGTATTCAGTCACAATAAGGAACCAAGTAAAGACTGCTCGCATGCGCAGCACTCGAACTTGTTCTTGGACACCTTGTTATTGGACACTTAAGCTGGGCGCACTCTAATTTGGCGAAAAATAGGGCTTGCTAACAACCAATCAGATTCGAGAATTTTGTTATAGTTATGAATTATTAACATATGAAATGTTAACCAACTGTAAGAAATACTGAAGCGGAAAGTTTGGACACAATTTCACCTAGACTACTAATATAAAATAACTTATCTCTATCAAGTCTTATTTAGTATGTTTCTTACAAAACAAGACTTGGGTTTTTTAGTATTGTCATACAAAAACCTACAAATTACCTTTAACACTAATAAAAGAGCACTAGATACATGCTCATCAAGAGAACTAGCCATATGCCATCCACTCTATGTAGTACAACTAGAGATTAAAATTTGTTTAAATCTGAAAACATTTTTTTTTACGGAGACCATACTGTATACGTATCTCCCCCCGCGTGTGCTTGACAATGTAGTGCCGAAAGTAATTCGCGTTTGCTTTGTTTTGGAATTACTGCGCGTAGTGATCGATTAGAAAGTTTGCGCCTCTTTCTCAACCAATCAGAAGTAAAACCAAAACCAATCGTGACTCGCTCACAAACGTTTTCCCGCGCTTCGCACCGGCCACATGTATACATGTATGTATTTTCTTCGAGTTTAGATTGATTCACTGGATTGACTGTGTCCTTTGTGACTGACCAGAGTTAACCTGCTATCAGGCCGCAAAAAAAAAAAAAAAAGAACGACTGATCGCAGGTTAGGCCAAAGTGATTACCTTAATTTTGGATTAACGACACTCAATCGAAGGTCACTCTAATAAGAAAAATCTGGTTTATGTTTACTTTGTTTTACTTTTGCTGAAGGTTTAAAAAGGTGCAAAAATAAAGATTTCGCTTTATTTATTTACATTATGTCTCGCATTTTTATATCGATCGGAACACGTGTCTCATTGTAAGAAATACATTGCTGTGTAGTTTTGCTGTATATTTTAGAGAGTTTTACAGTAAAAATGTTCAGCGATACTACACAGTAAAATGTCTAATAATAATCAATCAATCACTGAAAATTTATTCTTGTTCTGATTTGTGTGAAGCAATAATGCTTGTGTACCCGGATTAAGATAATAAATAACTTACTAACTTACTGAATAAATAAAGAAATAAATGAATAAACAAATGATAAATACACAAATACATATATAAAAAAAAATAGATAAATAAATAAAAATAAATAAGTAAAAGGATGGAATAACTGAAAAAAAACTTGCTGCATAAACCAATAAGAAAACCTACATACCAATTTAAAAGACAAGACAAACCACTAAAGTCATTTACAGTGGCGGCAGTTCTAAAATCGTCAAATAGGAAATTTAATATTATTTTGTTTTTGACAAGTAAGTAAAGGAACTATTCCGTAATAAAAGTGTAAAATAAAAGTGTGCATTCGGGCCCAAATGCCTATCAGGCCTGGTCGGGGCCTATCTCGGTTTTTCATAGCATCAAGGGCAAGGAGTATTTCTAAAGACGTCATTTCTTCAGAAACAACACTCCTATCAGACATGTTGCTACAAACAAATTGTGGTCATACATTCAGCTGCGATGAAAATATTAATAAAATACTATTTTAGCCAGCAAAATCCTACATCTGACGTAATAATATCGTCACCTCACGTCATAATGACAGCCAAGCATCTACAGTAACCAGAATTACTCTCTGCATCATTTGGCGGCCATAGGATAAACGGTTTTAAAGCAGGTCCAAAAAAGCGCGGTCTAAATAGGGTTAACGGGTATGCCTATGTTTATTTCCGGTGAAATTCTAAAACTAGCAGTAAAAAGGTGTATTGTTTTTGTTGTCAAGATCAGATCTCTACAAGTGTATTGAAACCTTAATTTTGGGAATTGTTAAAAGTCTTAAAAATGTTGGAGAAATGGTTATGTAATATTTTCTGAAACCCAAATATTGGTTGAAAATGGAAACTCGCGTTTTCTAGCCTCGTTAAATTTCCTCATTTCGAGATAAAACGGCGAAGCCATAGTTGTTTATATTTTTCCTCGGAGCAATTCCTGGTGCCTCTTCTTCTCCGATTCTTCGTTAACAACGCTCTTGGATGAACCATAACAGTGGTTTTTCGTTGACGCGTACGCAAGCACTTTTGCCGAGTCGTGTTCTTTTAAAATCTGTCAAGTATGACGCCGTTTTACCTAAACATCAGGAAATTAAACGAGGCTAGAAAACGCGGGTTTCCATTTTTAACCAATATTTGGGTTTCACAAAATAGTACATAACCATTTCTTCAACATTTTTAACAATTGCCAAAAATAAGGTTTCAATACACTTGTAAAGATCTGATCTTTACAACAAAAACAAAACAGGACTTTGGTGATAATGATAAGGTTTAAAGTTTGCTAAGCATGCAAAAAGTCGTGTTCAGTCACAGGAAAATGTAAAGGAATACTGTGCCTTCGTGTCGTTTCCAATCCACTTTTCTTTCAGATCTCTGTTGAAAAAAAAAAAAAACATGTAAGTAATTGAGGTGTTTTTTTAAATGGTCGTAAAATCTCCATGTTACAGTCCTTTATCCTGCGGTATATCCTACAACACTTATCCTACAGTATGTGGGTTGGGTTCTGGTCATACGCCTTGTGGGTAACTACCATATTCAACAATTAGACTAGGAGACCGAGTTTTCTGTGAGCGTATACTCTACGTGGGGCAGCTGAAATAATTATCGCTCATAGAAAAAGAGAGCAAGTAGTCTTATTGTTTTATAGCAAATGGTTGAACCCAGGGGTATGAGTAAGTCGTATAGTGTGATCGTCTGAGTGAAAGTACTTCTGAAAAGAACTGTTGTTGGTGACTGACATTTCGACAACCTGAGCGGAAGTCATCTTCAGAGTCAAGTGAAAAGTTTTTGTCAGTCGATGATGTTACAAGTCTGGTCCGTTAAAGTTGATTGGTCAGTTTAGCTGTGATTTTATTGGCTGTAATTATATAAGACTCGTGTAAAGTTTGTCAACAGTCTAATAAAGTCAGTGCTGTAGTTTTTCTTATGGAAAACGCGGTCAAGGTATTTGTTTTCCGCTTTTCGTCGTCCGGTGTGCGATCGTCTTGTCAAAATCTTGATAGTCGTAGCTTTGTGGGAGGTCGGGTTATAGGATGTTTCGTCCAGTAATCTGTTAGTAAGCGTCAGTTTTCTGTACACTGTAGTTCGTAATTGTTTTAGTAGACAATCTGACATTCTAAAGGATTGAAGTCCAAAACTCACAATTTAATGTATTTTAGGCCACAAATTACTAACAATTATCCCTTTAATTTTAAGAGCAGCGATCGCGTTTTCTTGGCGAATACAAAACAGTGGGAGAACCAATCAGATCTCGTGGATTTCCAATAGAACATGAGTGAGTGTCTGCTAATTTATATTAACCTACATGGGCAAATTGTTTAAATAAATGAAATAATTAAGAGTGGCCTGAAGCGATAGAATAGAAAGTAGGATTTGGTCAAAGTTCACTGAGAAAATGGGATTTGGGTCACTGGAATTCAGAATCACAAACAAAAATTAGAAGAATTGGGACTGGGAATTGGAAACTTTGGAAAACATATACCCATATAGCTGGGCGGAAAAAACCGACAAACAGTTCCCACTGAAACAATTTTTTTTATAACAATAACAATAATAATGGGAAATCTGTCTGTGTTACCTTGACAACCGTAAAGTTCTACTCTCATTGATATGTGATGGTTCCAAGTAACTGGTCGAAAACGAATATAGCGTGCTGTGATTGGTGGATTAAGGTCATGATTAACGACAGTGTCTTGGTCTGTATTTCCAGCAAATTCCTACATCAGTAATAAGAAAAAATGTTAGGCATTTCTTATGTTACAGGCTTTGCTGCTAAACTGCCTGAATGGCCTTTGCCGTTTAACAAATGACATCAACTTGGAGTGTTCTCGCTTCAACTGCACGCATGCGTGTTTTAGTACTAAGTACACACCAGGCGTATTTTCACATTGTAAAAAAGTCCTGACCAACTAGATTTAATTGCTGTAATATTTAATGGGCACCCGACTAGTTTATCCGGCTTCACATAGTGATGATCTTAACCAGTAGATAGCTGAAACTACGAAAGAAAATAAGTTCGTAAGTTATTAAATAACTTACATTATGAGAAAATGTATGTTATTAGATGATTTTACTAAGAAAATAAGAAACAATGCGTGTTGCAAGACTTGTCCCCATCAGTAAATAAATTTCACTAAGAAAAATGTGTAACAAGAGGATTTTTTCTTGTTATGACATTTTTCTGTTTCAATAAAATTGTTTATTTACAAATGGTGATTTTTTTTTTTAAACAGGCCTTTACTCTTTTTCAGCGTTCTTCCGCATCAAATCTAAGTAATTGGACATTGTTTTTTCTTTGGGGGGGGGGGGGGGGAGGGGGGTTCTCGTGTATCTAGGACAGAATGGAACTGAACTGTTAAGTTTTTATTTGGTTATGGTTAACAAATTCTGTTATAGTTTTATTAATTGGAACAGGAAGCCAAATTTGTTGTGATTCTGATTTTTCACTCCACGCGGACTCCATGCAGTCCTATTGTGGTGAAAATGTTATAAATGATTTTTGTTATTATTCGTTTCTGTTGGAACGCACATCCGACACAGTGCACATTTGACAATTTAATTGACGTTTATCGCGGTAGGCATTTTAAGAGTGAAAATAAATTCGACATCAACCCAATATTTGCGTATTCTTTTATTCACGATACCTATTACCATTATTAATTGAGAACATTGTTGGCGGACCTACCATATCAGTGTCTCCTTGTTCCTTGTAGTACTGGAAGGTGACCCCATCGTTACTGTACTGTAGCTTGTACTTGGTTACCCTGCCAGCTGCGTTAGAACGTCCTTGTGTCGCTACACCTGTCACAACCGTATTTGGATTACCAAGATCAACCTGCAGCCATTGATGAATATCATTCGTGGCAACTGCCCAGCATCCAACTTTAACCCCATTTGGTTGATTGTGTAGTCTCCCTTGGCTTACGGCATGATTGATACTGTACTGTGAAGAAGCACTTATTTGCCCGTCTGTTATTTCACCGCTTTCCATCCCGAGGGCTCTCTTGCAATCTAGACGGTTATGGAATAAATACAAGTGTTAATTAAAGGGACTGTATCACGGACTGTGGCCAAATTTAGTAATAGAAAATAACTGTCAATTTCGGTGAAATATAAAAATAACCTCTTCAAACAGCGAAGGAACATTTCAATAACACTTCAAATACAAAAAGAAGGTACGGATGGTCAAAAGTGACGAAGATTGAAAAGGATTGCGATTTGGGTTTTTAAAATATTGTTGGGCTGAACATTTTTTAAAGTTAGTCTCGTTTGCTTGAAATTTTAAATTAAAACGCCCAGAAGACACATTTGGTTGCAATGAAGCGGTGTTTTTTTATTTAGATTCATAGAATTAATGTCTTTGCAAACATTAACTTTCATAGCAAGTTTTTGGCAAAACGTAATAGATAAACTTAACTGAGCCGTGACACAGTCCCTTTAAGATGCTTCGCAACAAATTATATATTCCCATCTTTGGTATTCTATTGCAACTTCACCATAATGTTGAGGTTAAACTTTTGGTGCAACTTTGGAGAAGGTTTTACCAATGGACAAATTTAAGCCAACGTTACGTCAACATTCGTTGCCATAGCATCGATCAAAGTGGTCAAAGACACCTTAATTTTAATTGTTTAAGGCTTTAAAACTTAAAAAAACTAGACTGTGTAAGTTTTTGTTTAACATATATTTTTTCTAATAGACAAAATAACCAATCTGAATTTTGTTTAAAACCTTCGTTGGTAGGGATCAGAGCCACCTTAAACTTATGAAAAAATAGCGTAGCTCTGAATCCTGCCTACAGGTTTTTTTTTTTAAAAGTTGCAAAAAGCGCCGGTACGCAGATCCGACGATCGGTGCTAAGTTTTGGCCAAATCCATCAATCCGCCACTTTTCTCACTCAAATTCAAATCCGCATTATTGGAAAAAATTGTAAGTTATAGTACTGTTATAGTTTTCCTGTGACGGACAATTACAAACAATTATTGGATGAGGTTTTTGTGATATCCGGAATAATCGAGGTCGGGGTAAATGTTATCAGCCGAAGCCGAAGGCTGAGGCTGATAACACTTACCGATACCTTGATTATTCCGGATGTCACAAAAACTGAATCTAATAATTGTTTTATTATACATTGTTTTTTTTTTGGTAAAGAAAAAAATGGCAAACGATTTCAACCTGTTTTAACACTTGTTCCAATTCCTGCTTGTCGTTCTGCTTTTTCCTCAAAGTATTTTGTGGAATAGTTCCTTCTCAATTTTTTGTCAATCATTTTGTGTTTTCCGAGTCTTTATGGTCCATCGGTTGAAAAGGCGAATCGACGAACTATGAATTTCCTTTGCCGCCAGATGCCTGCTACATTGCTCTTGGAAAACATGCTTTGCGCGCGCAACCTACAGATTAGTGAAAATCCGCTAGCAGATTATTCACTAATCTGTAGGTTGCACGGATTTCCAGAATTAGCTGTAGGCTCTTAGCCAATACGAAGACAGCTAATGACTACAATGTATAATTATCGTTGTTGTTGTTGTTTTGGTTTATGCCAATATTTCAAAAGTTTCGTTTCAATGGTTTTTCCTGCGAAACTTTCGCCAAGACGCCGAGAACGATCGAGCAAACTGATCCGAACTTCGTTAAGTATCAACCAACCAAACGCCATGTCATGAAGAGTCATAACTCTGTGCCAAAACTCTCAGCAAATCCCCGGCGCGATCCGCTGTATTTTCAAAATCTGCGAATCTGCTCAATGTATCGGAAAAATCCGCAGTCCGTGCGCCTTTAAAGGCAGAAATCCGTCGATTCGTCAACCTATTTACCTCTCCCCTCCATGTGGGCGTAAAAGACCTTACCTTACCACACGTGCTTCACTTAGGGACTATTAGCGACAGCCATTGATATCTTCTTTAGCTTCGATTCTATCTCATGCGTTATGTTTGCCACATAAATCGCTAATAAACATGGCCATAAGAGAACGTTTGTTATTAAAGGCATTTTTCATTCAGTTTTTTCGGCTAAATTGGGTAAATAAATAAAAAAAAGACAAAAAACTAGTCTAACTCCTTGGGCAGTTTAGATTACTGACTTAAAGCACTTACAATAACTACACCAAGAGACCATAAGCTGATTTAACAAGAGTTTCTGTCATACAAGTATTATCATGTATGTATTATTTAGCTACAGATTTTATTCCCTTGGAAAATCCGTGAATCAAAGTTGATGTACTCCTTATAATTGCAATTTCAGCTTAATTTGCAACATAATGGAATCATCTGATCAAACTCATACATTCCTAAAATAAAATATTGTTTAAACTTTATTTCACCCTTGTAGGATGACTAACATTCTACTCATGCACTGTCTTGATTCTTACACTAGTTTTGTCATGATGGAAAAAGAAACGTCTTTTAGTCAACATTTAAGCAGTATCATACCTCTCTTCTCACACAACTGGCCAACAAATCCTGCAGGACAATCACAGATGAATCTTTTACCAGCTGCCTCACAGTTTTCCCGACATGTTCCTCCATTAAGACATGGCTGATCACTGCAACAGCGGTTGATACACTGGGTACAAGGAGACCATGAGGTTCCTGTCTGGCTCAGAGAAGAAAATATTTACACCTTATGAGTATGACAACATACAAATGCTCCCTATGGCTCTCTTTACATTTCTTGAAGAACTAGTTGATAGAATTCCATTTGGCTGTTGATAGTTGCTTTCTTATAATTCAGTGTAGTCAGCAATTTGTGGTTTTTGAGGAGACATTTGACACTAAACACTGAAGGATCAACAATAATTATTCAGACCGGAGTTGAGTAGGGAATCGAGAAATCTGCCAGCACGCACTTATTAATAAGTTAACAAATGAATAAGTTGTTTCGATATTATGCAAAACGCATTAAAACTTTGGCAGTCAATCTGAAAAAAGCGAGAGCTTGGCAACTAAGTCACGTAACATAAAAAAACGGGAAATAATATGGTTCGGTCAATGTTCCCCTTTCGGCTTTTTGTCGGGAAGAACTGGCATGTTTTTTTTTTAATTTTGAACCTTGTCTTTGTTAATAAAATTTATAACTTTGTGATAGTAACGATTACATTTTAAAAATAATTTTAGCAAACTTTCATAAGTTTGACTTTATCTGAGTCAGTTTTGGTTGTTCTCTTACATCATTGTAGAAATAATTAGAAAATCCAAGATGGTGGTTGTGTGGGGATCGTGACGTAATTCCTACGTTGTGTAATAATCTCTGAAAATACAAATCTCATGAGGATGGAATTCAGTCAGGTTGAATTATCGGAGTGGGGAGTGGTGGTGTGTACTCCTTAAAATGTTTGGTGAGATTTTTGAGCCCATTTCTTGAAATGCTTACCTTATAGTGCGCTTATGCGGCCCGAATGCATGCTCTTTTTTCAGACAAAAAAAATCTCTTACAGCTTCTATCGGTGAGTCCACTCTCACCCCCCACCCCCTCCCCCAAGCTTCAGGAATTCTCTTCCTACCTTAACACCGTAGGTTATAACCACGTCATAGTACTGCGAGCCTTTCATTGGCACCAACGCACTGGGCTTTAGATGTCTGTTTTCTTCATTCAGCTGACAGTTGTCTTGTTTTACGTTTGTCAGGAAGTTGAACGAGATGCACCGACAATTTGGTTGACATATTTGATAGCAATTCAGCGCTCCTACCACAGAAACATTTGCGAACACATGCCCAATCAGGCTAAAACCATCGGCCATGTTCTCTCCAATGACGAAGCGAGATGTAGCAGAGCATTTCCCATCACTGCAAGCGCCAGTGGTAACCACAATAACGAATCCAGCAGTTACGAACAAAGGAATGATTGCCTTACGGAGACAGGCATGTAATTTCTCCCTGGTATGCAAAGGTGATACTTTGTTTAATGACTCAAACACCGCACTGGTAGTACAAGTAACATACGAGGAATGGACGGATACATACGAGTACATACGGATACAGACGGGTATGATACAAGTCAGATTACACACTAATACATACCAGACAAACACATATGTGATAAAGCATGAAATAGATCTTTTTATTAACTGATTGTTTTATTCGACATTTTTTACTTGTATTTACATCGTATGTATCCGTATGTACTCGCACGTATCCGTATGCATTCGTATATATTCGTATGTATCCGTATGTACTCGTAAAAAAAAAAAAAAATGTAATTTATTAACCCACGTAACACCGAAGAGCTTAGAGCTCGTTGAGACGTGTACATGCATTGAAGATCGAATTGGAATTTGGTGTGTTGGTTTTTGTGGAGGGAGGAAAACCGGAGAACCCGAAGAAAAACCCTCGGAGCAAGGACGAGAACCAACAACAAACTCAACCCACATATGGCACCGGACTGGAATCGAACCCGGACCACATTGGTGGTAGGCAAGCGCTATCACCACTGCGCCATCCCTGCTCCCTCGTATATATCCGTATGTACTCGTATGTATCCGTATGTACTCGTATGTACTCGTATATATTCGTATGTATCCGTATGTACTCGTATGTATTCGTATGTATCCGAATGTACTCGTATGTACTCGTATGTATCCGTATGTACTCGTATATATGTATCCGTATGTACTCGTATGCACTCGTATGTATCCGTTTGTTTTTGTATGTTTTCATATGTACTCGTATATATCCGTATGCACTCGTATATATCCGTATGCACTCGTATATATCCGTATGCACTCGTATATATCCGTATGCACTCGTATATATCCGTATGCACTCGTATATATCCGTATGTACTCGTATATAACTGTATGTACTCGTATGTACTCGTATGTATCCGTATGTAGGTGGTGTTTTAGTCATGGATATGATCTTCCAAGACGTTTGAGGTCGAAAAGTTTCAGCGCCTCAGAGTCAAATAACAGATACCTGTATTCTCATGTTAGTTTTTATTTACTTACATTTCAGCTTGATGGGTCAGCGTCGTAGAATGGCGTTCTATTGTAAATAAATACTGTCTTTCCTGTGTGGAGGTTATTCCTGTCTTCTCAGGTGATAGGCCTTCGTCTGGAAAAGATGATATGGGGAACGAGATTATATTCTTAAAATAAAAATAGTAATATTCGTAAATATTGTCTCTGAGATTTTTTCTACCTTACTTATTTCCAGTAGCTTATTAATTTGTTGATAATAGAAAATACCAGTGTTCCTAAAGGGTGTATTATTTTGCTTAACATGGTCCCTTTTCCATATGTTTCTCATATCGTGTCAACCAGTTTTTTTTTTCTCTTCTTTTTCATTCGATGGCGTATTTGGGTCTCTGCCACTTTTTACCTTAAGGTCTAAGGTCGGAAAATTTTAGTATGCTTGCAATATGCAATGTTACATTTTTTTTATTTTTTATTTTTACAAAAAAGAACATAAATATACAGAGTAAAGTTACATACATTTTAGAACTAGGAAAAAATAATGACGAAATAAATAAAATAAAGTTAATAAATATGATAATTACATTTCACTATTGCAATTCTCAAGTTATTACACACGCACAAAGATAACCTTAAGGATAGTAACATTTGAAATAATAATACATATTTATTGTATAGGTTTAATTATCCATTTTTTATTAAAATATTCTTTTTTTGTGATTTTACTTTCTATTTCATACTTAATTTTAATTTTGGCTTTAAACCCCTCGATTTTAGGAAGGGTTTGACTTCTTCTGCAGTCCCACAAGAACAATTTTCCAATAATTATAAAGTAATTTAATAGCTCAAGTAAAGGGCACTTTTCCGTAAATATTCCAAATAAAACATCTTTTAGGGAGAGGTGGATTTGCTGTTTTGATAGTAGGTGCCAGTATGATGCAAAATCTGTCCAGAATTGTCTAGTGTGGGAACAGTTATAAAATAAATGATTTGAGGTTTCTGACTCAGTTTTACAAAACGTACACAAACCATCGCTTCTGTAACCAATTTTAAGTAATTTAGTATTCGTATAAAAAATAGAGTTTATAACTTTATATTGGAGAGCTTTAACGTAAGATTCAAATGCAACAGAATGTGGTAATAAGAAGATTTGATTGATTTGGTTGATTGTGAAATCAAAATCCCTCTGCAATTTGAAGATGATATTGGGGGATTGAGCCTTTCTGGAAACAAGTAGAGAATAGTAATCATTTGATCTTTTTTGTTTAATATCGAATATGTTATTCTCAAATGTAAAAGAGGGAGATAGGTTTGACAATGGTACATTCGCAATCCTTAGCTGTGAAGGTATAGAGTGTCGGAGGCCTGCCCACTGAAGAAAATTGGTTTTGTTAATCTTGTTCGAGAAGTGAGTGAAGGCAACGTTTATATCCCGGTCAAAAAGAAGATCATGCGTGTACTTGATTCCTGCCTCGCGATAATTTTTGAAATAAACCGGTTTTTTATCGATTTTTTTGTCTTTATTGTTCCAAATAATGTTTTGATAATCCTTTTCTTCAGCAAAGGTATCGCGAAGTTCTGACCACCATTGCAGAAGTTCGTAGTAGAATTGAGAGGATAAATTGAAATCTTTGACATCTTAGTTACAAATGAGAAAGAAGATGCCCCCAACGTGCTCTAACAGATAAAGAAAATATCTTTTCCAGGTAGCAGTTGAATCATTAAATACTCTCTGTAGCCATCCTAACCTCAAAGATCTAATCATGCAATCAACATCTATCATTTTTAAGTCGCCCCTCTCATAATCGTTTATTACAGACACACGAGTTACTTTATCTACATCTTTCCACAGGAACTTGAAAAGCAATCGATTCAGTTCACTTACTACTTCTGTTGGTGTTGGTAATATCGAGCAATCATAAACAAACTTCGAGATCAAGAAGGGTTTGATTATTGTTACTTTTCCATAAAGAGATAGGCCTCTCGAGGACCAGATATTAATAAGCTTTTTGATACTGTCAAGCCTTTCAATAAAATTCTTCTCCTTTAGAAGTTTCGGATCGTATGTGAAATAAACTCCTAAAGCTTTGATCGGGGTTTTAGGCCACTTAATGCCGAATGGTTCTTCCATTTTTCCTCTAAACGAACCGATCCACATACCTTCCGTTTTTGAGGAATTGATATTGAGGCCAGAAATATTTTGAAAAAGCTCCATCAGTTTAAAGAGTGATTTTGCTGAATCGACATCGGCTAATGTTGCAGTTGTATCATCGGCATATTGCAGGAATTTTGTTTCCTCTTGTCCAATAACAATACCTTTGATATCAGGGTTCTGTCGAATGGCGATTGCTAGCGTTTCTACCGCAATTACAAAAAGGTATGGAGATAAAGGATCTCCCTGTCGACGAACGCCACGTTCAAGTGGGAAGAAGTTTGAAGTTGAGCCGTTGTTTATGATTCAGCTTTTTATGTCTTTGTAAAAACCTCTAACCCAGCGAATGAACTCTGGACCGAAATTGAATTCTTCAAGACATTTTAAGAGAAATTCCCATTCAACACTATCAAAAGCCTTCTGAAGATCGATAAAAACCATTAAACCGGGAATATTTTCCTTTACAGTGAAATCCATAACATCGTAGATAGATCGTATTGTTTTGCCTATAAAACGATCTTTTACATATCCAGTCTGATTTTGATGAATTATATCAGGTAGAACATTTTCTATCCTCCATGCAATTGCTTTAGTCATAATTCTTGTATCTACGTTTACAAGAGAGATAGGGCGCCAATTTTCTAGAAGCGAACGATCTTTAAGGGTGACGACAGCTTGTTTTTGAGAGTTAGACATCTCACCTTTTTCAATGTTACATTTACCAAAAAGGAAATTTAATCGGCCTAATACGGCCACATTTTGGAAGGTTTATATGCGAAATTCGGCAGTTTTACAGAACAGATCTCCCTATTATGTAACTTCAAAATCTGGAAATTAGAGAGTTAATTCTAGAGAAATTTTAAATCCTAAAATTAAAAGAATGGACGGGGCGTCCCTGGGAATTAGAAATAACGCTGAGACGTATGCACTTAAAATAACTATTTTTCATCTTGTCTAATAGCAGTGCTGCCTAGCTTAACATTGCATTGCAATTGCACTTCTTAAAATAAAAACAATTTACTAAATTTTAAATATTTTTGAGACATTTTCAAACATTTAAAACTTAATTTGCATTTTTGTTACAAATTTCTGTTATCTGTCGGCAAATTCAAATTTCAACGGCAAGCATCTTTAGCAGTAGAACGTCGAAACTTTGCCCATTTTTTTTGAAAAAAGCATCTTTTCAAGACTTAAAAGGTTCGGATGGACGTCGTTGTAATACTGTTCGTGTAAAACGAAAATAAACATAGGTGCCTTCCTCACGTTAATCAACGCTAATTACGAAAGAAGCGGGTGTCTTTATGTCCGAACCGTTTGTTAAAATAATAATAAAAAATGTGCCCACTGACTCCGGTATTATTCTAGAACGTAAGAAAATTAAATAACGTTTTTTTTTTTACAACGAGTTAACAAGCTCAATAAGAACAAGTACCCATGGAATCGCACCCCTAGAAAAGAAAATATATATTGTAGAAGAAGAATTTAGCTGAAGAAAAAAGCGATTTAAATTAACAAAAGTGAAAACGACTGACGTTGATGAAAAGATGCGTGGGTTTCCTAAAACATTTTAACTCAGATAGTTTCATGTCCTTAGCTTCTTGAAATATTAGAAATATTATTCAATAACTCGACCAATTTACGGCCCCGTTAGCTAAGTATCAGGCGATATTCCGCGCGAGTTTGTAAGGTAATTGTTAAATATTAGCGTCGAAAATTATCTGATAGGAGTACTCCTATTCCAAATGTTTTTTCATGTCGTATTTAGAGGTTTCTTAAATTTTGTTCCAGGATGAAAGAGCGAAAAAAAAACTTTTAGTGACCCTTTAATTTCCAATGACACGACAGCTAAAATAAACAGGAAGTCTAATGAACTACATGTACCGTTGGTCTCTCGTAGTTTTCTTTTTAAAATAACTAAGGGCCTGTTTACATGATTCCGGAATGAATTTCATTCCGGAACGAGTTCATTCCATTCCCATACATTTCTCTGTATCTGTTTACATGATACCGAGACGAAAGTCAAGTCATTCCGGAATGAGTTCATTCCGGTTTTCATTCCGGAATGAAACTTTCGTTCTGGAATGACATTTCATTCTGGTATCATGTAAACGCAGAACGAATTTCGTTCCGGGATGAAATCACAACTCATGAAACCACATACGGACTCCACAGTTTGAATACAGAGCGAAAAACGTAATAGCATTCACTATTTAGTCCAATGTAGCAGCTCTATGGTCAAAGTACTCGTTAAAATTGCAGATACGGCCATTAATAGGCACAAAAACATGTTGGCGCGAAACATGCGCCATCTTGTTTTGATCTCGCGCGAAAACCGCGCACGTGAAAATGCCTTTGGTTGAACCAGTCGACTCTGTCATGTGAATGCAGAACGAACCTCATTCCGGAACGGCCCTAACAGGTGGAATTGAGTTTGCCGCAAGACATAAACTAAAATGATTACTTTGCCGCCACTCATACCAATTAACGTACTCAACTATACGAAAACAACCACTTAAGGTAGATTTTGAAATTTGTGTTTAAGTATTTTTAACGAGACTTGCTAACTCTCTTTAATATTTTTCGAAATAAAAACATTAGTGGTGAAATTTGTTTAGAATGCGAGATTCAAAACCACAAGGGGTCTAGAAAAAACAAGATGGTTTGTAGATTGTTTGGCAGCTAAAACGTCTGCATTTAAAATTACTAATTTGCAGGTTGTCTAATAGCAGTACAGCACGGCTCAACGAAGCATTATAAAATCTTTTTGAACTCCTTTTATTTCAATTTGAAATATGGCAGATTAATTTGCATTTCAATTAAAATTTCTTAATTGTTTTGACAAATTTCAGTTTTGACGGCATGCATGTACCGCAGTAATACTTCAAGAGTTAACCACTTATTTTTCTTATTTCTTAGTAAACGAAATTACGAAAGATCTTAAAAGATGACTACCTAGAATAAGCGGATGTCTTTCTCCAAAAAAAAAAAATGGGAAAAAATTTCTTGGAATATCTTGGAATAACATGGAATTTTTTCTTTATCTTCGCACCGTTCGGGTAATAACTGTCAAAAGAACTTCTGTCCAGTGACCCCGAAATTATTCTTAAATGCGCAAAAATATCCACTGTTGTTCAATTATTACTAGTTGAGTATTTTTGTGAAACTGCCTCAAGTTAGGTTAGAAACATTACCAATTAGCATCGCATCTCTCAAAAAGACAAAACATTGTTCCAAGACTATGTTTTTGTTACAGCGCTTACAAAGCACAACAAGCGAAGACTGGAAGCTCTACTAGTTTTCATCACAAACAAAATGATATGTATTTACTCATACCGATGAAAAGTTCGCAGGCTTTCTAGAATATTTAAAATACAGCTTTGTTGCTATGTTTTGAAGATAAACGGATAAAAATTAACAAGCCTTATTGTTAACTTTTAAGAATATATTTTTTTCTGTTTTCAGGCCACCAACAGTTCTATTTGTCTTGAGAAGGCATCATGCTGGCCCATCATCTTAAAGTTTACTCCACTTTAAACTGGTGACTGTATTATTGTTGTTAAAATTTAAAGAGTAATAAAAATGTGTTGTTTCTGAGCTTATATCTACTTCGCTTCTTGCCAGTTTTCTTTTCAATTTGTTGATGACAAAAAATATCAGTGTCGAAGATCATTTGGTACGATACGATACGATACTTTATTAACGTGAAATAAGCTTAGCTTTACGGCTAGTTTACAGTTATTTCACGAAATTAAAAACTTAAAATCTAAATTAATTAAAATATATACAATTTGAAAGGTATATTTCTTGCTTCACATCGTCCCATTTCAATATTTATGTTTCCCATATTGTGCCAGGCAGATTTTTTTCTTTATTTCAAAATTGGATATATAGTGTAATTGGGCTTTTGCGACTCTTTAGATTAACGTCGAAGTGCCGAAAATGTTAGTGAATTGGTAAGATGCAATGTTTCCGTTGCGAAAAGCCGGCCGAAGGCGGAGACATTTTGGTAGGTTTATCTTCGAAAATTTGGCACCTTTGCAGCGGTTGCCTTTCACCCTAGTATATTCTTTGAACAGAAAGCGGGTTTAATTTTTTGATTTTTAAACACAAATTTAGCTCACGTTTGCCAGTATTTTCTCTAAATTTTACATGGCTTCCTAGTTATACCAAAAATCAATTTGTTGTTTCAGCAAATGCATAAATTTAGGAGGCTGTCCACCAAAGAGCTCTTCATTGAACCCGTGCTTTCTCGAGTTCTGCATTACTGCTTAGAGTTTTGAAACTATAAAATGAGTGTTACATAATTATTATCAAAAGAAATTTCCTTGATATGGAGCCGTTTGGGTTGATCAGAAAAAAAAAAGAATGAAAATTCCCCAAAATGTCAGAAAGTTAACATAATGCTCTCAAATAACAATTTGACTTTAAGGAACTTGAAGTTTGAAATTTTGCGCCTTGAAAAATCAATTTTCAAGGTCTCCACCGTATACTTAAAAATAATTACCAAGTAGACCAAATATTTGGTGATGCAGTTAGCGGAGCAGCAGTCATTTTACTAAAATTTAAGAAGCTTTTTTAATCATTATATTATCTCGGCCTCTTCAAACCAGACAGACCTGTAACGATGTTTTCTTCTTGAGTGTATTTGCACCTGAGTCAACTTTGAGCGTGATTAATCTTAAAAGATAAATGTTTAAGAGTGATACTCTATAATTTCCGAGCTATTTTAAAAGTTCGAGGCCAACGTACTTCACCGATTTCTCTGAAATTTGACATGCAGTTTTGTTTTAGGGTCCTAACAGTTACTACCAAATGGATATTAAAAAGTTCAATTCTTTTTACTTTGGAAAATATCGAAAAGGCCGATTTGAAAGGTCCTTGGCGGCCCACCAACTTGGCAGATCGAAGATGTTTTTGTTACTTCGACGCTGAACCTGCCGTCACAATTTCTCGATGATGCTTGGTACTTTTATAAAGAACTATCTTTCTTCTTTCAATTTATCAAAATAGATCCGGCAAACGTTAAGTTTGAATGATCGAAGGTATGTTAATGATGTTTTGAACAGTCCCAAATTTTCTACAAAATTAAAGGCTTATAACTCCACTGATATCTCGATTTAGAACTAGCCAATTTCCAAGGCTTGTTCATTGGGGAATTGATGCCATAAATAAAAACATTGCGGAAATGTAACACTCTAGAATAAAAGAAAAAAATATAGAAGCTCTAGTAAATTAGCCAGTTCAGCTCTTTTACATCCGGCATAATCGCAAGAAACATGAAAGGGTTTCCGTCGTTTAAATAAGTAGTGTCCATGTTTTCTTTGCTTATATTAAACGAATACATGCTCTTTGCCAAAAACTGGCGATTAAAACAAATACAATTTGTTTTCCAAATTTTCACATTGACAACTTCGTTATCGAGAAAACGCTGTTGTAATTCAATATTTGTTTCATTATACACCACTCACAAGAATTACTGTTGCTCGCATTTTCCAAATCACAGTTTAGAAAATTGCCCATTCCGTAGCAGTCATTCTTACTTTTTCTTCAAAAATCACTAGGAATGCAAGCATGTCATAGTGCGGATTAAAACTCGTGAAAATACCTGTCATACATAATTTCAATTTGTCTTGTTATTCGGCTGTTTTCACAGATATGCAAATTAAGGTCTTCTAAAATGCCTATCTTGAACGGTCCCACGCTTAAAGATTCCTCTATCTATTTTCGCCTACCCTCTGGCCTAAAGAAGTTTTGTGCCTCCAGGCAGAATGCGCGTTATCAGCAATGAAAGTTGAAGAGATACAGAAGCTCGAGTAAAATTAAAACTGCTGTGAAATCAACTTCGTTTGAGCTCGACGCGTATACATAGATTGCGCTCCGTTAATCAAGTTTATTCATTTGGTAATGATATAAAAAATTGATTGATGATCAGAATAGTTAAAGATTTGTCGTCCAAACTACGCTGATGTAATTCAATATTCGTTTCATTATATACCGCGCACACAAGAATTACTGTTGCTCGCATTTTCCAAATCACCGTTTAGGATATTGCCCAGTCCGTAACGAAGTCATTTTTAATTTTTCTACAAAAATGACTAGAAATGCAAGCATGTTATAGTTGGAACTCGTGAAAATACCTGTCAGACATAATTTCATCTTTTCGTGTTATCCGGCTGTTTTCGCGAATATGGCAATTAAAGTATTCTAAAATGCCTATCTTTAACCATTCCACGCTTAAATATTCCTTTTTACTATTTTCGCCTACCTTACTTCTGGCCTAAAGAAGTTTTGTGCCTCCAGGCAGAATGTGCGTTATCAGCAATGAAATTCGAAGAGATACAGAAGCTCGAGTAAAATTAAAACTGCTGTGAAATCAACATCGTTTGAGCACGACGCGTATATATAGATTGCGCTCCATTAATTAAGTTTATTCATTTGGTGATCATATAAAGAATTAATGAATGATCAGAATAGTCAAAGATTGTGACTTTAGGGCCAATTCGCACTAGCGGACAAATTTTGAAACAATCGGTAGATTTCTTCATTAATGTGTCACAGAAATGTGTTACAGAAAACAAGTGCGAATACGTTTCTTGAGACCTAGAACCTATCCAACAATTCAGGAAAACAAAGAAGCAGTTGTCTTATGATTGGTCCGCGTTGCACGCGCGATACATTTTGTCAAACAATCGCGAAAACAAGTGCGAACGACTTGTTGGACAAGGACAAATTTTGTCAATCCGCATTCTCATCCTTTTGTAATGCTACATAACAATACGTTGTTGATTGGCTATTGTGTTCGGACCAAATTGCACCGAAAAACAACACACACTCACAAATTGTTGCGGTAGTATGCACCGTGATGTGGCTTTCACTGTCATAATTCAGCCGCAAAATCTTTCCGCGATAGGCAAAAAATGGTTATAAGCAAAGTGTTTGCCCAATTTAAGAATGAGAAAAGAAAAAGTTATCTTGAGACGACCTCATTATTCCACTGCATGAAAACATGTGTACTTTACATGCGAATTGTTTTAGAATTTTTTACCGCTTGGTACTGCATATTTGATGTTTGCCCAAGACGGCCGTGCTGAGAAATGTACAGGGATGCCAGAAGCACTTGCAAAGCTATTGTACTAATAATTTCACCTTTTATTCTCTTCAAAATGTCTCTGACTTGTCGCGACAATTTTGTTTTTGTCAAAAATGTCATGACATTTCAAACTTGTCCGCTAGACGTGCGAATTGGCCCTTAGACTGCCTTAATTTGCAGAGTCGAGAAAACAGCTGGGTAACATGAAAAGTTGAAATTATGTCCGATAGGTATTTTCACGAATTTTAATCCTTACTATGACATGCTTGCATTCCTAGTAATTTTTACAAAAAAATCAGAATGACTCCAATAAAAAAACACACTGCGGTGACAAACATGACAAGACAACGCATGTCGGAAAAAAGTTTTGATTTTAAGAGCTTAACTTTTCGTATACTATTTTACTGCAGGGTGTTTTTTATTTTTATCGAAGTTTAAATGGCCTAAGAATAAGAATGTCTAAGAATGACTTTGTTACGGAATGGGCAATTTCTTAAACTGTGATTTGGAAATGCGAGCAACAGTAATTCTTGTGAGTGAATATTAAATTAAAACAGCGTAGTCTCGACAACAAAGTTTCCGAGGTGAAAATTTGGAGAAAACTATCGTACTTCTCTTAATCGCCATCTTTTTGGTAAAGGGCATGTATTTTTTTTAAGATAAGCAGACAAAAAATGGACAATACTTTTTTAAACGACGGAAACCCTTTCATGATTCTTTCGATTATGCCGGCTGTAAACGAGCTGAAATGACTAATTTACTACAGCTTCTATAATTTTTTATTCTAGACGGTTACATTTCCCTAATTTTTTTATTAATAGAATCAATTCACCAATGAAGAAGCTTTGTTCATGGAAAATGGCTAGTTCTTAATCGAGATAACAGTGGATTTATAAGCCTTTAATTTTGTAGTAAATTTGGGACTGTTCAAAACATCATTAACACACCTTCGAATTTTTTGGCCGTTGATCATTCGAACTTAGCATTTGCCGGATCTATTTTATTTTGATAAATTGATAGAAGAAAGATAGTTGTTAATAACTGTACCAAGTGTGATCTAGAAAACTGTGACGGCCGGTTCAGTGTCGAAGAAACAAGAACACCTTGGATCCGCCATGTTGGCGGGCCTTTTCGGACGCTTTAAAACGGCATTTTCGATATTTTCCAGAGTAAAAAGAATTGAAACGGCTTTTTAATATCCATTTGGTAGTTAGGACCCTAACTAACTTATTCCATAATCCGATGGGATTGACGGATGCCTACTAGTTAGGACCCTAAAACCAAACTGCATGCCAAATTTCAGCGTAATCGGTGTGGTACGGTGGACGGCCAAAGTCTGAATCTTCCAGACAATGACACTTAGGATAGTTTAAAATGTCTAACAATATATAGCTAGAGACAGTACCTTACCGTGTCTTGTATTGTACAGTGGTGTCCGAATATAGCCGCCAAATAAAAACGATCATGATCTACCGTGGTCTCGGTAATTTTCCTTTCTTAACTAACTAACAGGTGGAATTGAGCTTGCGCAAGACATAAACTAAAATGATTACCTTTCCACCCCCCACCAATCTGGGACTCGAATTAACGGGAACAGCCAATTAAGGTAGATAAGACATTTTGGGTTAACGTATATAAACATTTTTCAAAATGAAAACACCAATGGTCAAATTTGTTAAGAATGAAAGATAAAAAACCATTAAAGGTCTTGATAAAGCAAGATGGCTCGTAGAAATTTTGGCTGCGAAACGTTTGCACTCTAACAATATATAGCTAGAGACAGTACCTTACCGTGTCTTGTATTGTACAGTGGTGTCCGAATATAGCCGCCAAATAAAAACGATCATGATCTACCGTGGTCTCGGTAATTTTCCTTTCTTAACTAACTAACAGGTGGAATTGAGCTTGCGCAAGACATAAACTAAAATGATTACCTTTCCACCCCCCACCAATCTGGGACTCGAATTAACGGGAACAGCCAATTAAGGTAGATAAGACATTTTGGGTTAACGTATATAAACATTTTTCAAAATGAAAACACCAATGGTCAAATTTGTTAAGAATGAAAGATAAAAAACCATTAAAGGTCTTGATAAAGCAAGATGGCTCGTAGAAATTTTGGCTGCGAAACGTTTGCACTTAAAATTACTTATTTGCAGCTTGTCTTATAACAGTACAGTGGCTCAACAAAGCATTGTAAAAGTTTTACTTATATTTGAAATAAGTAACAAACTTTGAACAATTTGAATTTAAAACACGAAAGATTAATTTTCATTTCAATTACAATGTTTTCCTAACTTTCGGCAAATGCGAGTTTTGACAGCATGCATTGCATGTACAGCATGTGACAAATTAAATTTTGATCTCCCAAAAGACCCCAATAACGAATTCACAATTTCTGACCCCCTCAACACGCAAATTAAAGGATTTAGTATGAATCAACAGTACTTGGCACAGTTGTTTGAAATCCGATTGACACTTACCCAAAATAAAAAGTAACTCGAGGTATTAATTTATCTTGTATAAATTGCTTTTTACTGCTAAATTTTTATTAGTTTTTAGTTATGGAGTTATGGAGTTTGGCATTTAGCGAACTTTCAAGTCAGTGCTCAAAAAGCAAAAGAAAAAGTATATATATATGAAAAGAGAATCTCACTAAGAGTGTCTAAACTGAAGTTAAAATTTTGGGCTAATCCTGGATTAGCTTAATCGTGCTTTGCTTCTACAACAGACTTTTAAAACAAAGCAAATCTAGCCAGGCAAGCATGACTTTCCTTGAGTTCGTGCCTGAAGTACTCATGTTTGCGCCTTTCCGCTCACGTCCTCCAGCTAAACATTTTAATACTGTTCAAAAAAAAAAAAAAAAAAAAAAAAAGGTTATCGAAAATCCCGACTCTGACTGCACATACAAAACATTTCACTTCTAGCAAAACACAACGTGGATGTCGACGTGACAATCTGTTACTTACCCTGGGTGTAACATAGTGAGTGTGACTGCCCTTTGAAAAATCCTACCTACGCCCCTCTATTATACTAAACTGACCTTAAAAGTGTTGTTGAATAGAAAAGAAAGGTAATTAGAATACCAGATTGTGTCAATTTTAAAATTAGACCATAATAGATACAATAGATTGTTCATAAACTTAAACATTTGCCTAAAACTGACTTGATCAAAAGGTCAAATTTGGTGTTTATGAGAACTTGAAACAAAAACGTTTTAAAGCTCAAGTCAGTTTTAGACACATTTATGATTTCAAGCCAAGTTTTAATCGTCTAAATGGCTTTAGAACGACTCAGCCACCTCAGAGACATCAAAATAACACAAGCGCAGGGTAAGGAAAGCTACTTTTATTTAAATCATTTACTACAAGTTGAACTTTAGAGCGATTTTCGAACCATTCACACGCATTCTCTTAAATGGCTCAAAACGTAACGCAATATTGTCACGTACGTAGATCACAAACAACGTCTGGGCGTCCTGTGGTTTTAGTGTAGCAAAAATGGTAGTGTCTCCGGTTAAAGAAAATAAATAACTTACTAATGAAATAAATAAATAAATAAATAAATCACTACTGAAATAAATAGATAAATAAATAAATAAATGAATAAACAAACACGAACAAAATACAAATAAATAAATAAATAAATAAATAAATAAAGTGGATGACATAATTAAACAAAAAATTGCAGCTAAAAGCATTAAGAAAACCTACACACTATATAAAAGACCTTATTTTCAGACAAAACGACTAAAGTATGTTACAGTGGCGGCAGTTCTAAAATCGTCAGACAGGGAATTCAATATACTTTTGTTTTTGACAAGTATTCCTGAAAAAGTTTGCGTTTGGGCCCATCTGCTTCGGGCCCAAAGGCCCATCAGGTCGGAGCCTATTTTGGTTTTCCATAGCATTAAGTGCCAAGGAGTATTTCTAACGCGGGGGCTTGGTTTATGCCTGTCTATGGCATGCTAGTCCATCGTAGGGTTACCCCCAGCACTAATTTCGTCGGTAGCCGGTACGGTTTCCCGCGCTTCGCACCGGCTACATACAACAAACATAGATACACACTTAGTTCAAAAGTGGCAGCTATAAAAGCTGAAAAGCTATAAAACACAACACAATACGATGTTTAATGTGGACATTACACTTAGCTGTTACTGGCGCTTTCGTGCGGCCAAGAGTAATAAAATGACCACGTGTTACCAATCGTGGGTTATTTGTAATCTACTGAAAGGAGTTAAAAAATTCTTATCAGTTCTATATCTATCTTAATCAAAACTATAACAAAATTATCGAACGTGATTGGCTATCAGCAGCCCGATTTAAACTCTAATAGGACAGTGTACGCGTCATGCTTGTAATTGGACAGTGTAATAGGACAGTTTACGCGTCATGCCTGTGTAATTGGACAGTACGCGTCATTTTGCGCGAGCTGTTGTTGTTGCATTTGTTGAGTAGTTATGTTTTTCAGTATTCATAAAGAGGTCTAACTATTCAACCGAAGGTTAGTTTCTTTCTCAAATTTTGTTATAGTTTTGATTAATTGGTAACAGGACTTCGTGTCGTCCAATTCTGTCTGTAATCATACTTGTGTTAAACAAATCGGACTCCTGCTTCGCGGTCGTCCGATTTTGTTTATCACTCGTATGATTTCAGACCGAATTGGACTCCACTCAGTCCTATTACCATTATTAATGATAAGCAATAATAAGTCTTAGTACAACATTAACATCATTACTTGTCTTACTTAATTAGAAAACTGTACAATGAAAGTATCCGATGGACGACTGCAAGAACCTTTGCATCGAGCAGTAC